>NC_091170.1:45749677-45937177 GCF_040958095.1 Procambarus clarkii | reverse complement strand
ATCAATATGCTGTATTGTGCCTATTAATCTTTGTTAAATTACCAATCAAGCTGTCAGTGCAATCAATCAGAACTACCGATGTGCTTTGATATACGTACTAATCTCTCTCATCTCATTTTTTTTCTTGCAATATACCTGTTTTCATTTTACAAATTCTGCTAGAATTTTCCCACTTAAAATTATCTGTTAGATTAATGCGACTAGATTCAAAGAAGTAAAAGGCAACATGAAAAACACATGGAATACAATTTCTAATATCCTAGGAACTAAACAACACTCCCACAACCAGATAACACTCTCTAAGGATGGCCTTACACCATAGTCTGATTTAGAAATGGCGAATGAATTTAATAGCTTCTTTTCATCGGTTGGTGCTAACCTTGCCAGTAAAATCCCACAGACTCAGACACATTTCAACACATATCTCTCTGGCAGCTATCCAAACTCTCTTCTCCTTTCACCAGTCAGCCCGACAGATGTTGTGTCCATCATACACTCACTTAAAACCAAAGCTGGGAACATCAGTGAAATCCCATCCATTGTATACAAGAGCGCCTCCCATGCCCTTGCGCCACCTATAGCTCTGCTGTTCAACAAATCACTTGAGTGTCATACCTTCCCTGATATCCTTAAAAGCCAGTTCATAAAGGAGGTAATCTGGCAGACATAAACAATTATAGACCAATATCAAACCAACCCATACTATCAAAAATATTTGAAAAATTTATCTACAAACAGCTCTACTCCTATCTCGTCAAATTCGACATTCTTAGCCCCTGTCAGTTTGGCTTCCGCTCCCAAAAGAGTACCAACGATGCAATTATTAGTCTCCTTGATATAATTTACTCAGCCCTTGACAAAAATGAGTTTCCGATTGGACTCTTCATTGACCTGAGAAAGGCTTTGATACTGTTAATCACAATTACCTCTTACGTAAACCACATCATTATGGAATCCGAGGCCATGCACTGGACTATATCCAATCCTATCTTAGTGATAGACACCAATGTGTAGCCATCAATAATATAACCTCTCCCACTCTACCAATAACCGTTGCAGTGCCACAGGGCAGCATTTTGGGACCTCTCCTATTTCTTATATACATCAATGATCTGCCTAATGTCTTTAACATTCTGAAACCTATTTTGTTTGATGATGATACTACCCTAATCTACTCTAACCCCAACCCACATTCACTAAATAATGTTGTTAATAATGAACTAAAAAAAGTCCACTTATGGATGTCAACCAACAAACTAACACTTAACATAGAAAAGACCTACTACATCCTATTTGGATGCAAATCTACAAATGCAATTCAGCTTCAGATAGACAATGTAAAGTGTTACGACCCTGGGTTCTCCAGTAGAAACCAGAGGTCAAAATTGAGCTATTAAACTTTCTAGTAGTACAGTTAAGTGCATCTTGAACGGCAATTGTTTGTATCTTCCCTGCCAGACGTAAGACTATTATTGTTTCTCAAAGAGCATTTAAAGACTGAGCTGGGGGTTGATTATTAAATAATAACATAGGCACCAACTTTGCTTACTAATACTTTCTAATCATTCATAGAGTAACAATACGTTGCATAGGGGAAGATCTTTAATGTGCTTAGGTGCACGATCAATTAGGCTCCTTCCGGCACCACGACATGAGGGAGGCCAGCTGGTCGCGAGGAGCTCTCTCTTCTCTGGCTGGTGTTCGTGCGGATAAGACCTACTCTGTGGCTGCACCCCTACTCTTCTCCCTTCTCCTCTTACTTATTTCCCTTACCTGAAGTTCCTGTACCCTTAAGTTAAGTATTCTATGGTGTTAAGTGTGCCTACTCTGGTAGTAAATATTGGTGAGACCTGGGGTTAGTATTTGCCAGTGTTTTGGGTACCCCTAAGTGTTGTGTTTTGTATTAGGGTACCACATGGTCTCACTACCCTAAGCTGCATCCAGCTTCAGTGCTTATCCAGTAGTACTTTACCCTAGCTTGTTTAGTGTAAACCTTGTATCCTGCCTACGTGGACCAAGGCTTTTAACGTAAGATAGTGTGGTAAAGTTATTATTATTATTGTTATTGGTGTGAGTGTATATGGGGGGTTGTTAAGGGGTTAATAAATAAGTACATGAATTACAGAGTATCCCTTTTTCCTATGTGGGAGCGCATTGATCAACCCTTAGACTAACATATATGGTCTAGTAGCAAGTTATTACTACTGTGGATAGTTTATTTTGGGGGCCGGGCCTTTTAGCTCTCCCATATTTGATACTCTTGTCTTCTAACTACCCTTACCCCTTAATAGTACCAGTACCCCATAGAAGCCCCACATCTATTTTTGTAACAAGTGGGGGCCTGTCCGGGATGAACATTATAAGTGTAAAAAATTAGATTCTTGAGTGCCAAAATTAAAAGTTTTTGTTTTCCGCAGAACGGTTGTGTGCTAGCCTAGGGTCCAGCTCATCGAGCAAAGGACATTCTTGCACTGACTGGACACCCAGCTGGATCCCTTCACGATTAAGGTTAGTGTGGCCTTGTGTTAGGGGCCGTGCAAATTTTTGTTTTTTTCCAATTTTTATTTTTTAATTTTTTCTTTGGCTGGGAGCTAAAATTATTAGTGATGTCTTCTGAAATGCAGAAACTGGCAAGGGAGCCTTCAGTGGTAGAGATAAAGAAACTTAAAAAGTCTAATTTAGTATTGTTAGGCCAGGAATTTGGCCTAGAATTAAATGTCGCAGATAAAAAGTGGACTTTGGTGAATGAAATATTACAACATTGTATTGATGAAGAACTATTGGCAAGTGATACACCTTTATGCCAGCCTAGCCAAGCAGAAAGTGCAACTCATAGGGAGAGAGAATTAGCTTTAGAGTTAGCAAAAATAAAATTAGAGGAGCAAAGACTCAAAACCGAGGAGGCTAAAATTAAAGCGAATGCCACTGGACCTCCACCTGCCGGGGATTCAAACCCCAGGCATTATGAGAAAAAGCATAATTTGCCTGAATTTTCCGAGTCAGACCCTGAAAGGTTTTTCAACCATTTTCAGAGATTGGCCATGTCCATGAACTGGCCAAAGGAAGAGTGGGTGAAAATCCTACAGGGAAGACTTAGGGGTAAAGCACAAGATATTTTCATAAACATGCCTGACGACGAGTGTTTCAAATATGATAAAGTCAGGGAATGTATTTTGCGGGCATATGAAATTACTCCTGAAGCTCACCGCCAAGTTTATCGTAACCTTAGGCCTACTCACAACCAACCGCTCACTGAATTTGTGAATGATCAAATTCGATTGTTTGATAGATGGATTCGCTCGGCGAAAGCCGAAACATACGAGGCTCTCAGGAACTTAATTTTAATGGAGCATTTTATAGATATTATGCCAGAGAATGTTGCACAGTACATTAAAGGAAGGATAGAGTTAAATTCTAAAATAGGGGATTTGGCTAAGTTGGCAGAAAACTACCAATTGGAGGGCAAAAGGCCCAATAAAAATAATTATACCCCACAGAGTAGCAAAACTTATACCCACAGCCAGTCCAGACCAGCTCATTCTAACCCTTTACCTAATGCACCTTCTGTTTCAGACATAACTAACCCTGTTAAAGTGTCTAGCCCCACGGCACCTAAGGGTGAACCGAAGGGCAATTCTGTTAGTAATGTCTTTTCTCCCCGACGTTTTTGTGGTCACTGTAATCGTCCAAACCACACTATTATTCGTTGTTGGCAACTGTACCCTGAAAAAAGACCCAATGCTCTAGTTGTGACACAGGGCTTGAGGCCTTCGGAAGGGTTAGGGAGTAAGACCTCCAACCCACAGTGGTTGGACTTGCTTACCCCATTCTTATCGAAAGGGAGACTACTTTTGTCTGAGGGTTCTTCCTGGAAGGACGTGGTGATCTTCCGAGACACCGGTGCCATCCAGACTTTAATTTTAGAGAGTGCGTTGCAAGGTGCCAACACTCTCGACACTGGAGAGGTGGTACTGGTCGAGGGTGTCACTAGTAATACTCGAGCAGTACCCCTCCATAAGGTTACCCTGGAATCTGATTTCCACAAGGGTGTTTGTACAGTCGGAGTCACTTCATACCTACCTTTCCCTAATGTTGATGTAATAGTTGGTAATGATTTAGCAGGGGATAAGGTAGGGGACTCCAGACTGCCTATTATGTTGCCTACCCCTAAGGTTTGCCTGGATCCACCCGCCGCAGAGGATAATGTTGTGTACCCTGCGTGCGCGGTGACCAGGTCTATGGGACTTAAATGTAAGGGCAGCCCTGTGCTTGCCAAGGTGGTAAATCCCGAGGTCACGAGGAGCTTTCCGAGTGGTGAAAACCAAGTGGATCTCGCGGACACATTCATGGCCCGACTCGATGACGTGGCCGAGGACATTGTGGAGAGCCTGCTACCGCCATCTACAGAGAGTAGTGGGGAGGTGGAGGAGAACACTGTTGAGCCTCGGCCAATGGCATCTGACCAAGGCCTAGATGCCTCCTTGAGTGAGTTACAGAAAGCTGACCCCACTCTTGCAGATTGTCATGAGACAGCTGTCTCTATGGAGGAAATTGTAGACGCAGCAACTGGGTACTACTACAATGATTGGGTTTTGATGAGAAAATGGAGACCACAGAGTGCTCTTTTGTCAAATGAGTGGGAGGTAGTCCACCAGGTTATGTTGCCGACCTGCTATAGAGAAAGAGTTTTGGCAGCTGCTCATGATGATCCTATGGGGGGACATCAAGGTATAAATATTACGTATCACAAAATTTTAAAGTATTTTTTCTGGCCCAAGCTGAAAAGCGATGTGGCAAAATTTTGTAATGCGTGTGTTGTTTGTCAACTGGTTGGGAAACCAAACCAGACTCCACCTAAAGCTCCTTTAAGGCCTATTGTCGTGCCAGAGGAACCATTTTCTCATGTGGTAATGGACTGTGTTGGACCATTACCTAGAACTAAGTCTGGTAATATTTACCTAATCACGATGATGTGTATCACTACTCGTTACCCAGAGGCTTTTGCTGTAAGGAACATCCGAGCAAAAACTGTTGTTGCTCGTATGTTGCAATTTTTTTCCACTTTTGGACTGCCTCGGGTCGTGCAAACTGACAATGGTACTAATTTTAAGTCTGATGTTTTTGAGCAATTTTGTAAGGAACATGGAATAACTCATAAGGTTTCCAGCCCATACCATCCACAGAGTCAGGGGGTAATTGAACGTTTCCATCTAACTCTGAAGCAGATGTTGAAGACATCGTGCGAGAGTTCCCACACCTTCTGGGATGAGAATTTACCGTATGTTTTGTTTGCGGCTAGAGAGGGATTACAAAGTTCACTGGGCTGTTCTCCTTTTGAGTTAGTCTTTGGCCATAAAGTTCGTGGACCCTTGCAAATGTTACAGGAGAATCTGTTAGGGAACGTAACGTTAACCGAAGGTTCGGCTTTCTTTGCGCAACACCACCAGAGACTCAAGGACTGCAAGGCGGCTGCATTTAAGTATCTTGGCAAGGCCCAAGAAAAGATGAAAGAACGTAACGATGCTAAATCTAAGTTACGGGTATTTCAGCCTGGCGACCCTGTCCTGGTATTAAAGCCTCGAGTAGGGAACACTATGTCCCACAAGTACGAAGGCCCCTACATTGTGACAGAAAAGACTGGGGACCTCACGTACAAAGTGAGGCACTCTGACAAACGTAACCAGGTAATGCTCATACATGTAAATCGACTGAAGAAGTTCCAGGGCCCCAGGCCCATTGCACTAACCAATGTTTCCATTTCCAGTGAGAGAGGGGATGATTGTTCTGGGGACCCAACTAATCTCATTTTCAATAATTCTAGTTCTGTGAATGCTGTGGAGGAACTGTCCCATTTGCAGATGGCCCAACGTGAAGAGGTGCAGTCGTTGGTTGATGAATTCTCCAGTCTGTTCGGGGAGGTCCCGACCCAGACTGATGCCATTTGCCATGATGTCGAGTTGACGGACTACACTCCCATTCGCCTTCAACCCTATTGGATGAGTCCAGAAAAGAAGGCCATCGTACGGAAGGAGGTCGACTTCTTGCTCCAGCACGGCCTCATCCGGCCGAGCCAGGGCTCTTGGTGCTCGCCCTGCCTTTTGGTCCCCAAACCAGACGGCTCCTGGCGATTATGCACCGACTATCGGCAGCTCAACAAGGTGACCATTGTGGATGCCTATCCGCTGCCCCTCCTCGAGGACTGCATCGACGAGTTGGGAAATGCCAAGTACGTTTCGAAATTCGACCTCTCGAGGGGGTATTATCAAATCCCACTCACTGAACGTGCTAAACAGCTAACGGCGTTTGTGACACCCGAGGGTGTTTTTGAGTATCAAGTGTTACCGTTCGGCTTGCGTAATGCCCCTGCCACGTTCCAGAGACTCATGAACTCTCTACTCGCTAAGGTGCCAAATTGTCGGGCGTATTTAGATGATATCGTGCTGTTTGACAGTAATTGGGCTGACCACATAGCTAGGTTACGCCAGTTGTTTGCCATCTTGAAAAGGGCAAATCTTACCTTAAATGCTAAAAAGTGTCATTTTGGCCAAGGCACAGTGACGTACCTCGGTTATGAAGTGGGCCAAGGAAAAGTGTTACCTCGGCAAGATAAAATCAATGCCATTCTGGAGTATCCAGTACTAAATTCTAAAAAGGACGTTCAAAGATTTATCGGTATGTGTGCGTACTATCGACGTTTTTGTCAGAACTTTTCCAATGTTGCCACTCCTCTCACAGACTTGTTGCGGAAAGCCGTTAAATTTAAGTGGTCATCAGACTGTGCAGAGGCATTTAAAAAAATTTGAAATTGATCTTAGCTTCCGCCCCAGTGCTTGCTAGTCCAAGGTTCGACCGACCGTTTAAAATTCATGTTGACGCGTCTGACTCGGGTGCTGGTGCAGTGTTGTTGCAAACTGGGGATGATCAGGTGGAACACCCAGTATATTATTACTCTGTGAAATTCGACAAGGCGCAACGCAATTATTCAGTGGTAGAAAAAGAGGCGTTGGCGCTAGTGTTAACATGTAAAAAGTTCGAAGTTTACCTCACAGGTAATATAGTGGAAGTGTACACGGACCATAATCCACTAGTCTTCCTGACTCAGATGAAGGGTAAGAATAAACGCATCCTCAGGTGGGCGTTGTACCTACAGGACTTCAATCTTTCCATTACCCACCTACCGGGCAGACTCAATGTGATAGCCGACGCTCTGTCCCGGTTGCCTGAATAACATTCATCTGAGCCACAGAAAGCCATTTACCAACTGTCATGCTTTAGTTAATTTTTTTTAGGTTCTCCTGTGACATTAAATATTCCGTGTCCAATTTATTTACTTCCCTGTTCTTTTATTTTTTTGGGTATGTTTTTTTTCTTTCAGAGAACTCCTTTGTATTATTTTTTTGCAGAGAAATTGTTTTTGATTGATTTTTTGTTTTTGTCATATGTTTTTTCTTTTTATTCTCTGTATACTCTTACAAAAAAATATGACTACTATTCTAGTAGTCACATTTTTTTTTCTCCGAAGGGGGGAGGAGTGTTACGACCCTGGGTTCTCCAGTAGAAACCAGAGGTCAAAATTGAGCTATTAAACTTTCTAGTAGTACAGTTAAGTGCATCTTGAACGGCAATTGTTTGTATCTTCCCTGCCAGACGTAAGACTATTATTGTTTCTCAAAGAGCATTTAAAGACTGAGCTGGGGGTTGATTATTAAATAATAACATAGGCACCAACTTTGCTTACTAATACTTTCTAATCATTCATAGAGTAACAATACGTTGCATAGGGGAAGATCTTTAATGTGCTTAGGTGCACGATCAATTAGGCTCCTTCCGGCACCACGACATGAGGAAGGCCAGCTGGTCGCGAGGAGCTCTCTCTTCTCTGGCTGGTGTTCGTGCGGATAAGACCTACTCTGTGGCTGCACCCCTACTCTTCTCCCTTCTCCTCTTACTTATTTCCCTTACCTGAAGTTCCTGTACCCTTAAGTTAAGTATTCTATGGTGTTAAGTGTGCCTACTCTGGTAGTAAATATTGGTGAGACCTGGGGTTAGTATTTGCCAGTGTTTTGGGTACCCCTAAGTGTTGTGTTTTGTATTAGGGTACCACATGGTCTCACTACCCTAAGCTGCATCCAGCTTCAGTGCTTATCCAGTAGTACTTTACCCTAGCTTGTTTAGTGTAAACCTTGTATCCTGCCTACGTGGACCAAGGCTTTTAACGTAAGATAGTGTGGTAAAGTTATTATTATTATTGTTATTGGTGTGAGTGTATATGGGGGGTTGTTAAGGGGTTAATAAATAAGTACATGAATTACAGAGTATCCCTTTTTCCTATGTGGGAGCGCATTGATCAACCCTTAGACTAACATATATGGTCTAGTAGCAAGTTATTACTACTGTGGATAGTTTATTTTGGGGGCCGGGCCTTTTAGCTCTCCCATATTTGATACTCTTGTCTTCTAACTACCCTTACCCCTTAATAGTACCAGTACCCCATAGAAGCCCCATTTTTGTAACATAAACATTAGCAATAAAAATGATGGAAAGTTTCTCAGCCTATTCTTAGACAAGAGACTCAACTTCAGTACCCACATACAACACATAACTAAGAAAGTCTCTAAAACAGTTGGTATACTCTCCAAAATCTGATATTATGTACCTAACTCTGCTCTCATCTCTCTATATTATGCACTAATCTATCCCTATCTTAATTATGGTATCTGTGCATGGGGTTCAACCACTGCAAACCACCTCAAGTCCATCATCACCCAGCAAAAATCTGCTATCAGAATAATAACAAATTCTGCTTTCAGACAACACTCAGCCCCCCTTGTTTAACTCCCTAAACATGCTAAACATAATCTCACTCTACAAATTCTCTTGTGTCAACTACATTTACAAAACCCTGTTCTTAAATGCAAATCCTGCTCTGAAACTCTCCCTGGACAGATGTAATAGGACCCATTGTCACCACACCAGAAATAAATATCTCTTTGATATCCCCAGAGTTAAACTTAATCTGTGTAAACACTCTATGCAAATAAAGGGACCCAGTCTATGGAACTCACTCCCTATTGAATTGAAAAGCTGTCCAACTTTTGCGTCATTCAAAAACAATACTAAAAAGTACCTAATTTCATCTTCATAGTTTTTTACCTTTTGCTTTAAAATTGCACTGTATCTATTGCTACCCAATCTCCCAATCTTTATCAAATCAAATCAAATGTTTATTTAGGTAAGGTACATACATACAAGAGATTTTACAAAGAGTGATGGATTTATAGATAGGGCTAGTACATACAATGCCTAAAGCTTAATACAAATTGAACATAAAGAATAAAATGAGCTGAGAACAAATAAAAGAAGAGTTAAAAAAGGAGGGAACATGGCTGAAAAAGCAGCACAAATACAATTATGTCGACAAACAGCGCCATTTAAAAAAAAAAAAACATTGGTTGACAATAGAGGGGTAAGGTAGGTTACAGGGAATTACCTCCGGCCTCCTACCTCCGGCTCCGACACTGCTGCGGCTCCTCCGACTCCGGCTCCTACCGGTACCGGCTCCGACACTGCTGCTGAAAATTCGTGTTAATTTCGTCTCCACTCAACGTTGCATGGTCTAACTGCTGCCTAGCACGAGTTAAGTGCATGGAGACTTAATAAACCATAACTCACAGTGAACCTCAACAGTAATCAACCAAAATTAACCAATTTTCGCCTGCCTTTCTACGACCCTTCTGCCAAGTGTTCCCTATACGCTAGGCATCCCTACTATAATTCACCAAGTATCTACCTTTAGAAACGCTACCAAGAATCTATTCGCCGAAAACATGCCCAAACATAACAACAAGCAAGGTAGGGGTGCCTCTCGCTCTGGTTCCATTACTCCTAGAGTTCTGAATGAAACACTGGCAACGCTGCAACCCTCGCCGATGTTGGTAAACACAGCATCCGCTCCCCCTCCTCACTCCCCCCCTTCAACTCACTCACTCGAATCTCTAGCTGTAGAATTCACTCAATCTATGGCTCCCTGTCCAAACTTCAAACCTCTCCGAAGTAATCCATGGCTCCAGAAACTGCACAACCTTGTGAAAATGCAATCAGAAGCTATTTCGGCCCTCCAAGCCACAGTCACCCGACAACAACATACCATAGACCGCCTCCTTGAATCGTCGACGAACAACAACCAAGAAATTCTCAACATACAAACTGTTGCAAATGGTGCAATGGATCAAATACGTAAGATTCAGGCTGAAGAAACCCACTCAGCTCAAAGTGACCTCCTTCAAAAGCTGGAAAAACAGATCACTCTCCTTCAGATTCACCAGGCGGCTTCCGAAGATGACCAAGAGCAACAACAACTTCATGACTCCCTGATAATTAGCTCTACTGATCTACCTGATGAACAACAAGGTGAGGATTGCTGTAACATAGCCAACACCCTAATTAATTCAAAGATCAGTGTCAATGTTCAAATCAAATCGGCTATTAGGATAGATAAAAACAATCCCCGTATCAGTAGGAGAATGCTCATCAAACTTGCAAATCCCTCTGCGAAGTTTGACCTCATACAATCAGCTGCTAAGCAAAAAACCAACCTCTATATAAATGAGTGTCTTACAAAGCAGCGTGGATCCCTCCTCTACAGGCTGCGCCAAATTCGCAAACAAAAACCTGGTCTTATCAAGCAGTGCTACACTAGGAATGGTACGATTTTTGCGAAGAAGGAAATTACAGGAAAAAGATATGAAATAAAGTGTGACCAACAACTACTGGCCTTCTTAAGTGATTGTGGTATATCTGAATACCTGAACCCGACCAATGCCAGTACTTAAAATAACTCTTTCAGTGCCTGAGCCTAACCTAACTTAATCTAACTTTGTCTAAGGTGCTGTCTCTGCCTTACCTTTTACCTAATGTTCTCTCATTCATATAATTTCCTAAATAATCCATCAAGTCTCCATGCACTTATGCAAGCATCTACCTCAGTTTCATTGTAAAATTTTACTCTTAAATCTAATCTTACCCTATTCCATTTATATTTTAAATTTATTTGTATTGATCTATATCATTTATTGAAATCAATTATTGATCTCATTTTTGTTCTTTTAATTAAATTCATACTAATTATAAGTTAAAACTAAGCTTAATAAAATTTATTATCTTTAAGATTATTTTACTTTACAATTATCATTTGTCAATTTTTTTTATATATTCATCTTGTCAGTCTCTACTGATTTTTTGTTCTCTCCACCAAACTTGTGTATCTTCCATGGCTATCTAGTGACCTTAATTCTACCTCTAATTGTTTCAATTCTTTTGTTTACTTGCATTTATTGTTGTGTTTTGCCATAATTATTCTCTAATTTAGCAGACTCAATACTTTGTAAGCTCTTATTGTATTGTTATATTATTATATTGTTGTGTTTTGCTATAATTACTTTCTATTTTACAGCAGATTTGTTTTCATCTGTTCCTGTAACTGCTTATCTTATTGTATCGTGACATTCTTATCTATATTGATATATATTATCTATCTATTGTTACTTACAGTGTACCTGAGAGTACTTGTAAGCAATCTACCTCATTTTTCATTTTTGCTCAATTTGTTTTTGTATTGCTTAGTCTTGTTTATATTTTTGTTTTGTATATCTATATCTTGTGTTTTGTATAGTCCATGTTTATATGTTTTTTCTTTAATCTCATTTATTACCTAGGTTGCCTAGCCTAGCCATACTCCCTTACTCCATTGTACCCCTGTAAGCCCCTTTTGTGTTTGTTTTGCACAGTATTGTGTACATTTTTTTCCCCTATTTTATAGCTTATTTCTGCCTTGTAATTTGCCTTTCTTTCCTTGTTTTTCCTGCAATCAGCTTTTTTTATGCAGTCAAGTATAGACCCAGAACTTAACCTCAGTAGTGTGGTTGAGGACTACGACGACGCGCGCCAGCTGCCAGGTGGCACTCAGGTGAGTGCCACCCGACAGGTGTCGCGCGTCGTCGTAGTCGCAGCGCGTCGTCGTCGTCGCAAGGGTTTTTTGGGGATTTCCCCGGAAGTTTGGCGCGTTTCGGACGCGTGTGAGCGTCCGGTGTTTGGGTATGTGGTCCGGAAAGAGAGTAAGTTATGTTGTTGGATGCCAGGTGGTGCGCGTCGTTGCCGTCGCGGCGCGTCGTTGCCGTCGCAGCGTGTCGTCGTCGTCGCGGAGAGTTTGGGAGGGGAATTTCCCGGAAGTTTGGCGCGTGTCGGAGGCAGTCTTGAGTGGTGTGTGAGCAGGTGCAGCCCCTCGCTCTAGACCCAAAGGGAATTTCTGGGAAGATGTGGGAATTTCAGGGAAGACGTATGAAAATACAAGGATAAGAGTGGAATATGAGGAAGGAGTAGTTATATATGTATGTGTGTTTGTCATAGACTTAATCCTGTGTGATGATGATGATAATAGTTTGATGATCGTGAGTAGAGGATGAGAGGGGAACCAACATAGTGTATATGTTGTTTTGGGTGGGGGATGGATGGAACTTCCCCTTGTCGGGGAGAGAGTGCTCTGAGCCATTATGCGGTTAGACAATCCCATTAACTCCCCTACAGGAAGCCCTTAAGTGGTGTTGTAAGAAATGCATGGAAAAGACACGCGACTGCACCTGGTTTTTTCTGTGTGTTCGGGTCATGAAAGAGTGGAGCCACTCTCGTTGTGAGACTGCAGTGGGCCGTTATGCGGTTAGACAAACCATTTAACTCCCCTACAGGAAGTGCTAAGTGTGCGAGGATGGGAGAGAAGACTCTGGCAGGAGGACTGTGTACCATTACCTTAAGCGTTTTTCAATGTCCGCGGAGGGGTAAGCGTACGGGTCACAGGTTGGAGGCTGACTGAGTGACTTTTCCAAGTAGCAAGGATATTTCTCCTCAGACACCCCGGAAGTGGTTGGGGGCATCCATTACCAATGCGTTTTCGCTACGGTCCGCGACTCTCTTTATCTCTGTCTCTGTCTCTGTCTCTGTCTCTCTCTCTGTCTCTGTCTCTGTCTCTGTCTCTGTCTCTCTCTGTCTCTGTCTCTCTCTGTCTCTGTCTCTGTCTCTCTCTGTCTCTGTCTCTGTCTCTATCTCTCTCTCTCTCTCTCTCTCTCTCTCTCTCTCTCTCTCTCTCTCTCTCTCTCTCTCTCTCTCTCTCTCTCTCTCTCTCTCTCTCACCCTCTCTAAAGTCCACCACACAGCACTTCACTTAGTAAACTCAGTCAAAGTCAGTAGGTTAGCGTTTACTAAAAGAGAGAAACATTTCACATCGTCACGGAGACGCGATCTCTACCTACAAATTGTTCTTGTTAACTGTGATCACAACATCTGCTGGCCCAAATAAATATCATTGAAATGTATGCATGTTTACTCAATCTCCATCACCTCTTCGTCCTACATCCATAGCAAGACTCCTGAATGAATGAACCGGCAGCCCCTCTCGCTGCAGTCTCACCTTCGTGATGGTTTGAGGTGTATTAAGATGGAGGATGTAATGGCTCGGCCTTACCCTCTCCCCGTCCACCCCCACTTACCCTTACCCCTACCACCCCTCCATGGCCAAACCATCACTGCCCCCTTCCCAGACCGGATGTTCTGTTCTGTTCCAAGCTTTAGTATCACCATTCTTTGCTCAAATACTATTTTTTTAAGAATATCCAGTCATAAGCTGGTCTTCAATCTTATTATTATAACAAATCATAATTTGCTGTTCTCTCTCTCTGTCTCTCTGTCTCTCAGTCTCTCTCTCTCTCTCTCTCTCTCTCTGTCTCTCTGTCTCTCTGTCTCTCTGTCTCTCTGTCTCTCTATCTCTCTCTCTCTCTCTCTCTCTCTCTCTCTCTCTCTCTCTCTCTCTCTCTCTCTCTCTCTCTCTCTCTCTCTCTCTCTCTCTCTCTCTCTCTCTCTCTCTCTCTCTCTCTCTCTCTCTCTCTCTCTCTCTCTCTCTCTCTCTCTCTGTCTCTCTCTCTCTCTCTCTCTCTCTCTATCTCTCTGTCTCTCTGTCTCTCTGTCTCTCAGTCTCTCTCTCTCTCTCTCTCTCTCTCTCTCTCTCTCTCTCTCTCTCTCTCTCTCTCTCTCTCTCTCTCTCTCTCTCTCTCCAGATCATTTAGTAGTTGGGGAAAGTAACATCATATCCTTTCTCCTGCTGCCGCTGTTCACGTATCTTTCTCCATCAAGGCTGTCTCTCTTAAGACCTACGTCATCCAATGTAAACACCAATCGATGAGAATAAGACCGGTGAGTCGATAGTGAAATAGGTCTGGGTTAAGTCTGTTTTTCAGTTCTTGTAACACAGTCAATGTAGCGTAATGGGAAACCAGTCTTTCTACTGCCTACGTAAATTGCGTTTGAAAATGTATGCAAGTCTAGACAAACTCCTATAGCCCTTACATTCTAACACAAATAAAATATTAGCACACGATTGCATCGCATTATATCATCATTAAGTAACGTAGAGATCAACTTTCTGGCTGTTGTCGGAATATCATTATTGAAATGTGAACTCATTTAGCCAAACACAATATCTCCATTACATCTCATAGCATATGAATATTACGGTATACCAGTTTTAACCCTCTATAACACAATGTAATGTAACGTAACGTAACGTAACGCAAATCAACTTTCTACAGACCAAATATCGTTTTTAAATGAAAGTATGACTTAGTCCATCTTCATTACATCTCTCACCATATAAAATATTGACCTATACCAGTTTAGCCCTCTGTAACACAATGTAACGTAACGTAACGCAATCAACTTTTGCAGCCCAAAATGACATTTTTAAATAAAAGTATGACTTAGTCCATCTTCGTTACATCTCTCACCATATAGACATATGGTGTTAGCATAATATGTGAAAAAAATAGTTGATTTCAATTCTTAGCCTGTTCTTCACATGTTCAGTGTTCATTCTTGTATTCCCTATGTTCCTTATCATGTCTTCATATTCTCTATAAGTTCATATTCCCTGCATGTTCACTCTATTCATCAACTTTTTCTTACATGTTTTCTGTGTTCATTCCATGTTCTACAAATGTTCACAGCATGCTCAGTTCAATTCTTTTCACCTGTTTTTCTCATTTTTTTTCTGTTTTCTACCATTTTCCCCGTATGTTCACTATGTTCTTTGTCAGGTTTTCATGTACATCATATGTTCTCTGTATAACTTTTATACTCAATATTCATGTTCTCAATGTTCTTAGCTTGTTCTTCACATGTTCAGTGTTTATTCTTGTATTCCCTATGTTCCTTATCATGTTTTCATATTCTCTATAAGTTCATATTCCCTGCATGCTCACTCTATTCATCAACTTTTCTTACATGTTTTCTGCATTCACCGTATGTTCACTGTGTTCATTCCCCTACTTAACGTCAATTTTTTTTATGTTCTTTGTTTCTTTAAACCAATTTGTTTCTTCCATTCACTAACTAGTTCTTTGTCAAATAATATTATACGGCAATACAGTCCCCTCAACAATTTTAGTCACTCAGTTTTTATTTACAAAACTATGTCAAAGTAATTCTCCTCGTCGTCAACTTAATAGTTCTACCAAACCCCGTTCTTAAACAAATCTACACTTTATTCAGTTCCAAATTTACAAAGACACACCTTTCTTGTAACTTCGTAACTAAAAATCTTTCGCCAATCAACTAAAACATAGTCACTTTACTCATTTCTCAACTAAACTTATTATCCAATCAACCAAAAATAGTCAAAGGAATCTTTCTAACCCTGTTCATAACTAAACTTATTCCCTAGTCATCAGAAAAATATCCGTGTTCTTCATGTTTCATAGTCATTTCATAACTAAAATTATCCATCAATCAACAGAAAAAGTCATATTCATCATCATTGTTCCTAACTAAAATTATGTTTTGTCAAGTAAGAAAAATAACCAAAGCTATCTTTCATCGCTGTTCTTAACGAACCTTATACTTTGGGGAGAACAAAATAGGCTCCCTCGTCATGTTTATCTTTTTCCTTAACTACAAGTATTCATCAGTCAAATAAAAAAAAGTTACTTCATCATGTTTCCCTGTCATTTCTTAACTGAAATATCACTTCTCTCATCTGAAATAGTCATGTGTAACCTCTTTCCAACACTATTCTTAACTAAAGTAGCCTTTCACTTTGCTAAAATAGTCATATTCATCATTGTTCCTAACTAAAATTATATGTCGTTAAGTAAGAAATATAGGCAAAGACACTCTTCGAGACATCAAGGACTTACTCAAAGACATCAAAGTTACTCTTCATTACATCAAAGACTCATTCAAATACTACTCTTGTTCTCAGAAGTCATTCTCAAAGTCATCACCGATTTTCTCAGAGTCACCAAAGTTATTCTCTGAGTTAACAAATTACTACTCATGTTCTCAAAAGACATTCTCAAAGTCAACAAAGTTATTCAAAGAGCTAACAAAAGTTATTCTCGGAGTCACCTTCGTTCTTCAGAGAAACTTTCCAAAACATCTTTGTGTCATCAAACACAATAAACTACATCTGAAAGGTTAGGAAAAGGATAATATATTCAACAAATACGTCAAAAAACACAATAAACTACATCTGAAAGGTTAGCTTAAAGGGTTGGGGAATAAGAATAAATAATAACACGCATAATAAATAAATACAACTTTTGAGCAACTTGATGAACTTTAACAAATAACCCTTGATCTGCAAAAATGACCATTTGAGAAATTTGCCCTTGAAACGAGTAAATTCCCATATATAACAAAAATCCTTTGAAATGGTTAACACACAATCTTGAACAAATAACACTTGAAATGCAAAAATGTCCATTTGAGAAATTAACCCTTGAAATGAATAAATGAATATGAGACAATGATTGACGAAACACAAAAGACCAGCAGGAATAATTATGTAAGTTAGATCATGACTGGTTTGGACTAGATAAGTTAGGATACAGCAGTTTGGGAATGTAGATTAAGTTAGGTAAAGCAAGTTAGGTTACTTTAGGATAGGTAAGATAAGTTATGTAAGTTAGGTTGTGCAGGTTAAGTTAAGTAAGATAGGTAATGTAAGGTAAGTCCTGTTAGGATAGGTAAAGTTAGGTTATGCAGGTTAAGTTAGGTACGATAGGTAGAGGTAAGGTAAGTTAAGTTAGGATAGATAAAGTTAGGTTTTGGAACGTTACGTTAAGTAAGTAACATTGGGTGGAGAGGATAGGTTACGTAGGATTTGGGCAGTGTAGTTCTGAGAACAGTTTTAGGGTAAAGTGACTAAGAAAATATATTTTAACAGAAGCGCGGGTTTGGTATGAAAAGCGGAACTAGTTACATTTTGGAGAGAAATTTTATGACTGAAGATGTCTTGAAGAATAACATGATGGACGGAGAGTTTCTTTGATGAACGAATGTGTCTTAGAGAACAACTTTTTGGTGAACGAAGGTGAATTAGAAAGCTTCTCTGATGAACGAAAAGTTACTTAGAGAATAACTTTGATGACTGTATTTAACTTTTTGATGGCTCTGAGGACAGTTTTGTTGAACGAGGATGTCTCAGAAGGCTTCTTTGAATAACGAAGGTGAGTCTGAGAATAACTTTGATGACTCTGAGAATGACTTTGTTGTCTTAGAGAATAACTTTGAGAGCTTAGAGAATGTCTTTGATGAACGGAAGGTTACTTAGAGAATAACATATCTTGACTGAGAATAACTTTTGATAGCTCCTAGAGAATAACTTTAGTCGTCTCTGAGAATAACTTTTATGAACGAAGATGTCTGAGATTGACTTTGACGTCTCTTGGAATAACTTTGTGGACATGAGAATATCTTTGGATAACTCTGAGATTAACTTTGATGTCTTTGAAACAACTTTGATGAACGGGAGTGAGTTAGAGATTACCTTTGTTAACTCTGAGATCAACTTTGATGAAAAAAAGTGAGTTAGAGATTACATTTGATAACTCTAAGATTAACTTAGATGTCTCTGAGACAAACTTTTATAACATAGAAATTAACTTTAATGACCAAAAGTGAGTTAGAGATTACCTTTGATGACTCCGAGAATAATTTTGATGAACAAAGATGTTTTGGAAAGTTTCTCTGAAGAACGAAGGTGACTCCGAGAATAACTTTTGTTAGCTCTTTGAATAACTTTGTTGACTTTGAGAATGTCTTTTGAGAACATGAGTAGTAATTTGTTAACTCAGAGAATAACTTTGGTGACTCTGAGAAAATCGGTGATGACTTTGAGAATGACTTCTGAGAACAAGAGTAGTGTTTGAATGAGTCTTTGATGTAATGAAGAGTAACTTTGATGTCTTTGAGTAAGTCCTTGATGTCTCGAAGAGTGTCTTTGCCTATATTTCTTACTTAACGACATATAATTTTAGTTAGGAACAATGATGAATATGACTATTTTAGCAAAGTGAAAGGCTACTTTAGTTAAGAATAGTGTTGGAAAGAGGTTACACATGACTATTTCAGATGAGAGAAGTGATATTTCAGTTAAGAAATGACAGGGAAACATGATGAAGTAACTTTTTTTTATTTGACTGATGAATACTTGTAGTTAAGGAAAAAGATAAACATGACGAGGGAGCCTATTTTGTGCTCCCCAAAGTATAATGTCCGTTAAGAACAGCGATGAAAGATAGCTTTGGTTATTTTTCTTACTTGACAAAACATAATTTTAGTTAGGAACAATGATGATGAATATGACTTTTTCTGTTGATTGATGGATAATTTTAGTTATGAAATGACTATGAAACATGAAGAACACGGATATTTTTCTGATGAGTAGGGAATAAGTTTAGTTATGAACAGGGTTAGAAAGATTCCTTTGACTATTTTTGGTTGATTAGATAATAAGTTTAGTTGAGAAATGAGTAAAGTGACTATGTTTTAGTTGATTGGCGAAAGATTTTTAGTTACGAAGTTACAAGAAAGGTTTGTCTTTGTAAATTTGGAACTGAATAAAGTGTAGATTTGTTTAAGAACGGGTTGGTAGAACTATTAAGCTGACGACGACGAGAATTACTTTGACATAGTTTTGTAAATAAAAACTGAGTGACTAAAATTGTTTACCAATGACTAAAATACTAAAATTGTTTACCATCCAATGTAAACCTGTTTACATTGGATGACGTAGGTCTTAAGAGAGACAGCCTTGATGGAGAAAGATACGTGAACAGCGGCAGCAGGAGAAAGGAAATGATGTTACTTTCCCCAACTACTAAATGATCTGGAGAGAGAGAGAGAGAGAGAGACTGAGAGACAGAGAGACAGAGAGATAGAGAGAGAGAGAGAGAGAGAGAGAGAGAGAGAGAGAGAGAGAGAGAGAGAGAGAGAGAGAGAGAGAGAGAGAGAGAGAGAGACAGAGAGACAGAGAGACAGAGAGACAGAGAGAGAGAGAGAGAGAGAGAGAGAGAGAGAGAGAGAGAGAGAGAGAGAGAGAGAGAGAGAGAGAGAGAGACTGAGAGACAGATCGTTACTCTTAAAATGTTATTTGGGCAAAGAACGAACGAAGTTGGTATATTCTCCACGTTACATTAATGATATTGGGTAAAGAACGAAGTTAGCATATTGGTCGTGTTACCTTACAAGGATGTAAGGGTGAGAGTGAAGGCGGGCTTGAAAATTGACATGGTGGTCATCCTCTGATGCGCTGTCAGTCTAAGTGAAATGGAGAAAGATATGTGAACAGCGGCAGCAGGAGAAAGGAAAATAATGTTACTTTCCCCAACTATTAAATGATCTGGAGAGAGAGAGAGAGAGAGAGAGAGAGAGAGACAGAGACAGAGACAGAGCCAGAGAGAGAGAGATAGAGAGAGACAGAGACAGAGCCAGAGACAGAGAGAGAGAGAGAGAGAGAGACAGAGACAGAGACAGAGAAAGAGAAAGATAGAGAGAGACAGAGAGAGAGACAGGGACAGAGACAGAGACAGAGAGAGAGACAGGGACAGAGACAGAGACAGAGATAGAGAGTCGCGAACCGTAGCGAAACGCATTGGTAATTGTTGCCCGGTATGGGAGCGGGTGGAGATGAGGGGTGTGAGTGATTGATGGCTGACAGGTGTGGGTCTGTCGTATGTACTTTGCTCCCCTCCTTAACGAATCCAGTGTATGAGGACCCGCCGTGGGGCGAACATCTCCACTCTGAAGACAACGAAAACCCTTTAGACAAATGGCCCCCCACTTCCGCAGGAGGGAGTGCTCTCGCTCTCTTACCCCTCAACACTTGTGACTTCCTGTAGGGAAGCTAATGGACCTCCTGGCGTTCCTCTCAGGTACGGGGGTTCTCCTCTCCCTCCCCAAACAACATAACCACTATGTTGGATCCCCTCTCATCCTCTACTCACGATCATCAAACTATTATCATCATCATCACACAGGATTAAGTCTATGACAATCTCCTTCCTCATATTCCACTCTTATCCTTGTATTTTCATACGTCTTCCCAGAAATTCCCACGTCTTCCCAGAAATTCCCTTTGGGTCTAGAGCGATGCGGTACACCTGCTCACCCGCCACTCAAGACGGCCTCCGACACGCGCCAAACTTCCGGGAAATTCCCCTCCCAAACCCTCTGCGACGGTAACGACGCGCTGCGACGACGACCGCGCGCACCACCTGCCATCCAACAACATGATCTCCCCTCTTTCCTGACCACATACCCAAACACAGGACGCTCATACGCGTCCGAAACGCGCCAAACTTCCGGGAAAATCCCCCAAAACCCTTGAGGACTACACCCCCGCGTGCCACCTGTCGGGTGGCACTCACCTGAGTGCCATCTGGCAGATGGCGCGTGCGGTCGTAGTCGTATATTTCACTACTAACCTCTTATCCACTATCTATGACAATCATCACTTTAATGATCTAAATTGCAGATATTTTGCAGCACATGATGTAAACAATGTAGTAACTCATAATCACAATATCTCTGTAATCAATTTGAATGTTAGATCCCTAGGTAAACACTTCGATGATGTTAGTGCCTTGATTGAAGCTATTGACAACAAATTCTCTTTTATTATACTTACTGAAACATGGTTGAAAGAGGATACTACTCAACTCTTTAACATGCCTAACTACTCAGCAATTCACAACTGTCGTCAACTTCAGAGAGGTGGTGGCACTGCTCTTTACTACCACCAAGAACTAACATGCTTAAAAGAAATTAGAACTAGACACTGCTATGGGGAGTATACCTTCGCCAGCTTCAGAGTCAAGGGTGCCGAGTCTGTCCTGTCTGTGGGTGCAGTTTATAGAATTCCTAACACTGATGTGTCCGAATTCAACTCAAACCTTAGAAATCTAATACTTGATAACAGACTGAACAAAAACCACCTAATTATCGCAGGGGACTTTAATATTGACCTCTGCGAGCCAGAACACCCTACTGCTGTTAGCTTCCTCAACTGTATGATTTCCTGCTTCCTCATACCCTTAATCACTAGACCTACTAGAATCACTGATAGTAATGCCACGACTCTAGATCACATCTGGACAAACATAACCTCTCCGCTTACTTCAGGTATAATCACCGATAGCACTACAGACCATTACCCCACATTTCTCTTAACTAACATTAGCAAACCACCTCTTGAGTCAAGAGAGATACGTTTTAGACTACACAATGAAACTGCTATAGACAATTTTATAACTGCTACTGATAATGTCAACTGGGAGTCCGAGTTAGGTAACATAGAGGACATCAACCTAGCAGTTCAATCTTCTCTTCAAAAAACACTTAGCCTTTATAATACCCACTGTCCTATGCTTACAAAACAAGTCACAACCAAAAGGCTTAACAATCCCTGGCTTACAAAGGGAATACTTAAATCAATTAATAAAAAACATGACCTTGAGAAGAAGTATAGGTTAGGAATTGTCTCCAAAGAATTCTCAAAGAATTACTCATTATTGCTATCTAAGATAATTAGACGAGCCAAAACTAAATACTACGAAGATAATTTTACCCAAATAAAGAGCAACATTAAACAAACTTGGAGAACAATTTCACAAATATTGGGATCAAAGAAGTCTATAAATAACAAACCGACTCTCCTGTCTAATAACGATGGTTAGCTTTCAGCCTTTGATTCTGCTATTGAGTTCAATAGGTTCTTCTCTTCCATTGGTTCATCCCTTGCTAATGATATTCCATCTTCCAGTACTGACATTAAGGACTATCTTACAGGTAACTATCCACAGTCTCTGTACCTAAAGCCTATTAATTCCACTGACGTCAATGAGATAATCCTTTCCCTTAAAACCAAGTCTGGTGCCCTTGAGGAGATACCAACTTTAATCTACAAAAAAGCCTCCAGATCTTTAGCCCCTGCTATTGCTTTGCTCTTCAACAAGTCACTTGAACTCCAAACCTTTCCAGATATTCTAAAAAAAACGAGAGTAACGCCTGTCCACAAATGTGGTGATCTCACAGATGTTAACAACTACAGACCTATATCAATCCTGCCAAACTTGTCAAAAATTTTTGAAAAACTAATCTATAAGCAGCTTTACTCATATCTAGCCAAACTCAATATACTTAGCCCTTGCCAATATGGCTTCAGGCCCAAAAAAAGCACTAACGATGCCCTTATTAGTATGCTTAACTCGATTCATACAGCTCTTGATCAAAATGAGTTCCCTGTTGGGTTATTTGTGGACCTGCGTAAAGCTTTCGATACTGTCAACCACCAAAACCTTCTTCTTAAATTACATCATTATGGTGTCAGAGGACACTCCCTACAATACCTCAAATCCTACCTTACTGACAGGCTCCAATGTGTTTCTGTGAATAATACAATTTCTCCCACACTACCCATCAACATTGGTGTTCCCCAGGGCAGCATACTTGGCCCTCTCCTCTTTCTCATCTACATTAATGACCTTCCAAATGCCTCCCAACACCTCAAACCAATTCTATTTGCTGACGACACAACCTTCATTTACTCCAGTCCTGATCCCCTTGCTCTAAATGCCACAGTAAATACTGAGCTTAATAAAGTCCATCTGTGGCTAACTGCCAACAAACTCACCCTTAACATTGACAAAACTTTCTATATTCTGTTTGGCAATAAATCCTCTAATCAAATAAATCTCAAAATAAACAATACCCAAATTTGTAACAAATTAGATGGCAAATTCCTTGGCATTCTCATTGACCACAAGCTGAATTTCCAGGGACACATTCTAAACATATCAAAAAAAGTTTCAAATACTGTGGGCATTCTTTCTAAGATCAGATATTATGTACCACGCCCTGCCCTGGTGACTCTCTATTACTCCCTTATCTATCCATATCTCAACTATGGTATTTGTGCTTGGGGCTCTACTACCCAAAATCACTTACGTCCTCTAATTACTCAACACAAAGCTGCTATTAGGACAATATCCAATTCTGGCCCCAGACATCACTCGGTACCCCTACTCAAATCTCTGAATATGTTAGACATTAAGTCACTGCACATTCCCTCATGTGTATTAAACATATATAAAACGCTAAACTATAATGCCAATCCTGATCTCAAAAGCTTCATAGAAGGTTGTAACAGAACCCATGAGCACCACACCAGAAATAAATACAGTTTTGATATTCCTAGAGTACGACTTAATCAAACCAGAAATGCTCTACAAATCAAGGGGCCCAGAATGTGGAATGACCTTCCCAACCATGTTAAAGACTGTACCTCTCTCAACCAGTTTAAGTTAAAAACGAAGCTATACCTAATAAATTCCCTGTAACCCACCTTACCCCTCTGTTGTCAACCCATGTATGTTTTTTGTTTTTTTTTTGTTTTTCAAGCTTTAGTCATTAATGTTTTTCCTGCCCGAAACGCTTTGCGTAATAGTGGCTTTAGGCATTGTATGTACTAGCTCTATCTATAAAGCCAACAAACTTTGTAAAATCTCTTTATGTATGTACCTTACCTAAATAAAAATTATTATTATTATTATTATTATTATTATTAGGTATAGCTTAGTTTTTATCTTAAACTGGTTGAGAGAGGTACAGTCTTTAACATGGTTGGGAAGGTCATTCCACATTCTGGGTCTCTTGATTTGTTGAGCATTTCTAGTTAGATTCAGTCGTACTCTAGGAATATCAAAACTCTATTTATTTCTGGTGTGGTGCTCATGGGTTCTGTTACAACCTTCTATGAAGCTTTTGAGGTCAGGATTGGCATTACAGTTCAGCGTTTTATATATGTATAATACACATGAGAGAATGTGCAGTGACAATTAATATCTAACATATTCAGAGATTTGAGTAGGGGTACCGAGTGATGTCTGGGGCCAGAGTTGGATATTGTCCTAATAGCAGCTTTGTGTTGAGTAATTAGAGGACGTAAATGATTTTGGGTAGTAGAACCCCAAGCACAAATACCATAGTTGAGATATGGATAGATGAGGGAGTAATAGAGAGTCCCCAGGGCAGGGCGGGGTACATAATATCTGATCTGAGAAAGAATGCCAAAAGTTTTTGAAACTTTTTTTGATATATTTAGAATGTGTCCCTGGAAATTCAGCTTGTGGTCAATGAGAATGCTAAGGAAATTGCCATCTATTTTGTTATAAATTTGGGTATTGTTTATCCTGAGATTTATTTGATTAGATAACAATAACTATGCCTAAGATTACCATCAAAGTGCCATCGGGATGATGGTCAAATAGCCTCGCCTACCATCATCTTTTGTACGGTTACTGATGGTCGAGTGGTTAAGGTCTTCAGTAAACCAGTTGCATAGTGCTCCTGACATTATGCAACCTTGGTGAGGCCACTTCAGACCAGGCCGAAACCAGAGCGCAACTCCATAGTCTCCTGAGACTGATGGATGCCAACTACTAGTGCTCCTGGCAATCTGGGTTTGAGTCACTTCTGGGGTGTTGAGTTTTCAGTTGCATATATGCCTGGGGGGACCATTCATGCTTGTTCGCATATAAATATATATATGTATATATATACATATATATATATATATATATATATATATATATATATATATATATATATATATATATATATATATATATATATATATATATATATATATATATTGGTGTATACTGGCAGCAGGTTTTCTTTCAAACATGTTTCATTGAATATGACCGCATATTCTGTATTTATTATTTTCTGGTTTAGGGCTTCTATCCCTCTAACTATTTTCTTAGCATCAGGGCTTAATTGAAATAGGAGTTCTCCAAAACTCATTTTCGTACTTTTAAGGTGAAGAAAAGAAGTGATTTACTATAGAGTGTATTACACTTATTTGTATAATTTGCACGACGTTTCGAACCTCCATGGTTCATTCTCAAGTGAACAGATCTTACAATACTAGTTGATTTTATACCCGCATTAGGTCAGGTGATATTACAATGAAGGTGAAAACATGGTGGGATGCATAAGGGATAAACATAGGGGCTGCAGAAGGCTTATTGGCCCATACGAGGCATCTCCTATCTAAACACAAAGATTAATCCAGTGTAATTGGCCTGTTATGTTGGACATTGTCTTCTGTGTTGGCATCGATATGTTCTTGTCTTGTCCTTACTCTCATGGTGGGTAGAGTAAATAGTTCCGTGATTTGGGTGTTCATGGTAGGTCGCTCTATTCTTATGTGAATTGCCTCAAGAATTTGTAATCTTCTTGAATCTTGGGTTTTGTCTATTATGCAAGTATTCTTGTTCAACATTTCTCTTGTTAGAGTAATGTCATGGGCTTGTCTCATGTGATTCCTAGGGGCACCAGATTGAAGATGGCATGTCAAACGCCTCGTCAGCTTGGTCGACGTCATACCTATGTACTTACATTGAAGGTTACATCCTTCGTGGGGGCAAGTGTACATGTATACAACGCTTGACTGCTGTAGAGGGTTCTCCGTCGGCTTCGGGCTGTTTTTGATAAGGAGTTCGGAAGTCTTCTTGGTTTTGTAGAATATTATCAGGTTTATGTTTTGGTTAGGAGTAGTGCTTTTTACTCCTTTACGGATTATTTCTTTCATTATTCTTTCCTCTTTTATATGTTCACTGTGCATGGTTGATTTGTAATATAATTTTATTGGGGGTGTTGTGGTTTCTGTTCTAGGTTCTGAATTATACCAACGGTCCAAGTGTCTTCTTATAGCAGCGTTTATTTCCGCGTTGCTATATCCGTTGTTCACCAATACCTGAGTTACTCTTTCAAACTCTCTACTCACGTTGCTCCATTCAGAGCAGTGGGTAAGCGCTCGACGAATATAAGCATTGAGAACACTGGCTTTGTATCTTTGGGGGCACTCACTTCTACCGTTCAGGCATAATCCTATGTTGGTGGGCTTGGTATATACGTTGGTGCTTAAAGAGGTTCCTGTTTTTGTTATTAGTACATCCAAGAATGGCAGACTGTTATTTTCACTATTTTCATGTGTAAATCGGAGTACTGACTCTCTCTCTAGGTGTCTTTTTAGGTCAATTAGTTCATCTGAGTCTTTTACTATTACGAATATGTCATCTACATAACGGCAGTATACAGTTGGTTTTTGTCTGCTACTGAAGACCCTATCTTCGATGGTTCCCATATAAAAATTAGCAAATAAAACTCCTAAGGGGGAGCCCATTGCTACTCCGTCTATTTGTAAATACATGTCTCCTTGTGGACTGATGAAAGGGGCTTCCTTTGTACATGCTTCGAGAAGACTTTTCAAGTGTGGCTCAGGTATGTCTAATTTGGGGGTGCTCTCGTCTCTGTATACTCTGTCCAGTATCATTCCTATGGTTGTGTCGACTGGGACGTTGGTAAAAAGGGATTCAACGTCCAGGGAAGCGATGATTCCATCGGGCTGGGTAGATTTGATCAATTCTAGGAAATCTGCTGATGATTGTAGACTAAACTTACTTGGAGTGTATGGAGTTAGGAGTTCATTGAGTTTCTTTGCCAGGTGATAAGTTGGGGTTGGTATTTGGCTGATTATAGGGCGTAGTGGGTTACCTGGTTTATGCGTCTTAACATTGCCGTAGGCATATCCTAAGCCATAGTCGCCTTGAAGTTTATTGAAATGCACACTACCTTTCTTTGCGTTGATTGCTGTAATTGTTTTGTTTACTTTCCGCTTAAGGTCTTCTACGGGGTTCCTCGTGATTCGTTGAAATTTGGAGTCGTCACTTAGGATGTCGCTAAATTTGTTCATGTATTCATGGGTAGGAATCAATACATATGCTGCTGTTTTGTCGGCTTTTCTTATTGTTACGTCTTTCAGATTTTTTAGTTGTTTCGCTGCTTCTTTGAGTCGTGGGGTTAAGATTGTAGATGAATATGTTCCTCGTTTTTTCCCTGCTTCTGCAAGTAGTTCAGCTTGAAGTGTGTCAGTGGTGATGACTTTTTTGTTGTCTTCTAGCTTATGGATATCGTCCAGAAGCATTTCGATTTCCAGGCGTTTTTGATGCATCTTTGGTTTAGATAAGAATTGACAATTTAGACCAAGATTTAAGAGGTCTCGTTGGTCCTGGGTAAGATCATAAGAAGTCAGGTTAAAGTAGCCATCTTTAGGACGAGGGATTTTTAGCTGTCCACCGTTTAGGGATGTTAACTTACGGAGTGTCTTTGTTTCTACAAGAGTTTTATGTTGTTGTTTCAGGTTAAATAGTTCACTGTTGATTGTTTGCTTGAGTTGGATAGGGATGTCGTACTGGGTCCATTTGTTTAACAGATGCTCCGCCTGCTCTATAAAGGTTTGGAGGGCTTCCTTCTTCTTGTTTAGTTGATGCCGAATGAGCTCTTGCCTATACCTATAGGTAAACTCTGTATTGCGGACTGCTGGGTCATGTGGGTTTATATTGGTGTATACTGGCAGCAGGTTTTCTTTCAAACATGTTTCATTGAATATGACCGCATATTCTGTATTTATTATTTTCTGGTTTAGGGCTTCTATCCCTCTAACTATTTTCTTAGCATCAGGGCTTAATTGAAATAGGAGTTCTCCAAAACTCATTTTCGTACTTTTAAGGTGAAGAAAAGAAGTGATTTACTATAGAGTAAATCAAATAGACGGAGTAGCAATGGGCTCCCCCTTAGGAGTTTTATTTGCTAATTTTTATATGGGAACCATCGAAGATAGGGTCTTCAGTAGCAGACAAAAACCAACTGTATACTGCCGTTATGTAGATGACATATTCGTAATAGTAAAAGACTCAGATGAACTAATTGACCTAAAAAGACACCTAGAGAGAGAGTCTACGTGAGACCCGTCTTAGAGTATGCCGCGCCATCATGGAGCCCCCACCTGAAGAAACACATAAAGAAACTGGAGAAGGTTCAGAGGTTTGCGACGAGGCTTGTCCCAGAGCTACGAGGGATGGGATATGAAGAGCGGCTGAAGGAACTGAACCTTACGACACTAGAGAAAAGAAGGGAGAGAGGAGATATGATAGGGACATATAAAATACTCAGGGGAATTGACAAAGTGGAAATAGATCAAATGTTCACACGTAATAATAACAGAACGAGGGGACATGGGTGGAAACTGGATACTCAGATGAGTCACAGAGATGTTAGGAAGTTTTCTTTTAGCGTGAGAGTAGTAGAAAAATGGAATGCACTTGGGGAACAGGTTGTGGAAGCAAATACTATTCATACTTTTAAAACTAGGTATGATAGGGAAATGGGACAGGAGTCATTGCTGTAAACAACCGATAGCTAGAAAGGCGGGATCCAAGAGTCAATGCTCGATCCTGCAAGCACATATAGGTGAGTACATATAGGTGAGTACACACATACACACACACACACACACACACACACATACACACACACACACACACACACACACACACACACACACACACACACACACACACACACACACACACACACACACACACACACACACACACACACACACACACACACACACACACACACACAAATGCTATATCTGCATTTCCCATGCAGATATAGCATGGGAAACAGAGCTCAGGGGAAAGACGGCCCAAGATATGATGGATTACATCACGCAGAAGTGCAAGGACGCAGCAAACAAGTTTGTCCCAGTCCAAAAGGAAAACAGAGAAATGAAAATGAGAAACCCATGGTTTAATCAGAGATGTAGGCTAGCTAAGCAGCAAAGTAAAAGGGCATGGAGAAACTATAGGAATAACAGGACTCTGGAGAGCAGAGAAAGATACCAGAATGCCAGGAATGAATACGTCAGGATGAGAAGAGAGGCAGAAGGACAATACGAAAATAACATCGCAAGCAAGGCAAAGACTCAGCCTAAATTGTTGCATAGCCACATTAGGAGAAAAACAACAGTAAAGGAATAGGTTATGAGATTAAGGATAGGGGCAGAAGGATTCACTACAAATGACAAGGAAGTGTGTGAGGAATTGAATAAGAAATTCCAGGAGGTCTTCACCTTAGAGCAAGGAGAAATTCCAGAGGTAAGTGAGGGAATAGCTAACCAGGAACCACTGGAAGAGTTTGAGATTACCAGTGGGGAAGTAAGGAAGTGTTTACTAGAGTTGGACGTGACGAAGGCTATAGGCCCAGATGGAATCTCCCCTTGGGTTCTAAAGGAAGGAGCAAGAGAACTGTGCCTACCACTCTCCATAGTGTATAACAAATCACTGGCAACAGGGGAACTGCCAGATATTTGGAAAGCAGCTAACGTAGTCCCGATATACAAGAAAGGGGATAGACAGGAGGCACTGAACTACAGGCCAGTATCCCTAACCTGCATACCATGCAAGCTGATGGAGAAGATTGTGCGAAAAAAACTAGTGGAGCATCTGGAGCGAAGGAACTTTGTAACACAGCATCAACATGGGTTCAGGGATGGCAGGTCCTGCCTTACAGGGTTACTTGAATTCTACGACCAGGCAACAAAAATAAGGCAAGAAAGAGAAGGGTGGGCAGACTGCATATTTTTGGATTGTCAGAAGGCTTTGATACAGTGCCACACAAGAGGCTAGTGCGAAAGTTGGAGATGCAGGCTGGAGTGAAAGGGAAGGTACTCCGGTGGATAGAGGAGTACCTAAGCAACAGGAGACAACGAGTCTGTGTGAGGGGTGAGGTCTCAGATTGGCGAGACGTCACAAGTGGAGTCCCGCAGGGGTCAGTCCTTGGACCTATACTGTTTCTGGTATATGTAAATGATCTCCCAGAGGGTATAGATTCGTTCCTCTCAATGTTTGCCGACGATGCAAAAATTATGAGGAGGATTGAAACAGAGGATGATAGTAGGAGGCTACAAGATGACCTGGATAGACTGAGTGAATGGTCCAACAAATGGCTGTTGAAGTTCAACCCGAGTAAATGCAAAGTAAGGAAGTAGGCAGTGGAAAAAGGAGGCCAGGCACAGGATACAGAATAGGAGATGAAGTACTTAATGAAACAGACAGAGATAAAGATCTAGGAGTTGATATCACACCAAACCTGTCTCCTGAAGCCCACATAAAGAGAATAACGTCTGCGGCATATGCGAGGCTGGCTAACATCAGAACGGCGTTCAGGAACCTGTGTAAGGAATCATTCAGAATCTTGTACTCCACATATGTAAGACCAATCCTGGAGTATGCGGCCCCAGCATGGAGCCCGTACCTTATCAAGCACAATACGAAGCTGGAAAAAGTCCAAAGGTATGCTACTAGACTAGTCCCAGAACTAAGAGGCATGAGTTATGAGGAAAGGCTGCGGGAAATGCACCTTACGACACTGGAAGACAGAAGAGTAAGGGGGGACATGATCACAACCTGCAAAATCCTCAGGGGAATCGCCCGGGTAAACAAGGATGAACTATTCAACACTGGTGGGACGCGAACAAGGGGACACAGGTGGAAGCTGAGTACCCAAATGAGCCACAGAGACGTTAGAAAGAACTTTTTCAGTGTCAGAGTAGTTAGTAAATGGAATGCACTAGGAAGTGATGTGGTGGAGGCTGACTCCATACACAGTTTCAAATGTAGATATGATAGAGCCCAATAGGCTCAGGAATCTGTACACCAGTTGATTGACGGTTGAGAGGCGGGACCAAATAGCCAGAGCTCAACCCCCGCAAGCACAATTAGGTGAGTACAATTAGGTGAGTACACACACACACACACACACACACACACACACACACACACACACACACACACACACACACACACACACACACACACACACACACACACACACACACACACACACACACACACACACACACACACACACACACACACACACACACACAATAGCTCTATCTATCTAGGTGAGTACACACACACAGTTCACAAATGGAATGCATTAGGAAGTGATGTGGTGGAGGCTGACTCCATACACAGTTTCAAGTGTAGATATGATAGAGCCCAATAGGCTCAGGAACCTGGACACCTGTTGATTGACAGTTGAGAGGTGGGACCAAAGAGCCAGAGCTCAACCCCCGCAAGTACAATTAGGTGAGTACACACACAGGAAGCAGCCCGTAGCAGCTGGCTAACTCCCAGGTACCTATTTATTGCTAGATGAACAAGCGCATCAGGGTGAAAGAAACTCTGCCCATTTATTTTTGCCTCCGCCGGGGAATCGAACCCAGACATTTAGGACTACGAATCCCGTACGCTGTCCGCTCAGCCGTAAGAGCCCCATAACCATAGAGCTGTGGCTCTATGGTTGGAAGGAGGAAGCCCTCAGAGCTAGATAAAGTCCTGTACCCAATACCCAAAATACGGAAAACGTGAAAACATGTATTGTTTTACTCAAATCTCTGAATATGTTAGACATTAAGTCACTGCACATTCCCTCATGTGTATTATACATATATAAAACGCTAAACTATAATGCCAATCCTGATCTCAAAAGCTTCATAGAAGGTTGTAACAGAACCCATGAGCACCACACCAGAAATAAATACAGTTTTGATATTCCTAGAGTACGACTTAATCAAACCAGAAATGCTCTACAAATCAAGGGACCCAGAATGTGGAATGACCTTCCCAACCATGTTAAAGACTGTACCTCTCTCAACCAGTTTAAGTTAAAAACGAAGCTATACCTAATAAATTCCCTGTAACTCACCTTACCCCTCTGTTGTCAACCCATGTATGTTTTTTGTTTTTTTTTGTTTTTCAAATCAACGCTGTTTGAATGTAATTTTCTGTAATAATTTGTAATTGTATTTGTGCTGCTTTTTCAACAATGTTCCCCCCTCTTTTACCTCTATTTTTACTTGTACTCAACACATCTTATTCTTTTTACCCATTAGTTTTAAGCTTTAGTCATTAATGTTTTTCCTGCCCGAAACGCTTTGCGTAATAGTGGCTTTAGGCATTGTATGTACTAGCTCTATCTATAAAGCCAACAAACTGTGTAAAATCTCTTTATGTATGTACCTTACCTAAATAAAATTATTATTATTATTATTATTATTATTATTATTATTATTATTACACATAGTTCGTCTACTCTGATGCTGAAATCAGTCTTGTGGCTTGTCTACAATGCTCTCCTCTAGAGGTTACACATCCGCTACTCACCGCAAGCGGCCATGTCTCCGCTGTACACCGCAAGCGGCCATGTCATCGCTACACACCGCAAGCGGCTAGGCCTCCGCCACACACCGCAAGCGGCCACGTCTCCGCCACACACCACAAGAGACCACGTCTCCGCTATACACCGCAAGCGGCCATGTCTCCGCTACACACCGCAAGCGGCCATGTCTTCGCTACACACCGCAAGCTACCATGTCTCCGCTACACACCGCAAGCGGCCACGTCTCCGCTACACACCGCAAGCGGCCACGTCTCCGCCACACACCGCAAGCGGACATATATCACGTTATGCTTGTGAGCTCAACTTCCTCAACTTGTCAAAGAGACAATAGCTGCGCCGAGTGTCACGTCTTTGTAATAACGATCAAATAACCACTTAAGGGATTATAGGACTATTACCAAGTGGCGTGATAATTGATATATTACGAGTCTGTCAGTCAATATTCGCATAAGTGTTAAAAGTGTGAGAAGTAACCATAACCTTGGAGAAGTTGTCTACCACGCTGGGAGCCTGGCGCCAGGTGACGCTCCGGGTGCTTCCACGCCACAATGTGCAGGTTAATACTGTTTCCTGTATAATTTTCTGAACCAGTGTGAAGTCAGTTACACTTGACACGTCTGTCTAGAGATCCTGCTAGCGGATATTGGCGCTATAATGTTGTTGTTGTTGTTAAAGATTCGCTACTTGGAACAAAATGTTCCAAGTAGCACGGGCTATGGTGAGCCTGAGGCGCTATAATGTACACTGTATGCTAATGTACACTGTATGATAATGTACACTGTATGCTAATGTACACTGTATGTTAATGTACACTGTATGCTAATGTACACTGTATGCTAATGTACACTGTATGCTAATGTACACTGTATGCTAATGTACACTGTATGCTAATGTACACTGTATGCTAATGTACACTGTATGCTAATGTACACTGTATACTAATGTACTCCTAAGACTCCTGCCATCACCACAGCTCCCACACAAGAACCAGGTGCTGTATCTTCCGCCAGCGGCAGTCCTGCCCCTGCTGTAGAGTGGCTAATCCCTGGTTCTGGGACAATTTCATATATTGTGGGGGGACCCACCCGTAGCTGGACCCCACAGTCAACTGTAAGTGGGGGACAAGGAACAGGATCAAGATGAGACGGATCACAACCTCAGCCTCCCTATCATCTCGCCCTTGGGGTCGCTCCACTGATCAAGCAGCGGTTGTCCTTCGTTAACGTTGGCAAGATCACCAGCATCAGTCATAGCAGGAGACGGAACGGCTGCAAGAGCAGCTCCAACATGAGAAACAATCCAGGAGCGATATTGCAGAGTTGCTCACGTGCATGAAGGGACTTGTAAGCAATGACCGCTACCCTCCCTCCCCCGACCCCCCTTCTACACCTAAACCCTCCACACATGTGTTCCCTTACCACTCAGTTGAAACTTCTAGTGATCTTGAATCCTTGTGTAGAGGAACCTTTCCAAGCAAGTTAACTGCCAAAGTTGTGCAAAGTTATATTGAAAACGACTCTATAGATAGAAAAGACAGACAAAGAGTACTAAATAATTGGAGTCACATGAGTTGCATTAGTAATGTGCTTAGAAATGTTCCCGGATTTATATTGTAATGAAGGATATAATATATATTAGTGGACTAATAATATCAATCTATATAATGCTTACTTTAAATGCACAAATACTAAGCTATCCATCCTTAGCTGGAACAGTGCATCTATCAAAAGAGGTTATGTGATTTACATCACAAAGTAACAACTGAACATATCGATATTGTATGTCTCCAGGAATACAGAGTTCCCGCAAGATCCTCATTCCCGAAATTGTCCTCAAACAATCAAACAATCCCTCCCCCATCAGCTTCTTCCAGAAAAAACAATCTGAGGGTCAACAATATCATGGAGTGAGCATCTATGTGGGTAACTCTATCCTCGATGTATTTAATCTATATGCTCCAGCTGGAAAGTTAAATTATATTGATCTTCCAGCCGGCGCTCAAGCAGAGTCCCCCATCATTCTTCGTGACTACAATGCTAGACACAAGGACATTGGTGACTCGCTTCAGTAACGGTAATGGGAATCAACTGCTCGCTTCTAAATAGTCACGAAGATGTGCAGATTGTGGGCGACCTCTGGGCGATTGCGGGTAATCTAGACCTCTGTGATTGTTTCAACGTCTCTCACGTCTGGTGCACATCATCTATTGTAACAGATTTGTTGTCAGATCATCACCCTAGATTGACTACTCTATGTATCGGATATACCATCCTGTCCGGTGGGACTTTTAAACGCAAACGGCTCAGTGTTCCTCCTGCCAGACGTGAAGATTTTGTTGCTCATGTGACAGAATGGTACAGCACTTATGATCCCTCCACAGTCCAGACATTTAACGACAATCTAGTACAGAACATTCAGATGTTCGCTGACCCTTTAGGTCTGCCCCCTGCACCATCCAATGGTCGGAACGATATGAAAAGTAATAAACACCATGCCTATTACAATGACCCCAAACTGCGTACTTTGAAACTTACTGCCAGACGAGTTGGATTTGCATATAGGGAAACCCGTACGCCAGCAATGCTCAAGCTCTTTCAGATAGCCCTAGCCAAGGCGAGGGAGCGCATGACAGAGCTCAGGGAAGATAACTGGGAAACTTTTGTTAAAAGTCTCAACTCTCGCACCCCCCCCCCCCCCCCCCCTCAGCGAGGCATGGAAGGATATTAAAAGAATTAAAGGCGAAAAGATCGGCCAAGTAGCACACCCTCACCCTCTACACAGAGCAAACCAGTTAGTCGATGCTTGGGCAACCACCTCATGTGTAAAGTCTTGGAGAGAATTGTTCTCAATCGTGTCATGTTTCAGGTCAAAGAAAAACTGGCCCCAAACCTATATGGGTTCATGCCCAAGTGTAGCACACAAACATGCTTTGCTGAATATTTTGTAAACTCCCAGGATGGGACACAGGCAGCCTTTATTGACCTAAAGTCAGCTTTCGATGTAGCGAATGGTGAAATAATATTAGAGCAACTTGCTGAATTTGGAATCAAAGGTAATCTTCTGAGTTGGATAAAGAGCTACCTATCCAACAGGCGTCCTAGTGTCCTATTTAAAGGAGTTAAAAGTACAAGAACAGATGCATTTGATCTAGGCACACCTCAAGGTGGTGTCCTAAGCCCTATGCTCTTCAATATACTTATGCACAAACTTATCCATGACATACCTGTACAACCTACGGAAACTGTTATATGTTATGCTGATGATATTTGTATTATGGCACACAGTAAACCAAGGCTACAAGTGTTACTTGATGCATTCTCCAAGAAAGTAGTAGAATGTGGCCTCATAATCTCTGTTGATAAAACAAGGGTTCTTATTCCCCATTCTCTTCATGTTAACTATACTATTAATGGAGTGCCCGTGGAGACTTGTGAGTCATATAAATATCTTGGAGTCGAGGTTAATGATACAAATCTCGTCAGCAACCTGCGCAAAAAACTAGTTGAGCGTCATAAACCTCTCAAAACTCTTGTTGGCAAAGGATTTGGCATTAACTTAAAATATGCTCGTAGTTTTTATATTGCCTTTATACGATCTGTTGTTGACTATTATGCCTTGCATCTTCTTAATTTTTCTCCTAAACAATTACAAGGCCTAGATGTAGTACAGAATGATGCCATGCGCATCATCCTGGGTTGTCCTAGAACTGTCAGAATTGTTAACATGAGAAAGGAACTAAACTTACCTTCCATTTACGAAAGAATAGTTCTACTTAGTACTATGTTTTGCGCCAAAACTTTGAAAAATAATGGTCCCCCCCAGCTCTATTAAAATTAAATTGAGATCCATTCTAAACAATTCTGACTGTTCCCTCAATCCGCCGCAAAAAGCTCCCTACAGTGTGTGGCTCAGTTGTTGTGCCTATAATCTTCAGAAACTGAACATGTCTCTTAACCCTGATAAAACTGTTCATTATATTCCCCCTTGGAAAGATGTGGAGGTCTCTCTGCATTATACCCCCATCAGTGTAAAACAAATGTATAACACTGACATTTTGAGATGTATAACATTAGAAGCTATTGACAGTCATCTTCAAATTCTCAAACCGACTGAATCCTATGCCTTTACTGATGGCTCTGTGCAGTTAGGCACTGGTAGAACAGGTTGTGCATGTGCAGTGTATAAAGGGAATGAAATGATCATGACTAGTACACAGAGATTGAACAACTGGGCAAGCACGACACAGACCGAGTTATTGGGCATTTATCTAGCCATTGAATACCTTAAGCTCAATGGTGGTGGAGTTATTTTCTGTGACTCTAAAAGTGCTCTGCAGTCCTTAAATAAATGTATGTCACAATGTATGTCGGAAGTAGCTTGTAATATTAAATGGAATGTATTTTTTGCCAATGATAATAACTCTTGTATAAAATTTGTGTGGATCCCATCCCATGTTGGAGTTGGAAAACATGGCTTAGTAGATCAATTGGCCAATGAGGCTTGCAGGAAAGAAAACATTGATTATGACTTTGGACTATCTAATGCAGTTATTAGAAACATACAAATTAAAGAAATTAATTCAGATTTAGAAGAAATAAGAAATGCCCAGAGACCTGGAAGCTGCAGTATTAAAAGTTATGACAAGTTTTGTAATAATAGGTATTTGTATGGTCAGCACAGTAACCGAACCTGGCAATGTGATGTCATTGCGCGAATTCGCCTTGGCTATAGACACATCTGGCAGGTTAGTGAGGCTGAGCCACTACCAGAATACTCAGATTGTAAACTCTGTGATAAACCTTTAATGCATTCACTAGAACACTATATTGATGAATGTGAAACCATAAAGGACTTTATGCCTCCTGGCCTCTTGTACCACCAACTGTGTAACCATTTTATTGACTCAGGTGTTCTGGACGACATCCTAACAATTTATCCAAAATTTGCTTGCCCATTTTAAAGAATGAAGAATAATTTTTATTTATATTACTTCTAAGCTGCATCACTTATGAACCCATCCCTGCCCTTGTGTGGCAGTGCACAGTAGAAAATTGTTTTCACATATCCATACATTAAAACATTGATTGTAACCATGATATATATGTGCTTCAGCCTACAGTTTAGACCTATTGTCTTATGTATGACCCTCTGTCCTGCGTGACAGTGAATACCAGCATTATCCTCACTTTAATAAGACTATCAAAATCCTCAGATAGGCAAAATTGTATTTAATTTTGTCAATAAAGATGTTAATAATAAATAATAGCTTCAATAATCTTCCCCCAGACACACAATTCAGATTAAATGCTGGTTACGGAGATCGAGAAAGGCTCGTTGACTTCATGCTCCACAAGGAAGATGAATGCAACGTGCCATTTACTGAGTTTGAGTTACTTTCGGCCCTAAACAAAGGTAAAGCCACATCCCAAGGTGAGGATGGTATGACTTACGACATATTGCGTCTGCTCCCTTTAGTACCAGGGAATCCCCTGCTTGAGCTGTATAATATGAGCTATGTTACTGGGGAACTTCCTAACTCTTGGACCAACAGTATAATCATTCCAATTCCCAAGTCAAATCAAGAGAATGCTTTCCGCCCAATTTCCCTTACTAGCTGCATTTGCAAAACATTCGAGAGAATGGTCCTAAACCGTCTCCTCCATAGAATAAGAACCATGCTATCCCTCCCAGATATATGGCTTCATGCATGGAAGGAGTGTGCATCATTGCATCACCACATTTCTTACCCTGCACACTGAAAAGTCATATACCACCTTCCTAGATCTCAAGTCTGCCTTTGATATTGCAAATCGACATGTTATCTTGAGTGAACTTGCAAGAATGAATATTGGTGGTCGGCTTCTTTCTTGGATCAAAGGCTACTTTCCAACAGGAGGTCACCTGTATTTTTCCAGGGGCATAGGAGTGTAACAAGAGACTTTGAACTAGGCACCCCCACAGGGAGGTGTCCTCAGTCCTACATTATTTAATCTCTTAATAAACACACTGTTAAATTCTGTACAGAGCAAACCCAACGTGCAAATCATTAGCCATGCTGATGATATAATGATACACACCACTGGGTATGCTAACACACAGAACACTCTTAACTCTGTATTAGACTCATGTCAGGACCTAGGTTCAGTCATCTCAGCAAAGAAAACAAAGTTACTAAATCAGCGCCCACCCAGGCAGGGAGGAGCTGTTCGCAAGATGCAACTGTCTGCATCTTGACTATGTTAACAAATTCAAACACTTTGGCCTTGAGTTGCCACTGTATGGTCCTGTTGTACTCAGAATCAGTCGTCAGTATAAAGAGAAGCTTAGAGCTCTCAAGGTTGTTGCAGGTTATCACTCAGGCTATGGTGCCAATGTCAGACTTGTCAAAATGATGTACCTTGCATCATCAGATCTTTAGTGGATTATGCGGCACCTCTGCTTGCCTTGATGCCTGAAAGAAAGCTTGGGGGGCTTGAAAAATTGCAGAACGAAGCCTTGAGGATAATCCTTGGGTTCCCTCGTACCACAAAGGTACTTAACATGAGAAAGAAACTTAAGGGGGCATCATAAGTGCACGCAAAAAAATATGCAATAAATGCAACTAGTTCGATTTCAGTCAAGCATTTTTGACTAGTTGTATATGAAAAGGGCTTCATCTGGTCCGAATTTCAGCCTCGTAGCATAAATAGGAAGGGAGAAAAAATATTTAATTCAACAATTTTCCAAAATGTTAAAAAATTAACATCAAACACAATTATCATCTGAAATCATGTCTATGTCTCTCAGCTATCACAATAGCATATACTAAAAAAATAATAATTAGTTTATAAACAAAATTGTTAAACAAAATTAGATTTTTGGGGGGTTTGTTCAAATTTTGTTCTTATTTGTTTATCGAGGGATTTGCATGAAACGTATACACCTGACTGCACGTAGGCCGATCTGTAAGGGTGTCAATTTTGGAGGAAATTGGTTGATGTCAACCTCAGCCACAGATGGCAGCACTTTACACCGTTTTTTAATTATTTCTTTTCAAGTAACATAAACGTAACTTCTACTTTGTCATTTTTTATTCAATTTACATAAAACTTACACCTGATATGTAGAGTTTAGATCTCTACAATCTGTAAGAAGCGTTTTTTCCTAATTTTATTCATTGATTTTATCAATAATAATATACATGATATATTTGGATAATTTTTTTAGGGAATTTTGACTATTTGTATTAGTTAAACTAAATATATTTTGGAAAATCTAGTAATACAAATCCTTTATTATTTGCTTTTGTGATAAAAGAGTGTCACATAAATGATTTATTTTAAAACATGTGGTAGTAGATATGTTTTGAAAATGTGTAAAATTCGTTGAAAATAAAACAAATCTCACTTTCTATTTAGACTGCGATACTGAAACTAAAAACAGTTGCAGCCTTTTTTATATAGAACTAGTCAAAAAAGTTTGATTGCAATTGGACAGCTTTTAATATCCTAGTTGTATGCCTCCCTAATATTCCGAGCGTCGTTGATCCTGTTACTGAAATTAACTGTCAAATTGGGATAAAAATGCATAGGCTAGATTATCCTAACCCTTCTATAGAAGCCCTCCCAAGTTTCTTTATTGAAGGTCAACAGAGTTCCAAGTGGATAACTAAAACCGAACTCAGAATATATCAAATTTATCATTTGTACCAAGAGAAACAACTCTTGGTACAGGTACTATTTCCTGCACCGTGGGGGATTACACCCTTTTCAATTTTTATTCCCCCCCCCCCCCCAAGAAGCAAATTAGAGATCAGCCCGAGCTTCGTCTTGAGGCAAAGCTCTAAGCCTTAAGCCATATTGATGCTCTGTCCACAGAGCATTCTCTCTCTCTCAAATCATATACACTGATGATTCCCTACACCGCCCCACGGGTGCAGCTGGAAGTGCAGTTGTCCTGACCATGGGCGATGGCTTATATTTTGAGTGGGGAGTCCGTATAAACAACTGGGCCTCTACCCTACAGACCGAACTCTTTGTCTTGCTTCTTGCACTGAAATATGTTCGTCTCCAGACTTGATACATTAATTGTAAGTAACTCATTATAATCATTAATTGCTCTCAACTCTTTAAGACATAACTGTAACATACTCGTGTCTGAAGCTAGACACAAATGCAGAAAAATTATTAATGATGGTAACAGAATCCATTTCATGTGGTCTCCATCTCATGTTGGCCTCCGAATGCATGATAGAGCTGATGAGTTAGCCAAAGAATCTGCCTTTAAAAGAGAAATTGAGTATAAACGTAGAGTGTCAATAAGCAGTCTAAGAACTTCAACAAAATCTTGATGCTCTGAGGCAAAGTGAAATCAACACCAGTAATTCCATCTATCATCAAATTATCATGTAAGCGGAGCCACGCATCTATGGATCATTCAACAAAATCAGCAGACTTCTAGATGTTACTACTGCTCGGCTTAGACTCGGTTACAAGTATCTCTGGGAATTCTCATTATTTGCTGATGTAGACCTGACCAAATGTAAACTGTGTCAACAAAATTATTCGCACACCCTCCGTCACTATGTGATGGAGAGCGAAAAGAAACGTGAATTCAGAGATAATTCTATAACAAAGGTTCCAAAAATGTCTAAAAATTTAATTCAAAATGATCTGCTACCAGAAATTTTAGCCAAATATCCCTCAGTTTGCTAACTGTAGGTAGTAACTAAGTGATTGTAACCTATCCACCGCTGCCCACTGGATGGGGGGCGGTGTGCAGGACAAACGTATCAATTGTGACACTAACTCTCCACATACGTCAGTTGCTTAATTTAGAAACTGTACTTGTGGTCGATCTCGAGCCCATTGATGATGTAACTATGTGCATTGAATTTTGTAACTAGCTCATCAAGATTGTAGCTTGTTTAGCTAAATGAATTGTGGGGTTCAGTCCCTGAGCCCATTATGTGCCTCTGTAACCCTTTCCACTACCGCCCACAAGATGGGTATGGGGTGCATAATAAATGAACTAAACTAACTAAACATCCATGAGTGGACTTCTTTTAACGGCTGAGTGCTCGGTAGGGGCAGTGCTTGCCGCTTGGGAAGGCAAACAGTTTGACAGAGACAGTGTGTCCGTTGCTGTGTTTGTACGTACGAAACCGTAGTTTCGCATACGTGCTGGAGAGACGTATTTGATGCTAATGCGGCGTGTGGGTCCCGCTCACTGTTGTGACCGCCTCGCCTTCCCTAAGACATGCGTGATAGACGGGTGGAAAAATTGCCGTGAAGCACGCCACATCATAGTCCGAGAAACGCAGTGCTGGTATTACTTCCACCAGCTTGTGCATCAGCCTCCGCGTAATGGGACACCTCATACGGGTCCGTCTATTTACCCACAGTTTCCCAAATCTCCTCAAAGCTACCCAAAGCTTCCAAGCACTACATAAATAATGAAGAACTATGATATATTTACTCACTATAATGCTGGTGCTGAATGTACAACATGAAAAAAAAAAATTTAACTCTGAAATAATAAGATTTTATTGCGAAATTGGGTCCATCTAATTATCTAAAGCCACACCATTGTCGCTTAATGGAGCGTCGACTTCCTGTGGCGTCTCCTGCGACTTTGTTTCGCCTAATTTCGTTATAAAATTATATTATTTAAGAGTAAAAATATGTTTTATCATGTTCTATATTCAGCACCAACATTATAATGAGTAAATATAACATAGTTCTTCATTACTAACGTAATGAGAGGAAGTTTTGGGTAGCTTTGAGTAATTAGACGGACCGGCTCTAACAGCTAACTTCAGCACAGTTGGATAAATTTAGCTCTGGTTGTGTTAGGTTGGATTGGGTTAGCATGGATTGGGTTGGGTTTGGTTGGGTTAGGTTGGGTTAGGACGGGTTGGAATAGGTTGGGTTGGGGTTAGGTTGGGTTTGTTTGGATTGATGCTAAAAAACACATTTATTTATTTATTTATTTATTTATTTATATACAAGAAGGCACAATGGGTTTGTGAGAGTGTATAGCATGATGTGTTTACATTCTTATAAAGCCACTAGTACGCACAACGTTTCGGGCAGGTTCTTAATCTAACAGATAATTCTAAGTAGATAAATTCTAGCAAAATTTATAAAATGTTAACAGGTACATTGTAAGAAAATTTGATAAAGACTAGTGGGTATTTTAAAGCACATTGATAGCTTTCATTGACAGCTTCATTGATAATTTGACAAAGATTAGTAGGCACATTAGAGCATGTTGATAGCACATAAGATGACAGCAATGATCACAATGTTAGAGTTGCATGGCTTAGGTACATATATATTGGGGGATTGGGTAGCATACAATATGTGTTCAATATAACAACCATGATATCAGATGATATAAATGATTACAATGGTAAAGTTACATAGCTTAGGTACATATATTGGGGGATTGGGTAAGACTAGATACAGTGAGAGTTTAAAGCACTTGGTTGGAAACTATGAAGATGAAATTAGGTATCTTTTGGTTGTGTTTTTGAATAAGGCAAAACGTTGGACAGCTTTTCAGTTCGTCAATTAATGAGTTCCATAGACTAGGCATCATTATTTGTATAGCGTGTTTAAACAGATTAAGTTTGACTCTGGGGATATCAAAGAGATATTTATTTCTGGTGTGGTCTGAAACTCTCCCTGGACATCTGTCCAGGGAGAGTTTCAGGACAGGGTTTGCATTTAAGAACAGGGTTTTATATATGTAGATGGAACAAGATAATGTGTGGAGTAAGATTATGTTTAGCATGTTTAGGGATTTAATCAGGGGGGCTGAGTGTTGCCTGAAAGCAGAGTTAGTTATTGTTCCGATAGCAAATTTTTGCTGGGTGATGATGGACTTTAGGAATATTTGCAGTGGTTGAACCCAATGTCCAGATACGATAAGTAAGATAGGGATAGATTAGTGCGTAGGAAAGTGAGAGGAGAGCAGAGTTAGGTACATAATATGCAGCTAACTCTACCTAGCTTTCTAAAATCTGTCAGATTTTAGAGAGCATACCAAAAGTTTTAGAGACTTTCTTAGTTATGTGTTGTATGTGGGTGCTGAAGTTGAGTCTCTTGTCTTAGTATAGGCCAAGGAACTTTCCACCATTTTTATTGCTGATGTTTGTTACCAGGCTAAGAGTTCACAAGGCTCGTATATCAACAGTAATATAATTTAGTCTAGGGTAAATATCACTGTACCTAGGTAATATACCAGTATGTCTCTAGGTGGAATAGAATAATTTAAATACAAGAAAACAAGACTAGGGTAATGGAAAACACACACACGTATATATATATATATATATATATATATATATATATATATATATATATATATATTTATATATATATATATATATATATATATATATATATATATATATATATATATATATATATATATATATATATATATATATATATATATATATATATATGCGAACAAGCCTGAATGGTCCCCAGGACTATATGCGAATGAAAACTCACACCCCAGAAGTGACTCGAACCCATACTCCCAGAAGCAACGCAACTGGTAACTACAGGGCGCCTTAATCCACTTGACCATCACGGCCGTCAAAAGGAAGTGATAGCCGAGGCTATTTGAGCCACTTCCCCGACAGCAACTCGGATGGTAATCTTGGGCATAGCATTTCACCAAATCACCTCATTCTTTGGGGCACACGTGAGGAACACAAATGCGAACAAGCCTGAATGGTCCCCAGGACTATATGCGAATGAAAACTCACACCCCAGAAGTGACTCGAACCCATACTCCCAGAAGCAACGCAACTGGTAACTACAGGGCGCCTTAATCCACTTGACCATCACGGCCGTCAAAAGGAAGTGATAGCCGAGGCTATTTGAGCCACTTCCCCGACAGCAACTCAAATAGTGGCTCAAATAGCCTCGGCTATCACTTCCTTTTGACGGCCGTGATGGTCAAGTGGATTAAGGCGCCCTGTAGTTACCAGTTGCGTTGCTTCTGGGAGTATGGGTTCGAGTCACTTCTGGGGTGTGAGTTTTCATTCGCATATAGTCCTGGGGACCATTCAGGCTTGTTCGCATTTGTGTTCCTCACGTGTGCCCCAAAGAAGTAGGTGATTTGGTGAAATGCTATGCCCAAGATTACCATCCGAGTTGCTGTCGGGGAAGTGGCTCAAATAGCCTCGGCTATCACTTCCTTTTGACGGCCGTGATGGTCAAGTGGATTAAGGCGCCCTGTAGTTACCAGTTGCGTTGCTTCTGGGAGTATGGGTTCGAGTCACTTCTGGGGTGTGAGTTTTCATTCGCATATAGTCCTGGGGACCATTCAGGCTTGTTCGCATTTGTGTTCCTCACGTGTGCCCCAAAGAATGAGGTGATTTGGTGAAATGCTATGCCCAAGATTACCATCCGAGTTGCTGTCGGGGAAGTGGCTCAAATAGCCTCGGCTATCACTTCCTTTTGACGGCCGTGATGGTCAAGTGGATTAAGGCGCCCTGTAGTTACCAGTTGCGTTGCTTCTGGGAGTATGGGTTCGAGTCACTTCTGGGGTGTGAGTTTTCATTCATATATATATATATATATATATATATATATATATATATATATATATATATATATATATATATATATATATATATATATATATATATATATATATGCTGGAATTCCGTGCGCTTTAATATTAGTATATTATGGTAGCAGTCTTTCCTGTAGACATATATTATTAAATATGACCGAAAAAGTAAGATTAATAATTCTAACACGAATTTTCTCAATCTTTCGTACATTTCTTTTCACTGTTGGAGGTAATTCAAAAATCAATTCTCCAAAATTCATTTTTATTTCTAGTCTGACGCGACACTTGAGCGCGTTTCGTAAAACTTATTACATTTTCAAAGACTTTACACATACACAACTGAATAGAACTTACATATCTCCGATTTGTTTATATCTACATTTGAGTGAGGTGGATGGGGTGAGGTGGTATTTAATAGGGTATTAGTTTCATCAACACAAGACAGAACACGAAACAATGGGTATTGAAATGGAAGTGATTGTAGAAAGCCTATTGGTCCATATTTCTTGATGCTTCTATATTGGAGCGGAGTCTTGAGGTGGGTAGAATATAGTTGTGCATTAATTGGCTGTTGATTGCTGGTGTTGACTTCTTAATGTGCAGTGCCTCGCAAACGTCAAGCCGTCTGCTATCGCTGTATCTATCGATGATTTCTGTGTTGTTTACTAGGATTTCTCTGGCGATGGTTTGGTTGTGGGAAGAGATTATATGTTCCTTAATGGAGCCCTGTTGCTTATGCATCGTTAAACGCCTAGAAAGAGATGTTGTTGTCTTGCCTATATACTGGGTTTTTTGGAGCTTACAGTCCCCAAGTGGGTATTTGAAGGCATAGACGACGTTAGTCTCTTTTAAAGCGTTCTGCTTTGTGTCTGGAGAGTTTCTCATGAGTAGGCTGGCCGTTTTTCTGGTTTTATAGTAAATCGTCAGTTGTATCCTCTGATTTTTGTCTGTAGAGATAACGTTTCTATTAACAATATCTTTCAGGACCCTTTCCTCCATTTTATGAGCTGTGGAAAAGAAGTTCCTGTAAAATAGTCTAATAAGGGGTATAGGTGTTGTGTTAGTTGTCTCTTCAGAGGTTGCATGGCGTTTCACTTTCCTTCTTATGATGCCTTCGACGAAACCATTGGAGAAGCCGTTGTTGACTAGGACCTGCCTTACCCTACAGAGTTCTTCGTCGACTTGCTTCCATTCTGAGCTGTGGCTGAGAGCACGGTCGACATATGCGTTAACAACACTCCTCTTGTACCTGTCTGGGCAGTCGCTGTTGGCATTTAGGCACATTCCTATGTTCGTTTCCTTAGTGTAGACTGCAGTGTGGAAACCTCCGCTCTTTTCCATGACTGTTACATCTAGAAAGGGCAGCTTCCCATCCTTTTCCATCTCGTAAGTGAAACGCAGCACGGAGCTCTGCTCAAATGCCTCCTTCAGCTCCTGCAGATGTCTGACATCAGGTACCTGTGTAAAAATGTCGTCAACATACCTGCAGTATATGGCCGGTTTCAAGTTCATGTCGACTAAGACTTTTTGCTCGATGGTACCCATGTAGAAGTTTGCAAACAGGACACCTAGGGGAGAACCCATGGAGACCCCATCTACTTGCTTATACATGTGCCCATCCGGGCTCAAGAAGGGTGCCTCTTTAGTACAAGCTTGGAGTAGTTTTCTCAGAATATTTTCTGGTATGTCAAGAGGAGTACAGGCTGGATCACGATACACTCTGTCGGCTATCATCCCGATTGTCTCGTCCACAGGTACGTTGGTAAACAGCGATTCTACGTCCAACGAGGCTCTTATCCCTGTGGCCCGTGTGCCCCGCAGTAAGTCAACAAATTCCTTTGGAGACTTCAGGCTGAAGGCGCAAGGAACATAAGGAGTCGGCAGGCCGTTGAGTCGCTTCGCCAGTCTGTACGTGGGTGTGGGTATCTGGCTAATGATTGGCCGAAGTGGGTTTCCAGGCTTGTGTGTCTTGACATTTCCATACGCATATCCAGGTTTATATTCCCCAATGATCTTTGGCAGGTGGAGTCCGGATTTCTTGGCGTTCACAGTTTCGATCAGTTTGTTGACCTTTGCTTTTAATTCGGCTGTAGTGTCCTTCGTTACCCTTTGGAACTTAGTTTGGTCAGAGAGTATGAGGTTCATTTTCGCCAGATATTCGTCTTTTTTAAGAATGACATATATTGGCGACTTGTCACCTCTCCTAACAACTATCTCCTTGTTCTCACGAAGGCTTTTAGCTGCCGCTTTGAGCTCGGGGGACAGTATGGTGCTTCCGTAATTGCCTCGATTCTTTCCTCCTTCTGCAATAAGTTCTGCTTGTAAGGTATCTTTGGTAGTGACCTTCTTTTGTGTCTCGAGGTCGAATATGTCGTCCAACAAAATTTCCAACTCTACTTTCCGGGCCATCTCACTCGGTCTGGACATAACGTGACAGTTTATGCCCAGATTTAGGAGAGTGACTTGGTCCTCAGTGAGGTTAATTCCTGCAAGGTTCAGGAAGCCATCTCTTGGTCGTGGAATTGCCATAGGTCCTCCATATAATGTTGTTAGTTTCTTGATAATCCTTGTTTCAGTGCTGAGGTGATGTCGGTCTGTGAGGATGTCGAGGTGTTGTTCAATGCGGGTACGGATACTTTCGTCGATGTTGCTATTTCTTCACTCGTTTCTAGCATGAAGTAGTTGCGTTTTGTTGTCTTTGATTTCATTCTCTGCCTTGTATATCTGATCACGAATCAGATCCTGGCGATATTTTATCGTGAAGGCTTGATTCCTTGCTGCTGGGTCGTGCGCTTTAATATTAGTATATTTTGGTAGCAGTCTTTCCTGTAGACATATATTATTAAATATGACCGAAAAATTGGAGAAAAATTTTGGAGAATTGATTTTTGAATTACCTCCAACAGTGAAAAGAAATGTACGAAAGATTGAGAAAACTCGTGTTAGAATTATAAATCTTACTTTTTCGGTCATATTTAATAATATATGTATATACTAATATTAAAATATACTAATATTAAAGCGCACGACCCAGCAGCAAGGAATCAAGCCTTCACGATAAAATATCGCCAGGATCTGATTCGTGATCAGATATACAAGGCAGAGAATGAAATCAAAGACAACAAAACGCAACTACTTCATGCTAGAAACGAGTGGAGAAATAGCAACATCGACGAAAGTATCCGTACCCGCATTGAACAACACCTCGACATCCTCACAGACCGACATCACCTCAGCACTGAAACAAGGATTATCAAGAAACTAACAACATTATATGGAGGACCTATGGCAATTCCACAACCAAGAGATGGCTTCCTGAACCTTGCAGGAATTAACCTCACTGAGGACCAAGTCACTCTCCTAAATCTGGGCATAAACTGTCACGTTATGTCCAGACCGAGTGAGATGGCCCGGAAAGTAGAGTTGGAAATTTTGTTGGACGACATATTCGACCTCGAGACACAAAAGAAGGTCACTACCAAAGATACCTTACAAGCAGAACTTATTGCAGAAGGAGGAAAGAATCGAGGCAATTACAGAAGCACCATACTGTCCCCCGAGCTCAAAGCGGCAGCTAAAAGCCTTCGTGAAAACAAGGAGATAGTTGTCAGGAGAGGTGACAAGTCGCCAATATATGTCATTCTTAAAAAAGACGAATATCTGGCGAAAATGAACCTCATACTCTCTGACCAAACTAAGTTCCAAAGGGTAACGAAGGACACTACAGCCGAATTAAAAGCAAAGGTCAACAAACTGATCGAAACTGTGAACGCCAAGAAATCCGGACTCCACCTGCCAAAGATCATTGGGGAATATAAACCTGGATATGCGTATGGAAATGTCAAGACACACAAGCCTGGAAACCCACTTCGGCCAATCATTAGCCAGATACCCATACCCACGTACAGACTGGCGAAGCGACTCAACGGCCTGCCGACTCCTTATGTTCCTTGCGCCTTCAGCCTGAAGTCTCCAAAGGAATTTGTTGACTTACTGCGGGGCACACGGGCCACAGGGATAAGAGCCTCGTTGGACGTAGAATCGCTGTTTACCAACGTACCTGTGGACGAGACAATCGGGATGATAGCCGACAGAGTGTATCGTGATCCAGCCTGTACTCCTCTTGACATACCAGAAAATATTCTGAGGAAACTACTCCAAGCTTGTACTAAAGAGGCACCCTTCTTGAGCCCGGATGGGCACATGTATAAGCAAGTAGATGGGGTCGCCATGGGTTCTCCCCTAGGTGTCCTGTTTGCAAACTTCTACATGGGTACCATCGAGCAAAAAGTCTTAGTCGAAGTGAACTTGAAACCGGCCATATACTGCAGGTATGTTGACGACATTTTTACACAGGTACCTGATGTCAGACATCTGCAGGAGCTGAAGGAGGCATTTGAGCAGAGCTCCGTGCTGCGTTTCACTTACGAGATGGAAAAGGATGGGAAGCTGCCCTTTCTAGATGTAACAGTCATGGAAAAGAGCGGAGGTTTCCACACTGCAGTCTACACTAAGGAAACGAACATAGGAATGTGCCTAAATGCCAACAGCGACTGCCCAGACAGGTACAAGAGGAGTGTTGTTAACGCATATGTCGACCGTGCTCTCAGCCACAGCTCAGAATGAAAGCAAGTCGACGAAGAACTCTATAGGGTAAGGCAGGTCCTAGTCAACAACGGCTTCTCCAATGGTTTCGTCGAAGGCATCATAAGAAGGAAAGTGAAACGCCATGCAACCTCTGAAGAGACAACTAACACAACACCTATACCCCCTATTAGACTATTTTACAGGAACTTCTTTTCCACAGCTCATAAAACGGAGGAAAGGGTCCTGAAAGATATTGTTAATAGAAACGTTATCCCTACAGACAAAAATCAGAGGATACAACTGACGATTTACTATAAAACCAGAAAAACGGCCAGCCTACTCATGAGAAACTCTCCAGACACAAAGCAGAACGCTTTAAAAGAGACCAACGTCGTCTATGCCTTCAAATGCCCACTTGGGGACTGTAAGCTCTAAAAAACCCAGTATATAGGCAAGACAACAACATCTCTTTCTAGGCGTTTAACGATGCATAAGCAACAGGGCTCCATTAAGGAACATATAATCTCTTCCCACAACCAAACCATCGCCAGAGAAATCCTAGTAAACAACACAGAAATCATCGATAGATACAGCGATAGCAGGCGGCTTGACGTTTGTGAGGCACTACACATCAAGAAGTCAACACCAGCAATCAACAGCCAAATATTGCACAACTATATTCTACCCACCTCAAGACTCCGCTCCAATATAGAAGCATCAAGAAATATGGACCAATAGGCTTTCTACAAACACTTCTATTCAATACCCATTGTTTCGTGTTCTGTCTTGTGTTGATGAAATTAATACCCTATTAATGCCACCCCTTGTTCTGTCTTGTGTTGATGAAATTAATACCCTATTAATGCCACCTCTTGTTCTGTCTTGTGTTGATTAATGCCACATCACCCCTTCCACCTCACTCAAATGTAGATATAAAATCGGAGATGCGTAAGTTCTATTCAGTTGTGTATTTGTAAACTAAAGTCTTTGAAAATGTAATAAGTTTTACGAAACGCGCTCGTGTCGCGTCAGACTAGAAATAAAAATGAATTTTGGAGAATTGATTTTTGATTTACCTCCATCAGTGAAAAGAAATGTACGAAAGATTGAGAAAATTCGTGTTAGAATTATTTATCTTACTTTTTCGGTCATATTTAATAATATATGTCTGCAGGAAAGACTGCTACCAAAATATACTAATTTTTTTTTTTTTTTTTTTTTTTTGAGATATATACAAGAGTTGTTACATTCTTGTACAGCCACTAGTACGCGTAGCGTTTCGGGCAGGTCCCTGGAATACGATCCCCGCCGCGAAGAATCGTTTTTTCATCCAAGTACACATTTTACTGTTGCGTTAAACAGAGGCTACAGTTAAGGAATTGTGCCCAGTAAATCCTCCCCGGCCAGGATACGAACCCATGACATAGCGCTCGCGGAACGCCAGGCGAGTGTCTTACCACTACACCACGGAGACTGTCAATATATATATATATATATATATATATATATATATATATATATATATATATATATATATATATATATATATATATATATATATATATATATATATATATATATATATATATATATATATATATATATATACATATATATATATATATATATATATATATATATATATATATATATATATATATATATATATATATATATATATATATATATATATATATATATATATATATATATATATATATACATATATATATATATATATATATATATATATATATATATATATATATATATATATATATATATATATATATATATATATATATATATATATATATATATATATATGACAATCACCCTTACTTTAAATGATCACTAATAATTCACATAGTATACATATGAGATGGCTGGAAGATGGATAAGTCTCCAACATAAAATATCACTCCCTAACTGTACAAAATAAGCCACCACTTAACTTATATGTTTATCTCCCAAAAGTTCAGCTGCTACTGCGGGCTCGCCTCTCGCCACACAAAAACTAACCATCCTCCTCCTCCATAAGGGGATGGCGAACAAGTAATTTAACATAGAATTTCTTAATTACACAGTTAATAGTTCTTAAATATACATCAACGTACTACCCCAATATTGTAATATATACACAAAACGTAACTAAGTACAACATGCTGTAATAATGGAACCTGTCTTCTTAAAAATAAAGTCGCTTTTGGCCGTTTACCAGTATGGCCAAAAGTGGACATTTTTTTTCAACAACAGTAAGTTAAGGGTTCTCTGATAGGTTAGGTGGGCAGGAAATTCTCACAAAGTTTCAAAACGTTAATTGAAAGTTTCCTCTTCTAACCTTACCGAGTAGGCCGGACGACTCAACATAAAACGGGACAGTACGTCACTTTTGTGAGTTGTTTTCATTTCAAATTACGTCTAAATTTGGCCATAGTGCGCATACGAAACAAAAGTGACGTTATTTTTTAAGAGGACGGGTTGAATAATGGGTAACCAAAGAGTTTAATATTATAATGAGACGACATCTGGCAACACAACAGTTGATCACGTCTAGGTACTCGTCCACTAAACTCACAGGTTCAACACCTGACCACTTCCAGTCTACTTTAACAAAGCCAGCCTCAATTTATGTTGCCATGTCCTACTGCACTTTACAAAAAGTAAATTACACATACATGAATAATTATTTATTATATTTCTTAATAATGAATAAATGTAAAAATCCGGGAACATCATGGATTCGTAACACACCCCCACCTCCGAGAGAAAAAATGTAATTAATTTAAGATTAATGGAATTTTTTCTGAAGCTGAGCGTGTAAAACAACATGTAAAAGAAAATTTATGAAAATTATAACACATCACTATGTTACATCAGACACAAAACTCCTACATAAAGCATCTACTATCACATTTTGTCTACCAGGAATATGCTTAATTTCTACATTGAACTCCTGCAAGAATAAGGACCCACGGAGTATTCTTTGTTTTTGGCTCCAGGGTGGTGCATGTGGCTCCAGGGTGTAGTTGCGCCAGGGTGACGTGGCTCAGGGTGATATAGCTCCAGGGTTATGTGGCTCCAGGGTGTAGAGGTTCCAGGGTGTAGTTGCTTCACGGTGATGTGGCTCCAGTGTGTAGTGGCTCCAGGGATATCTTGAGATGATTTCGGGGCTTTTGTGTCCAAGCGGCCCGGTCCTCGACCAGGCCTCCACCCCCCAGGAAGCAGCCCGTGACAGCTGACCAGGTACCTATTTTACTGCTAGGTAACAGGGGCATAGGGTGAAAGAAACTCTGCCCATTGTTTCTCGCCGGCGCCCGGGATCGAACCCAGAACCACAGGATCACAAGTCCAGTGCTTGGCCAACCGACTCCCTAGGGTGATGTGGCTCCAGGATGAAGTGGCTCCAGGTTGGAGTGGATTCAGGATATAGTGGCTTCAGAGTGTAGTGGTTCCTTGGTGTAGTGGCTCCAGGGTTATGTGACTTCAAGGATCTGTGGCTCCATGGTTTAGTGGCTCGAGGGTGTAGAAGCCCCAGGGTGTATTGGCTTCGGGTTTAGTTGCTCCAGGGTGGTGTGGCTGCAGGGTGTAGTGGCTCCTGGGTGTAGTGGCTCCACGGAGATGTAACTCCTGGGTGTAGTGTTTCCAGGGTGTAGAGGCTCCAGGGTGGTGTGGCTCCAGGGTGTAGTGGCTCCAAGGTGTATTGGCTTCGGGCTTAGTTGCTCCAGGGTGGTGTGGCTCCAGGGTGTAGTGGCTCCAAGGTGTATTGGCTTCGGGCTTAGTTGCTCCAGGGTGGTGTGGCTCCAAGGTGTAGTGGCTCCAGAGTGTAGTGGCTCCTGGGTGTAGTGGCTCCACGGAGATGTAGCTCCTGGGTGTAGTGTTTCCAGGGTGTAGAGGCTCCAGGGTGGTGTGGATCCAGGATGTAGTGGCTTCAGAGTGTAGTGGTAGGTAGAGGTGAGGTGAAGAGTGGACACGCGAGAGTATCACCCTTGTTGACATCTTGTCAGTCCAGTGGGACTTGGTCTGGTGTAGACAGACGTACATGTGTGTGTGTGTGTGTGTGGATACACACGGGAAAAAATTTACATAGAATATTTTTGTATCCCATTCTGGTAGAATTCAACAGTCTCCATGGTGTAGTGGTAAGACACTCGCCTGGCGTTCCGCGAGCGCTATGTCATGGGTTCGTATCCTGGCCGGGGAGGATTTACTGGGCGCAATTCCTAAACTGTAGCCTCTGTTTAACGCAACAGTAAAATGTGTACTTGGATGAAAAAACGATTCTTCGCGGCGGGGATCGTATTCCAGGGACCTGCCCGAAACGCTACGCGTACTAGTGGCTGTACAAGAATGTAACAACTCTTGTATATATCTCAAAAAAAAAAAAAAAAAAATTGTGATAATTCAATCATTGTTGTTGATTTCATTCCATGTGATATAATCTTGCAGGTGTGGAATTCCAGTACTGAGCGCTCAGGTTATATATGTATATATATATATATATATATATATATATATATATATATATATATATATATATATTAGTATATTTTGGTAGCAATCTTTCCTGTAGACATATATTATTAAATATGGCCGAAAAAGTAAGATTAATAATTCTAACACAAATTTTCTCAATATTTCTTATGTTTCTTTTCACTGTTGATGGTAATTGAAAAATCAATTCTCCAAAATTCATTTTTATTTCTAGTCTGACGCGACACTTGAACGCGTTTCGTAATAACGTATTACATTTTCAAAGAATTTTAGTTTACACACACAACTATAACCTGCAAACACTAAACAGAGTTCTTACTATGCTATGATTTAAACATTGTTGTTCTTATAGATTAAGCTACTCGGAACAAGTTCCAAGTAGCACGGGCTATGGTGAGCCCGTAACTTACCTGGCACAGGAGCGGGGCAAGAAGCACGGGCTATGGTTAGCCTCGTGGACGGGAGATGTCTCCCGTGATTTAAACAGCTTTCATTTTATTTTATACCCGCATTTTGAGTGAGGTGATATGTTACAACAGTTTTGGATGAAGTGAACAAAACTTTCAACACAGGATAGAACACGAAACAATTAATTTAACCAATTAATGGGTATTAATTGGTTAAATTGAAGGTAAGAATGGAAGTAACTGCAGAGGGCCCATTGGCCCATATTTCTTGATATTGGAGCGGAGTCTTGAAGTGGGTAGAATATAGTTGTGCATTAATTGGCTGTTGATTGCTGGTGTTGACTTCTTGATGAGTATTTGACTTCTTGATTATTTGACCACTACACCCCGGAGCCACTACACCCTGGAGCCATTACATCTGGAAGCCACTACAACCTGGAGCCACTACACCCTGGAGCTACTACACCCCTGAGTCACTACAACCTGGAGCCACTACTCCCTGGAGCCATTACAGCTTGGAGCCACTACACCCTGAAGCCACTATACCTCTTGAGCCACTACACCCTTGAGCCACTATACCCCTTGAGCCACTACACCCTTGAGCCAATACACCCTGAAGCCACTATACCCCTTGAGCCACTACACCCTTGAGCCAATACACCCTGAAGCCACTATACCCCTTGAGCCACTACACCCTTGAGCCAATACACCCTGGAGCCACTACATCCTGGAGCGACTACAACCTAGAGCTACATTACCCTGGGGCCAATACACCCTAGAGTCACTACACTCTGGAGCCAATACACCCTGGAGACACTACACCCTGGAGCCACTACATCCTGGTGCCACATCACCTTCGAGCCAATAAATCTTGGAACCACATCACCCTGGAGCTACTACACCCTGGAGTCTCAACATCCTGGAGCCACATCAACTTGGAGCCACTACTACTTGGAGCCACATCACTTTGGAGCCACTACACCCTGGAGCCACATCACCCTGGAGCCACATCACCCTGGAGACACTACATCCTGGAACCACACAATTTAGGAGCCATACCATTCCGGAGCCCAACCCCTCTGGAGCCACTACACCCTGGAGCCACTACACCCTGGAGCTAATACACCGTTGAGCCCTTACACCCTGGAGTAACTAAACCCTGGAGCCACTACATCCTGGAGCGACATCACAATGGAGCCACTACACCCGGGAGTAACATCATCCGGGAGCCACTACACCCGGGAGTAACATCATCCGGGAGCCACTACACCTTGGAGTAACTAAACCCTGGAGCATCAACACCCAGGAGCCACTACATCTGGGAGCCACTACACTCTGGAGCCACTACACCTTGGAGCCACACCACCCTGGAGCAACTAAGCCCGAAGCCAATACACCTTGGAGCCACTACACCCTGGAGCCACTACACCCTGGAGCCTCTACACCCTGGAAACACTACACCCAGGAGCTACATCTCCGTGGAGCCACTACACCCAGGAGCCACTACACCCTGCAGCCACACCACCCTGGAGCAACTAAACCCGAAGCCAATACACCCTGGGGCTTCTACACCCTCGAGCCACTGAACCATGGAGCCACAGATCCTTGGAGCCACATAACCCTGGAGCCACTATATCTTGGAGCCACTACACCAAGGAACCACTACACTCTGAAGCCACTATATCCTGAATCCACTCCAACCTGGAGCCACTTCATCCTGGAGCCACACCACCCTAGGGAGTCGGTTGGCCAAGCACTGGACTTGTGATCCTGTGGTTCTGGGTTCGATCCCGGGCGCCGGCGAGAAACAATGGGCAGAGTTTCTTTCACCCTATGCCCCTGTTACCTAGCAGTAAAATAGGTACCTGGTCAGCTGTCACGGGCTGCTTCCCGGGGGGTGGAGGCCTGGTCGAGGACCGGGCCGCGGGGACACTAAAGCCCCGAAATCATCTCAAGATAACTTCAAGATATCCCTGGAGCCACTACACACTGGAGCCACATCACCGTGAAGCAACTACACCCTGGAACCTCTACACCCTGGAGCCACATAACCCTGGAGCTATATCACCCTGGAGCCATATCAACGTAGAGCCAAATCACCCTGGAGCCACGTCACCCTGGCGCAACTACACCCTGGCGCAACTACACCCTGGAGCCACATGCACCACCCTGGAGCCACACCACCCTGGAGCCAATACACCCTGGAGCAACTACACTCTGGAGCCACTACACCCAGGAACTAATACGTCATTAAGTCACTATACCTTGGACCCACTACACCCGGGAGGCACTACACTCTAGAGCCACTACACCCTGGAGATACTACATCCAGGAGCAACATCACCCTGGAGCCACTACATCCTTGAGCCTCTACATCCTGGAGTCACATCACCCTGGAGCCACTACATCCTTGAGCCACATCACCATGGAGCCTCTACATCCTGGAGCCACATCACCCTGGAGCCACTACACCCTGGAGCTTCTACATCCTGGAACCACATCACCCTGGAGCCACACCACCCTCTAGCCACTACACCCTGGAGACACTACACTCTAGAGCCACTACACCCTGGAGATACTACATCCTGGAGCAACATCACCCTGGAACCAATACATCCAGTAGTCACATCACCCTGGAGTAACTACACCCTGGAGCCACACCACCCTGCAACCACTACACCCTGGAGCCACCACACTCTGGATCCACGACACCCGGGAGCCGTTACATCCTGGAGCCACTAAACTATGGAGGCACTACATCTTTCAACTACTACACCCTGGAGCCACAGCACCCAGGAGCCACTACATTCTGGAGCCACTACATCCTGCAGCCACTACATTCTGGAGCCACTATACCCTGGAGTCACTACACCCTGGAACCACTACACCCTGGAGCCACTTCGCCCGGAAGCCACTGCACCCAGGAGCCACTACGCCCTGGAGACACAATATTTTGGAGGCACATCACCCTGGTGCCAATGCATCATGGAGCCACATCACTCTAGAGCAACATCACCCTGGAGTCACTACACCCTGAAGCCACACCACCCTGTAGATAATACACCCTGGAGCCAATACACCCTGGAGCCACTACATCCTGGAGCCACATCACCTTGGAGCTACATCACCCTGGAGCCTCTGCATCCTGGAACCATATCACCCTGGAGCCACTACGCACCGGAGCCACTACACCCTGGAGCCACTACACCCAGGAGCCACAACACCCTGGAGCCACTACACCTTGGAGCCACTACACCCTGGAGCCACAACACCCGGCAGCCACCACATCCTGGATTCACTACACCCTGGAACCACAACACCCTGGAGCCACTACACCCTGGAGTCACTCCTCCTTGGAACCACTTCACCCTGGATGCACACCACCCTGGAGCCACATCACCCTGGAGCAACATCACCCTGGAGCCACATCACCCTGTAGCCACATCACCATAGAGCCACTACACCCTGGAGCCACTACACCCTAGAGTCACTTCATCCTGGAGCCATATCAACCTGGAGCCACTACTCCCTGGAGCAACTATTCCCAGGAGCCACTACACTCTAGAGCCAATACACCCTGGCAACTACACCCATCAGCCAATACACCCTTGAGCCACTATACACTGGAGCCACTGCACCCAGGAGCCATTACACCCTGGAGTCATTTCACTCTGGAGCCAATACACACGGGAGCCCCTTCACCCTGGAGGCACTACACCCTGGAACAACTACAACCTGGAGCCACTACATCCTGGAGCCTCATCACCCTGGAGCAACTACACCCTGAAGCAGCATAACCCTGGAGCCACTAAACCCTGGAGCCACATCAACCTAGAGCCACTGCACCCTGGAGCCACTGCACCATAGAGCCACTGCACCCTGGAGCCACTACACCCTGGAGCCACTACATCCTGGATTTACACCACCCTGGAACCACTATATCCTGGAGCCACTACGTCCGGGAACCACTATATCCTGGAGCCACTACACCCTGGAGCTACATCACCTTGGAGCCACTACACCCTGGAGCCACTATACCCTGAAGGCACTACAACCTGGAGTCATTACACCCTGGAGCTTCTACACCCGGGAGCCACTACACCCTGGAGCTACTACACTCTGGAGCCACTACATCGATCCTGGAGCCACATCAACCCGGAGCAAATACACCCTGGATGCACTACACCCGGAGCCACCACATCCTAGAGCCATACACCCTGGAGCTACATCACCCTGGAGCCACTACATCTCGGAGCTACATCACCCTGGAGCCACTACACCCTGGAGCCACAACACAAAAGAGCCACTACACCCTGGAGCCACTTTACCCTGGAGCCACTACACTCTGGTGCCAATACATCCTTTAGCCACTACACCCTGGATCAACTACACCCTGGAAACACACCACCATAGAGCCAATACACCCTGGAACCACTACACCCTGGAGCCTCTACATCCTGGAGCCACATCACCCTGGAGCCACTACACCCTGGAGCCACTACACCCTGGAGCCACTACAACCTGGAGCCACTACACCCTGGAGCCACTACAACCTGGAGCCAATTCACTCTGGAGCCACACCATCCTGAAGCCACTGCATCCTGGAGCCAATACACCCTGGAGCCACTACACCTGGCAGCAAATACACACTGGAGACACTACACCCTGGAGACACTACACCCGGGAGCCACTTCGACCTGGAGCCACTACACCCAGGAGTCACTTCACCCTGGAGTTACTGCACCCTAGAGTCACTATACCCTGGAGCCACTACAACCTGGAGCCACTTCACTCTGGAGCCACTACACCCTGGATCCAATACATCCTGGAGCCACATCACCCTAGAGCCACTACACCATGGAGCAACATCACCCTGTAGCCACTATACCTTGGAGCCACACCTCCCTAGAGCCACTACACCCTGGAGCCACATCACCTTGGAGCCACTTCATCCTGGAGCCCCTAAACCCTGGAGCCATTACACCATGGAGTCACTACATACTGGAGCACTACACCCTGGAGCCACACCACCCTGGAGCCAATACATCCTGGTGCCACACACCCTGGAGCTACTACACTCTGGAGCCACACCTCCCTGGAGCCACATCACCCTAGAGCCAATACACCCATGAGCCACTACTCTATGGAGCCCCTACACCCTGGAGCCAATACACCCTGGAGCCACGACACCCTGGAGCCAAGACACCCTTGAGCAACATTACTTTGGAACCACATCACCGTGGCTCGTGGGTGATACCTGGTTACCTGGTTGATGGGGTTCTGGGAGTTCTTCTACTCCCCAAGCCCGGCCCGAGGCCAGGCTCGACTTGTGAGAGTTTGGTCCACCAGGCTGTTGCTTGGAGCGGCCCGCAGGCCCACATACCCACCACAGCCCGGTTGGTCCGGCACTCCTTGGAGGAATAAATCTAGTTTCCTCTTGAAGATGTCCACGGTTGTTCCGGCAATATTTCTTATGCTTGCTGGGAGGACGTTGAACAACCGCGGACCTCTGATGTTTATACACTGTGATGTATAAACATCACATAAACGGGTGATGTGCAAACCCCCTTGCAGTTTTCAAAATACATAAAATGTAAGAAATTTTACTACTGAGCTTCATTTTTGAGCCGAATTCTGGCTCTCTGCACCTATTTGCAGTTTCAAATTACGACTTTTTATACTGAAAATATGACAATTACTGAAAACGGCGATGGGTCATATTAAACAAGGCGTACAAGGCAAATCGGGAAGCCAAGTTTTCCTGAATATATAGTTTTTTCAAATTTGTTTCTTATGGAATGATAAAGCTATTCATTTCATTAAGTATGAGTTAATTTGTTTAAATTTAAGTTAAAACTAAAGTAGATATATGACCGAACCTAACCAACCCTACCTAACCTAACCTAACTTAACCTACCCTAAACTACCTCAACTAAGTCAATAATTTATGTTCTTAATATAATATAGTAAAAATAATTCAAATAAGCTAACTGCAAGCAATTTATTGAAAATAAAGAAAATCACTTGGCCTATTAGGCAAATCGGGCCCCTGCATAGTAGACCGAGAAGTGCGTTCTGGCTACTAGGTACGACACACACACACATTTATATATATATATATATATATATATATATATATATATATATATATATATATATATATATATATATATATATATATATATATATATATATATATATATATATATATATATGCGAACAAGCCTGAATGGTCCCAGGACAATATGCAACTGAAAACTCACACCCCAGAAGTGACTCGAACCCATACTCCCAGAAGCAACGCAACTGGTATGTACAAGACGCCTTAATCCACTTGACCATCACGACCGGACAAAATGAGGTGATAGCCGAGGCTATTTGAACCACCCCACCGCCGGCACTCGGATAGTAATCTTGGGCATAGCATTTTACCAAATCACCTCATTCTTTGGGGCACACGTGAGGAACACAATATATATATATATATATATATATATATATATATATATATATATATATATATATATATATATATATATATATCTATATATATCTATATATATCTATATATATATATATATATATATATATGTATATATATATATATATATATATATATATATATATATATATATGTCGTACCTAGTAGCCAGAACGCATTTCTCAGCCTACTATGCAAGGCCCGATTTGCCTAATAAGCCAAGTTTTCATGAATTAATTGTTTTTCGACTACCTAACCTACCTAACCTAACCTAACCTAACTTTTTCTGCAACCTAACCTAACCTAACCTATAAAGATAGGTTAGGTTAGGTTAGCGAGGGTTGGTTAGGTTTGGTCATATATCTACGTTAATTTTAACCCCAATAAAATAAATTGATCTCATATATAATGAAATGGGTAGCTTTATCATTTCATAAGAGAAAAAATAGAGAAAATATATTAATTCAGGAAAACTTGGCTTATTAGGCAAATCGGGCCTTGCATAGTAGGCTGAGAAGTGCGTTCTGGCTACTAGGTACGACATATATATATATATATATATATATATATATATATATATATATATATATATATATATATATATATATATATATATATATATATATATATATATACATACATACAAGGAAAACCAGCCTATGACTGCAATAACATAAACATCAACATAAATATTCCTTGATAAACAACAATGATCAATCAATCACCCTATCAGTCCTGGAACACATATATGAATGTCTCTGCAGGTAATCCAGCCTACAGTTGTAACTCTATACTGCAGTATAAGTACTCCTTGGCACAAAAATGGTAATCAATCACCCACCTTTCACTGCGTCTTGCACGCTAATGACAACCAAACACGCTACCAACTCCCTACAAGTGGTCAATAAGAACTTCCTTTCCACATCTGGAAGTTCACTACCCTGACATCTTCAGGATTTCCTAGAATCATCTACCAGGGTCCTCCACAACTCTCCCGGCTGCTACACCATGAAGTCTTCCTTGAGCAACAATGGTGCTTCACTACTGGTATCACAGAAGCATGTGAAACTTCATTCCACCGCTCCTCTTCTCACAGCTTGAGGTCCTGCTCCTCACTGTATGGCTGCTCTTCCACAGAGCTCAGAACCTTCCACAACCTTGGAGTCTCATCAACTACTCCATCTCTGCTGGCTTCGAAGTTACCAGCAACTCCTTCCTCAGACAAACCACAATAAGGTCTCCTGCAGGGCGGTCTCCCTCTAGATGGCGCCTGACCAGGGCTACGAAAATGTCTCTGGGCGGCTTCACAACTCTTCTTGCCGTCCAGGACTTGAGACCCACACGTTCCCAGCTTGATTCCACAGCTGAAACGTCTGCACACTTCCTTCCTCTTGAAGGTATATCAACTAGGGGGTTCCTCTCTAACAGGAGCTCACACGGAGCGCGGCTTCCCCTCACGATGTCTGGTGCTCAAGTGAGCTCAACGTCCTCATACACGAGCCTCACGCCCCCAGCAAACTCTCCACATCTTATGACCAGTCATTTATCTATATCCTGATTCACTTTCCATATACTTAAACTGTCTTTCAAACTTAACCAATTGTTTTAAGTATGTATCTTCATGTCTAAATTTCTTTGACCTCCTAGTCAGGTCAGGCCTGACAGAATAATTCTCAAAGGGGAGACTCATTTTTCAGCTACGATATATATCAGGTTGGTACAGTTTAGAGAGTTCAACCCGCATTTTGTTGTGATCTTGCCGTGGGGTCTTGTAGATATTAATGCTAAAACTAGTGAGACACTTGTCGGTCCTGACTTTGTGTTTAATATGAATATGAGGTAGGCTGTTTCATTCATTCTTTAGCTCAATAAGCCATCTTTGGCAATACACTAAAAATATTAGGTACAAATATGTAATCTTTGACTAAGGACACAAACAACATTTCAAACAATTTAATTTGTCTCTACTAAAAGAATTTGAACAAATAAGTTATTCTAAAGTTAGGCGAAGGAAGAAAGAATGGGCATTAATAGGGTCTTCTGCAGATTTATATAGGAGACATGATTGAAGGATACAATTGGACAAACGGAATAAAAGGGGGTTTTCAATTAGGGTATTTTTAGACATTAGGTAAGACATTGGTAAATACTAGTGTGAACATTGCATTATTTCCTTCCTTCATATGTATAGGCCTTCTGAAGTTTATTTCATTTCATTGTGGCAGTTAATGATTGGTTCAACATGAGTGTAAATAAATAGGAGATACTGTATGGTCCCCCAAAGGACCTTCTGCAATTTCGTTCTCATGTTTAATATCTTGAGGTTATCTTGAGATGATTTCGGGGCTTTAGTGTCCCCGCGGCCCGGTCCTCGACCAGGCCTCCACCCCCAGAAAGCAGCCTGTGACAGCTGACTAACTCCCAAGTACCTATTTACTGCTAGGTAACAGGGGCATCAGGGTGAAACAAACTCTGCCCATTGTTTCTCTCCGGCGCCCGGGATCGAACCCGGGACCACAGGATCACGCGTCCAGTGTTCTATCCGCTCAGCCGCCGGCTCCCTAATATGAATATACTAATGAATATACATTCATTTATCTAGAAATAAATTTTGAAAGTGGGATTTAATATTAAATAATTTAAAAAGGGATTAAATATGCAATTATGGACAACAAAACTTACTGAGGAAAGATGAAGTCATTGAACATTAGGGATGATAGAACTGTCCGTGTTACCCAGGTAAGTAATTTAGGGATGACGAAAGGGTGCTCTTCACTCCCCACACAAAAATCTAGTATGGAAGGAGGGTCTGATGGCAGGATTGACAAAAAAATGTTCTCCAGAAAGATGCTGTGGAAAAGATTGATAGAAAAATAAAGAACATCAGAGAGGTGCTGTGGGCAGGATTGACGGAAAAATATAGAACGCCAGAAAGGTGCTGTTTGAAAAAATGAAAATAGCGCCCTTCTGACGTGCTCTCCACTACTAACACGCACTGGATGAGAATGCACACATCATGCTAATGCTCTCATAATGCTCATGAACATATCATGCTAATGCTCTCATAATGCTCACGCACACATCGTGCTAATGCACACTGCATGCAAATGATTACAGAATGATAATGCACAATGCATGTATTGCACATTACGTGCCAAATTACATGGCATGCTAATGCACTGAACGCTATTGAACACTGCATGCTAATATACACTTCATGATAATACACACTGCATGCTAATGAACACTGCATGCTAATATACACTGCATGCTAATATACACTTCATGATAATACACACTGCATGCTAATGAACACTGCATGCTAATATACACTTCATGATAATGTACACTGCATTCTAATGCACACTGCATGCTAATGTACACTGCATGTTAATGTACACTGTATGCTAATGTACACTGCATGTTAATGTACACTGCATGTTAATGTACACTGTATGCTAATATACACTTCATGATAATGTACACTGCATGTTAATGTACACTGCATGTTAATGTACACTGTATGCTAATATACACTTCATGATAATGTACACTGCATGCTAATGCACACTACATGCTAATGTACACTGCATGCTAATGTACACTGCATGTTAATGTACACTGCATGCTAATGCACACTGCATGTTAATGTACACTGCATGCTAATGTACACTGCATGTTAATGTACACTGCATGCTAATGTACACTGCATGCTAATGCACATTGCATGCTAATGCACACTGCATGTTAATGTACACTGCATGTTAATGTACACTGCATGCTAATGTACACTGCATGTTAATGTACACTGCATGCTAATGTACACTGCATGTTAATGTACACTGCATGCTAATGTACACTGCATGCTAATGTACACTGCATGCTAATGCACATTGCATGCTAATGCACACTGCATGTTAATGTACACTGTATGCTAATGTACACTGCATGTTAATGTACACTGCATGCTAATGCACACTGCATGTTAATGTACACTGCATGCTAATGTACACTGCATGCTAATGTACACTGCATGCTAATGCACACTGCATGTTAATGTACACTGCATGCTAATGTACACTGCATGCTAATGCACACTGCATGCTAATGCACACTGCATGTTAATATACACTGCATGCTAATGTACACTGCATGTTAATGTACACTGCATGTTAATGTACACTGCATGCTAATGTACACTGCATGTTAATGTACACTGCATGCTAATGTACACTGCATGCTAATATACACTTCATGATAATGTACACTGCATGCTAATGTGCACTGCATGCTAATGTACACTGCATGCTAATGCACATTGCATGCTAATGCACACTGCATGCTAATGTACACTGCATGCTAATATACACTTCATGATAATGTACACTGCATACTAATGTACACTGCATGCTAATGTACAATGCATGCTAATATACACTTCATGATAATGCACACTGCATGCTAATGTACACTGCATGATAATGCACATTGCATGCTAATGCACACTGTATGCTAATGCACATTGCATGATAATGTACACTGCATGCTAATGTACACTGCATGCTAATGTACACTGCATGTTAATGTACACTGCATGTTAATGTACACTGCATGCTAATGCACACTGCATGTTAATGTACACTGCATGTTAATGTACACTGCATGTTAATGTACACTGCATGCTAATGCACACTGCATGCTAATGCACATTTGCATGATAATGTACACTACATGCTTACGCACATTGCATGCAAATGAAAACTGTACTCTAATGTACTCTTCATGCTAAAGCACTGTACGCTAATGTACGCTATGCTAATGCACACTGCATGTTACAGCTGTTATGATCTCAGCCTGCAGGAGAAACGAGTCTCCCCCTTGAGAGTTATTCAGCAAGCCTGACCTAACCAGAAGGTCTAAGAAATATAGAGGTGATAACCCATATGTAAAATAGTTGCTTTTATATGATGAACAATTTAAGATTATGGGCAGTGAAGAAGAAAACAGATAAATGACTGGCTAGGAGATGTGGACATTTTGCTGGATGCGTGAGGCTCGTTTCTGAAGGGCTTTGACCTCACTTGAGGCCAGACATCGTAGGGGGAAAGCCGCGCTCCGTTGAGCTCCCGTCAGAAGGGAACCCCTAGTGATATATCTCGAAGAGAAGAGAAGTGTGCAGACGTACCAGCTGTGGAATCGAGCTGGGGACGTGTGGTCTCAAGTCCTGTTCGACGAGGGGAGTATTAAATCGCCCAGAGGCATTATCGTGGGCCGTGGAAGCGCCCTGACCAAGCTTCGTCAGAGGGAGGAGCGCCCTCGACCAGACAATCTGTGGTAAGCACGATATACGCCAGTTCATAGTGATTGCTTGTAGTTGGTCGTGTGCCCAGCGACAGTAGCAATGTTTATTGATAAGTTAGACATGTTTTAATAAGGCAGAAGGCCTGAAATAAGAGAGTGGAGAGGGAGGAACACGGAGCGACATCCGCCTCCTCTGAGCGCCGGCAGGCAACTGAGGGAGCCCGGCTCCTGACGGCGAAGGACCCTCCTGGTGTGACTCACACCCGCCAGGCGAGGTGGAGTATGGACTCGCCCAAAACGGGGGAGTCCACTCTCACTGTATGTAGAGGACAGATAGAGGTTTGAGGCAAACATATTGTGTGATTATTTTTGTTTATGTGTTAAAGGGGAAACATTTTATTGGAGTGTCGATGGGTTTCAGGTTTGTCTTTGGGGAAGAAGTTGCTGAGAACTTCGAAGCCAGCACAGATGAAGTAGTTGATGAGACTCCAAGGTAGTGGAGCAGAGGACCTCGAGCTGTGAGGAGAAGCAGTGAAGAGGAGTGTCACGTGCTTCTGTAGAGGTGGTGAAGCACCATAGTTGCTCGAGGAAACTTCATGGTGTAGCAGCCAAGAGAGCTGTGAAGGACCCTAGCAGAAGGGTGAAGCACCATAGTTGCTCCAAGAAACTTCATGATAGCAGGCTGGAGGAGCTGCAGAGGATCCTGGTAGTGAAGCCCGGAAGAACCTGAAGATATCAGGGTAGTGAACTTCCAGAGGGGGAAGGGAAGTTTTGGTGGATTACTTGTAGGGAGTTGATAGTGTTTGGTTATCATTAGCGTGCAAGACGCAGTGAGAGGTGAGTGATTGTTTGCATCCTTATGTCAAGGAGTGTTTTATACTGAAGTTTAGAGTTACAGTCGTAGGCTGGATTACCTACAGATGTATGTGTTCTAGGACTGATAGAGTGATCGATTGATCATTGTTGTGTATCAAGGAACATTTGTACTGATATATGTTATTGCATTCACATGCTGATTTTCTTTGTACACATCTATAGATACATATATATATTCTCTTGCTGATGGTGCAACAGTGTATGTAGACTTGATCAACTTGAGGAGGTTGATAGTATCAGGTGGTGAACCAGGAGATAGGATACCACTTAATAAGCTGATGATAGAGTTCTGATGGTGTTGGAGTGCAACCTGATTGTAATAGTATAGAGTATAGGATTCATTATTATTATATGTGTGTATGTATCGTGTATGTGCTTTGTCCAGTAAATGTATTCCAATTTGCTGGTGTTTGCCCTTGTCCTAGTGAGGCTTCCCATGAAATAGTACAGAAGAAGAGAGAGAGAGAGAAAGAAATAAGAACCACTGCTGTGGACAGGGTAGAAGGTAATACTAATAAGTCAAAAGGGGATTGAGGAGATCATATCACCTAAGGAGAGAGTGGGGAGTCACAGCAACTTGAGTGGGTGTGTGCACGTGACAACGAGGCTAAGTGTTGGAGCCGCATCCCCTAAATGTGTGACGTTGAGCCCCTCTCCAAGAGCCAGAAACGCCAAGGGTGATCTCCTAGTGAGGTATAAGCACTCTACCGAGTTGTGGGTTGGGTTGTCCGTAGAGAAGGATCAACACGACAACACCACTAACACAAACTATAATACAGCACACTGCATGCTAATTCCCACTGCATGTCAATGCATGCTTTCTACCTGGGTCTCCTGGTACCTCACACCAGGCCAGGTGTGTACCTGGGTCTCCTGGTACCTCACACCAGGCCAGGTGTGTACCTGGGTCTCCTGGTACCTCACACCAGGCCAGGTGTGTACCTGGGTCTCCTGGTACCTCACACCAGGCCAGGTGTGTACCTGGGTCTCCTGGTACCTCACACCAGGCCAGGTGTGTACCTGGGTCTCCTGGTACCTCACACCAGGCCAGGTGTGTACCTGGGTCTCCTGGTACCTCACACCAGGCCAGGTGTGTACCTGGGTCTCCTGGTACCTCACACCAGGCCAGGTGTGTACCTGGGTTTCCTGGTACCTCACACCAGGCCAGGTGTGTACCTGGGTCTCCTGGTACCTCACACCAGGCCAGGTGTGTACCTGGGTCTCCTGGTACCTCACACCAGGCCAGGTGTGTACCTGGGTCTCCAGGTACCTCACACCAGGCCAGGTGTGTACCTGGGTCTCCTGGTACCTCACACCAGGCCAGGTGTGTACCTGGGTCTCCTGGTACCTCACACCAGGCCAGGTGTGTACCTGGGTCTCCTGGTACCTCACACCAGGCCAGGTGTGTACCTGGGTCTCCAGGTACCTCACACCAGGCCAGGTGTGTACCTGGGTCTCCTGGTACCTCACACCAGGCCAGGTGTGTACCTGGGTCTCCAGGTACCTCACACCAGGCCAGGTGTGTACCTGGGTCTCCTGGTACCTACCTGGTTTCCTGGTGTCCGGAGATCGAACCCGGAACCTTAGGACTAAGTAACTATCACCGGCGGGTTGCTGGTGCGCGTCTCTCGTGGAAGGTGGGGGGGGGGGGGGAACTGAACAAAATGTTTTTGTCACGTATTGTTGGCGATTCTTGATGTTGTTGGGTATGTGTATATATATATATATATATATATATATATATATATATATATATATGTATATGTATATATATATATATATATATATATATATATATATATATATATATATATATATATATATATATATAGGGGGTACCACAACTGGTGCAATTATAGGGACCCACATTATATATATATATATATATATATATATATATATATATATATATATATATATATATATATATATATATATATATATATATATATATATATATATATATATATATATATATAGGGGGGTACCACCACTGGTGCAATTATAGGGACCCACAGCCTCAGAGAAGGGAACACAGCGCATTCAGGGAAAAACTTGCCATTTAACATTGAATACGTAAGAGTGTTCGCTTCTCCTACCACCCCCTTTTTTATGGTGTACACTTTATTATGCAAGGTTATACAGTTACATATCTGATTTTATACAAAAAATTAACATTAAGAGGACACAAAAAAAAGTTCGCTTCCTAGAGGCTGTAGATTTCCTCGAACTCCTCCGACGCTGGGCATGAACCGAGGATGCAGCGAGCATTCCCCCTCTGGATCGCGACACTGAGGCGCTGAAAGAGAAAACTTGCTGCTCTAGGGTCTCTTGAGGTGTCAATGAGCTTGGAACCAAGATCCTTAAGAAACCTTCTTGCACTCTCTCCCCATGGGCCGAGGGTCTCAGACCCTATTGGAACGAGGTTGTACCGATGATCTAATTGCCTGTACTTGGCTGACTTGTCTCTTTCTCTGCGTGTCGCCGCGGCTCCTGCTGTGCCGGCAGAGAGGTTGATGTATGTGGTTGCCAGGGTGGATACACAAGTATAGTCCCATGCCAACTGTCTGCCACCCTTCCACGGTCGCAGTGTGATTCCGTCTGGTCGGCCGGCAAAGCTAACAGAGTCACGGTTCAGTAGGTTGCGGGGCTCTCTCTCCGCTGGACACTGAGCAGAGGCAAGGCTTCTTTTAATGACGTCATTGACTTCGTCGTGTCTAGTGTGCCAACCACCAGATTTTCCACAGTGCAGGCCATGCAGTCCATATTCGTCAGCATCTGCCTCGCCGCAAATACACCTATGAACAGTGTGGATAGGGGCAGCAAGACGGAGAGCGAATGCAATACGGAGCTCCTGCGGATCAAGACGTGTGCCTGTCGCAGACATAGGGACTGCCAAAAGGAAGTCCCCTGCATGGGGAGCCTGCACAGCTGTGAGGCATGCACGATCACTGGGGGTTGTTGCTGCCTTCAGCAAAGCTGTGGCTTCTTTGTCTACAATGGGGCTGTCCCAACTGGATTGTTTCTTGGCTTTCGGCATGGCTGGTCTGAGTGCTGGATCTGCCATGGCACCCCATTTCGTGTCGCATTCCGTGTAGTGGGGGTCCTGTATCCCGGCTACATCACTCAGGGTGTCAGGTAGAATTTCCTTAACCAGGTCATCTGATGCTGAGGAGGAAGACAGAAAGGCTGGGACAGCAATTTGGGTAGCAGTGCGGACACCCAAGCCACCGAGCCTAACAGGAAGAGTGGCTTGTTTCCACTGGCATTCGTTGAGGGAGAGGTTAACGACTTTTTCCAGCATGGTCTTCAGTAAGAGGTCATACTCGTCAAGCTTTCGGCTGTCGTAAGATGGGGCGCACCTCAGAAAGTAGGTTAGCCTCGGAAGGGATAGGCATTTGGTGAGGAGATAAAAAGCATCGTGGGCATCGATGTCACCTATTCTGTCTTCCATCCTCCTAAGGTCTGCGATTTTCTTGACAAGGATCTCCTCAATGGCGTTAGACCCGAGGGGGGCTCCAAGGAGGGTGCTGTTCTCGGCCCTAATGACATGGGCTCCAGGCAAGGCAGACCTTATTCTAGCTACGATGTCTGGGTTGGAAGAGACTACTTCACACTTGGAAGGGTTCAGGACAAGACCCAGGCTTACTTCTTGCTCCTTTATTTTCCAGATATCTGCCAATAGATGGTCTACGCTGCCAACTATAGTGCCATCATCCAAAAACCAGATGTTGAACTCGCTGGACAAGCTTTCGGTGATTTCTTTTAAGACTAAGCAGAAAAGAAGGGGAGCAAGAGGATCACCTTGCTGAACACCTTCACATGATTTGATTTCATGTTCACCAAAGAGCAGTTTTGACTCACCACTGTAGCACGAAAGTATATATATATATATGTCGTACCTGATAGCCAGAACGCACTTCTCAGCCTACTATGCAAGGCCCGATTTGCCTAATAAGCCAAGTTTTCATGAATTAATATATTTTTTCAAATTTTTTATTCATGAAATGATAAAGCTACCCATTTCATTATGTATGAGGTCAATTTTATTTTATTGGAGTTAAAATTAACTTAGATATATGACCGAACCTAACCAACCCTACCTAACCTAACCTATCTTTATAGGTTAGGTTACGTTAGGTGGCCGAAAAAGTTAGGTTAGGTTAGGTTAGGTAGGTTAGGTAGTCGAAAAACAATTATTTCATGAAACCTTGGCTTATTAGGCAAATCGGGCCTTGCATAGTAGGCTGAGAAGTGCGTTCTGGCTACTAGGTACGACATATATATATTTATATATATATATATATATATATATATATATATATATATATATATATATATATATATATATATATATATATATATATATATATATATATATATATATATATATATATATATATATATATATATATAACCAAAACAAGCCATTCCAAAGAAAAGAACAGATAATTAGTCTTTAGCATAACGCACCAGCAGACACTAACTTAATTATTTCCGGCTACCTTTCCTCACTACTAGCATTCAATAGTTTACAATCAAATAATAACGTGGTTGTCTCCGAAGCCAGACATAAATATATGAGCAGACTTAATAAGGCGGTTAACATCAAAATGTTGTGGATTCCCTCTCACATTGGCCTGCAGGAACAAGGTAAAGTTGACGCCCTTGCTAAGGTTGCAGTAAATAAAGACAGTGTTGAACGGAATCTTGATTTATCATGTAGCCCTTTAAAAGTGTCATTAAACGAGACCCCTTGTATGAATTTGAAGAAAGCAGAACAGTGCAAATTGGAACTAGGAGGCCCATTGTTCATCACAATGAAATATGTGGCAAGTAAAACATATGTATTAGCAAGTAATACCATCACCAGACTAAGAGACGTTGTCACAGCTCAAATACCCCTTAACTACAGGTGTCTAGAACAGATTTGCATGTATAGGAATCTGGAGGACGTTATGTAAAGTGTGTGGACAGAGACAAGGAGACACACTTGAGCATTACATTTCGAACTCTAATAAAATTGAGCCATTTAGAGATAAATCTAAACTCACGCTTTATGAAATGGCAAAACATCTTATTACAAAGGATAAAATATCTGAAATCCTTGCACAATATCCATATTTCACTTCCAGTGCATAAGCGACTCTCGAGACTTAGGAACACGCAGCGTAGTGTGACGACTGATAATAATGCACAGCAATTTTTTTATGACCGTGTAATACCTCCCCCGAGCTGATCGGGTGGGACGGCATCAGTCTCTCGTGAGTCATAGAGCAGGACGCACGTCGTCTCCAGACGTCCATCTAGTGTCTAGGACTGCGGTGTTCACGTGACACCAGCTCCTGAGTCCTTCTTAACCATATATCAGTTACGTTCTTCACATAACTGTCCAGATGCGTCGTACTAGCAGGTACACTCCAGGTAACTATTTAATTCATCCCTAGCGAGGATAGCATTAATATACTGTATATATATATATATATATATATATATATATATATATATATATATATATATATATATATATATATATATATATATATATATATATATATATATATATATATGTATATATATATATATATATATATATATATATATATATATATATATATATATATATATATATATATATATATATATATATATATACATGTCTCATTGAATATGACAGCATATTCATACTAATGTTCTTGCATCAGGGTTCAGCTGGAAGAGGTCATGTTGTTTTCAAGGTGAAGAAAAGAATAGAATAACTGAAGAATACATTACACTTATTATAAATTCGCACGACGTTTCGAACCTACATGGTTCATTCTCAAGTGATGTTGCAGTGAGAGAGAGAGAGAGAAGATTAAGCCACCCAAAAGGTGGCTTGGGCATGAATAGCCCATAAGTGGTGGCCCTTTTGAGCCATTTCCAGTATCAATAGATGATACTGGAGATCTGTGGAGGTGCGACTGCACCCTGCGTGACGGGAGATGTCTCCCGTGGATGTTGCAGTTCAGAACATTATATTTTATACTAATAGCGGGTCAGGTGAATACAAATGGATCGAACAATGGGGTCAGGTGTAAACAAAGGGTGTACATTGGGTAGACATGAAGGAGAAAAGAAGTTAAGGATCAGAAGTTTAAATAGGGTACATACAAAGATAATTCAAGCGTAGTGGGCGCTGTTTGTTGAGGCGTGTCTTGTGTGATGGCATCGTTATGTTCCGGTCTTGTGTTCACTCTCATGGTGGGAAGAGTGAATAGTTCCGAAGTTTGGGTGTTCATGGAAGGTTGTTCTATTTTTATGTGGATTACTTCTAGAATTTGTAATCTTGCATCTTGTGTTTTGTCTATTATACAAGTAATGGTGTAACACTATTACACAAGTTGTTACCTGGTATGTTACCAGGTAACAAACCAGGTGTTACCGTTCTGGCTATAGTAGTCAGAACGCAGTACTCGGCCTACTATGCAAGGCTCGATTTGCCTAATAAGCCAAGTTTTCCTGAATTCATATATTTTTCTAATTTTTTTCTTATGAAATGATAAAGCCACCCATTTCATTATGTATGAGTTAATGTTTTTTAATTTGAGTTAAAACTAACGTGGATTTATGACCGAACCTAACCAACCCTACCTAACCTAACCTAACCTATCATAACTAAGGTAATAATTTATGTTCTTAATATAATATAATAGTAATAATTCAAATAAACCAATTGGAAATTTTTGTGGAAAATAAAGAAAATCACTCGGCCTATTAGGCAAATCGGGCTTTGCTTAGTAGGCCAAGAAGTGCGTTCTGGCTACTAGGTACGATATATATATATATATATAAATATATATATATTTATAAATATATATATATATATATGTCGTACCTAGTAGCCAGAACGCACTTCTCAGCCTACTATGCAAGGCCCGATTTGCCTAATAAGCCAAGTTCTCCTGAATTAATATATTTTCTCTAATTTTTGTCTTATGAAATGATAAAGCTACCCATTTCATTATGTATGAGATCAATTTTTTTTTATTGGAGTTAAAATTAACGAAGATATATGACCGAACCTAACCAACCCTATCTAACCTAACCTAACCTATCTTTATAGGTTAGGTTAGGTTAGGTAGCCGAAAAAGTTAGGTTAGGTTAGGTTAGGTAGGTTAGGTAGTCGAAAAACAATTAATTCATGAAAACTTGGTTTATTAGGCAAATCGAGCCTTGCATAGTAGGCTGAGAAGTGCGTTCTGGCTACTAGGTACGACATATATATATATATATATATATATATATATATATATATATATGTCGTACCTAGTAGCCAGAACTCACTTCTCAGCCTACTATTCAAGGCCCGATTTGCCTAATAAGCCAAGTTTTCCTGAATTATTATATTTACTATAATTTTTTTCTTATGAAATGATAAAGCAACCCTTTTCTCTATGTATGAGGTCAATTTTTTTTTATTGGAGTTAAAATTAACGTAGATATATGACCGAACCTAACCAACCCTACCTAACCTAACCTAACCTATATTTATAGGTAAGGTTAGGTTAGGTAGCCAAAAAAAGCTAGGTTAGGTTAGGTTAGGTAGGTTAGGTAGACAAAAAACCATTAATTCATGAAAACTTGGCTTATTAGGCAAATCGGGCCTTGAATAGTAGGCTGAGAAGTGCGTTCTGGCTATTAGGTACGACATATATATATATATATATATATATGTCGTACCTAATAGCCAGAACGCACTTCTCAGCCTACTATTCAAGGCCTGATTTGCCTAATAAGCCAAGTTTTCATGAATTAATGTTTTTTCGTCTACCTAACCTACCTAACCTAACCTAACCTAGCTTTTTTTGGCTACCTAACCTAACCTTACCTATAAATATAGATTAGGTTAGGTTAGGTAGGGTTGGTTAGGTTCGGTCATATATCTCCGTTAATTTTCAATCCAGTAAAAAGAATTGACCTCATACATAGAGAAAAGGGTTGCTTTATCATTTCATAAGAAAAAAATTATTGTAAATATATTAATTCAGGAAAACTTGGCTTATTAGGCAAATCGGGCCTTGAATAGTAGGCTGAGAAGTGAGTTCTGGCTACTAGGTACGACATATATATATATATATATATATGTCGTACCTAGTAGCCAGAACTCACTTCTCAGCCTACTATTCAAGGCCCGATTTGCCTAATAAGCCAAGTTTTCCTGAATTAATATATTTACTATAATTTTTTTCTTATGAAATGATAAAGCTACCCATTTCTATATGTATGAGGTCAATTTTTTTTATTGGAGTTAAAATTAACGTAGATATATGACCGAACCTAACCAACCCTACCTAACCTAACCTAACCTATATTTATAGGTAAGGTTAGGTTAGGTAGCCAAAAAAAGCTAGGTTAGGTTAGGTTAGGTAGGTTAGGTAGACGAAAAAACATTAATTCATGAAAACTTGGCTTATTAGGCAAATCGGGCCTTGAATAGTAGGCTGAGAAGTGCGTTCTGGCTATTAGGTACGACATATATATATATATATATATATATTTATATATATATATATATATATATATATATATATATATATATATATATATATATATATATATATACATATATATATATATATATATATATATATATATATATATATATATATATATATATATATATATATATATATATGTCGTACCTAGTAGCCAGAACGCACTTCTCAGCCTACTATGCAAGGCCCGATTTGCCTAATAAGCCAAGTTTTCATGAATTAATTGTTTTTCGACTACCTAACCTACCTAACCTAACCTAACCTAACTTTTTCGGCTACCTAACCTAACCTAACCTATAGAGATAGGTTAGGTTAGGTTAGGTAGGGTTGGTTAGGTTCGGTCATATATCTACGTTAATTTTAACTCCAATAAAAAAAATCGACCTCATACATAATGAAATGGGTAGTTTTATCATTTCATAAGAAAAAAATTAGAGAAAATTAAATATGACCGAAAAGGTAAGATTAATAATTCTAACACGAATTTTCTCAATCTTTCGTACATTACGCTTCACTGTTGGAGGTAAATCAAAAATCACTTCTCCAAAATTCATTTTTATTTCTAGCCTGACGCGACACGGGCGCGTTTCGTAAAACTTATTACATTTTCAAAGACTTCACAAATACACAACTGATTAGAACTTACGTATCTCTGATTTTATATCTACATTTGAGTGAGGTGGGAGGGGTGATGTGGCATTAACACAAGACAGAACAAGAGGGGATATTAATAGGGTATTAAAAGTATCAACACAAGACAGAACAGAAACAATGAGTATTGAATAGAAGTGTTTGTAGAAAGCCTATTGGTCCATATTTCTTGATGCTTCTATATTGGAGCGGAGTCTTGAGGTGGGTAGAATATAGTTGTGCAATAATTGGCTGTTGATTGCTGGTGTTGACTTCTTGATGTGTAGTGCCTCGCAAACGTCAAGCCGCCTGCTATCGCTGTATCTATCGATGATTTCTGTGTTGTTTACTAGGATTTCTCTGGCGATGGTTTGGTTATGGGAAGAGATTATATGTTCCTTAATGGAGCCCTGTTGCTTATGCATCGTTAAACGCCTAGAAAGAGATGTTGTTGTCTTGCCTATATACTGGGTTTTTTGGAGCTTACAGTCCCCAAGTGGGCATTTGAAGGCATAGACGACGTTAGTCTCTTTTAAAGCGTTCTGTTTTGTGTCTGGAGAGTTTCTCATGAGTAGGCTGGCCGTTTTTCTGGTTTTATAGTAAATCGTCAGTTGTATCCTCTGATTTTTGTCTGTAGGGATAACGTTTCTATTAACAATATCTTTCAGGACCCTTTCCTCCGTTTTATGAGCTGTGGAAAAGAAGTTCCTGTAAAATAGTCTAATAGGGGGTATAGGTGTTGTGTTAGTTGTCTCTTCAGAGGTTGCATGGCTTTTCACTTTCCTTCTTATGATGTCTTCGATGAAACCATTGGAGAAGCCGTTATTGACTAGGACCTGCCTTACCCTACAGAGTTCTTCGTCGACTTGCTTCCATTCTGAGCTGTGGCTGAGAGCACGGTCGACGTATGCGTTAACAACACTCCTCTTGTACCTGTCAGGGCAGTCGCTGTTGGCATTTAGGCACATTCCTATGTTTGTTTCCTTAGTGTAGACTGCAGTGTGGAAACCTCCGCCCTTTTCCATGACTGTTACATCTAGAAAAGGCAGCTTCCCATCCTTTTCCGTCTCGTAAGTGAAACGCAGCACGGAACTCTGCTCAAATGCCTCCTTCAGCTCCTGCAGATGTCTGACATCAGGTACCTGTGTAAAAATGTCGTCAACATACCTGCAGTATATGGCCGGTTTCAAGTTCATGTCGACTAAGACTTTTTGCTCGATGGTACCCATGTAGAAGTTTGCAAACAGGACACCTAGGGGAGAACCCATGGCGACCCCATCTACTTGCTTATACATGTGCCCATCCGGGCTCAAGAAGGGTGCCTCTTTAGTACAAGCTTGGAGTAGTTTCCTCAGAATACTTTCTGGCATGTCAAGAGGAGTACAGGCTGGATCACGATACACTCTGTCGGCTATCATTCCGATTGTCTCGTCCACAGGTACGTTGGTAAACAGCGATTCTACGTCCAACGAGGCTCTTATCCCTGTGGCCCGTGTGCCCCGCAGTAAGTCCACAAATTCCTTTGGAGACTTCAGGCTGAAGGCGCAAGGAACATAAGGAGTCAGCAGGCCGTTGAGTCGCTTCGCCAGTCTGTACGTGGGTGTGGGTATCTGGCTAATGATTGGCCGAAGTGGGTTTCCAGGCTTGTGCGTCTTGACATTTCCATACGCATATCCAGGTTTATATTCCCCAATGATCTTTGGCAGGTGGAGTCCGGATTTCTTGGCGTTCACAGTTTCGATCAGTTTGTTGACCTTTGCTTTTAATTCGGCTGTAGTGTCCTTCGTTACCCTTTGGAACTTAGTTTGGTCAGAGAGTATGATGTTCATTTTCGCCAGATATTCGTCTTTTTTAAGAATGACATATATTGGCGACTTGTCACCTCTCCTGACAACTATCTCCTTGTTCTCACGAAGGCTTTTAGCTGCCGCTTTAAGCTCGGGGGACAGTATGGTGCTTCTGTAGTTGCCTCGATTCTTTCCTCCTTCTGCAATAAGTTCTGCTTGTAAGGTATCTTTGGTAGTGACCTTCTTTTGTGTCTCGAGGTCGAATATGTCGTCCAACAGAATTTCCAACTCTACTTTCCGGGCCATTTCACTCGGTCTCGACATAACATGACAGTTTATGCCCAGATTTAGGAGAGTGACTTGGTCCTCAGTGAGGTTAATTCCTGCAAGGTTCAGGAAGCCATCTCTTGGTCGTGGAATTGCCATAGGTCCTCCATATAATGTTGTTAGTTTCTTGATAATCCTTGTTTCAGTGCTGAGGTGATGTTGGTCTGTGAGGATGTCGAGGTGTTGTTCAATGCGGGTACGGGTACTATGGTCGATGTTGCTATTTCTCCACTCGTTTGTAGCATGAAGTTTTACGAAACGCGCCCGTGTCGCGTCAGACTAGAAATAAAAATGAATTTTGGAGAAGTGATTTTTGATTTACCTCCAACAGTGAAGCGTAATGTACGAAAGATTGAGAAAATTCGTGTTAGAATTATTAATCTTACCTTTTCGGTCATATTTAATAATATATGTCTACAGGAAAGACTGCTACCAAAATATACTAATATATATATATATATATATATATATATATATATATATATATATATAGCTGTGGGCCAATAGCTGCCAATAGCTGTGGGCAATTCTCTCCGGCGTCTCGTCGCAAAGGCAGCTGCAAGAACAGTTAGTGATGCAGCGGCCAACATGCTGAAGCCAAAACAGCTCGGGTTTGGCATTCCACAAGGGTGTGAGGCGGCAGCCCATGCAGCTCGAGCCTTCATCGCCAACATCACAGACGAAAAGGCCCTTATCAAGCTAGATTTCAAAAATGCCTTCAATTTGGTGCGGAGGGATGCTGTACTCTGTGCGGTTCATAGTCATTTCCCTTCCCTCTACCCTTTTGTACATTCATGCTACAGTATGGACCTTAAGCTACTTTTTGGCGAACATGAAATTGACTCGCAAGAAGGCGTCCAACAGGGTGACCCCCTTGCTCCTCTCCTTTTCTGCTTAGTCATCAAACAAGTCACAGAGGTCCTGTCCAGCGAGCTTAACATATGGTTCTTGGATGATGGTACCCTAGCTGGTTCCCAAGACTCCCTCCTGGAGGACATCAGAACAATCCAGGAGCAAGGTGCAGTTTTAGGCCTCACCCTGAACCCTTCTAAATGTGAAATAATATGTTCCAACCAGGGCATCGTAGAGAGAATAGAGGGTCTTCTGCCAAATATCCATAAAACTAAACCTGAAGACAGCACACTCCTAGGAGCTCCCCTGGGGTTGAAAGCCATCGATGAGGTCCTTGATAAGAAAATCGCCGACCTTAAGAGGATGGATGGGAGGATTGAGGATATTGATGCTCATGATGCACTCTACCTCATCACCAGATGTCTGTCCCTCCCCAGGTTAACCTACTTTCTGAGGTGTTCACCATCTTACAGTAGCCAAAAACTAAGTGAGTATGACCGGTTACTGAAATCAATGCTAGAAAAAGCCCTTAACCTCTCTCTCGATGACCTACAGTGGAAACAAGCCTCTCTTCCCGTAAGACTTGGGGGCCTCGGAGTTCGAACAGCAACGGAAATCGCTGTTCCAGCCTTCCTGTCCTCCTTATCAGCATCCGACGACCTTGTGAAGGAAATTCCACCTGCCCACTTACATCAGCTGGCAGGTGTACATGATCCCAATTTTACATGCTGTGCCACAGAGTGGGCCTCTCGTGCAGGCCAATCACCTCAACCACCATCCCCAAAATCCCACAAGCAATCCAGCTGGGATGGTCCCATTGTAGACCAAGTTGCTGCAGAGTGCCTGGGTGCTGCAACAACACAACACGACATTGCTCGCCTCACAGCAGTAGCAGCACCACATGCAGGGGATTTCCTGTTAGCAACCCCAATGTCGGCAACTGGCACGCGTCTCACACCACACGCCCTCCGAATTGCTGTGGCCCTCCGCCTTGCTGCCCCAATCCACACCAGATATAGGTGTATTTGCGGCGAGGTGTTGGCTGACAGGTACGGTCACCATGGCCTACTCTGCCAAAGCACAGGGGGATGGCACTCGAGGCACAGTGAGGTTAACGACATCATCAAGAGGAGCCTCACCACAGCTGGATGCCCAGCTGAAAGAGAGCCCCGTTAACTAACGCCCCGTAACTCTGATGCTCTTATTGGTCGCCCGGATGGTATCACAGTGAACCCCTGGAAGAATGGCAAGCAGTTGGTATGGGACTACACGTGCGTATCAACCCTGGCTAACACCTACATTAACCTCAGTGTTGCACAACCAGGTGGCGCTGCCACCCACAGGGAAGCAGCCAAATCCCGTAAGTATAGAGAACTGGATCACCACTACAATTTTGTCCCCATTGCTTCTGAGACGCTCGGCGCCTGGGGTAAAAGTGCTACCAGTTTTTTGAAGAAACTGGGTTCTAGGCTCATTGAAACAACAAGGGACCCGAGAGCTGCAAGCTTTCTTTTCCAGCGCCTCAGTGTGGCGATACAGAGGGGAAATGCGCACTGCATCCAGGGTTCCTGCCCGCCATCTGAGGAGCTGGAGGAACTCGACAACCTATGACAACCATCTTTGTAACCCATATGTAACTCCTTTTTTGTAACAAAGTTCAAATAAAGTAAATATATATGTGTACATACAAAAGAATGGGGGTGGTAGGAGAAGATAATATTAGTGTTCAGTGAGAGACCACAAGGTCTCCTCTGAATACTTTTTATTTCTTCTCCGAGGCTATGGGTCCCCACATTGACACCAGAGGTGGTACCCTCACAAACTTTTATATATATATATATATATATATATATATATATATATATATATATATATATATATATATATATATATATATGTCGTACCTAGTAGCCAGAACGCACTTCTCAGCCTACTATGCTAGGCCCGATTTGCCTAATAAGCCAAGTTTTCATGAAATAATTGTTTTTCGACAACCTAACCTACCTAACCTAACCTAACCTAACTTTTTCGGCTACCTAACCTAACCTAATCTATAAAGATAGGTTAGGTTAGGTTAGGTAGGGTTGGTTAGGTTCGGTCATATATCTACGTTAATTTTAACTCCAATAAAAAAAATTGACCTCATATATATTGAAATGGGTAGCTTTATCATTTCATAAGAAAAAAATTAAAGAAAATATATTAATTCAGGAAAACTTGGCTTATTAGGCAAATCGGGCCTTGCATAGTAGGCTGAGAAGTGCGTTCTGGCTACTAGGTACGACATATATATATATATATATATATATATATATATATATATATATATATATATATATATATATATATATATATATATATATATATATTATATATATATATATATAAATTATATATATAAAGTTTGTGAGGGTACCACCTCTGGTGCCAATGTGGGGACCCATAGCCTCGGAGAAGAAAATAAAAAGTATTCAGAGGAGTCCTTGTGGTTTCTCACTGAACACTAATATTATCTTCTCCTACCACCCCCATTCTTTTGTATGTATACATATATATTTACTTTATTTGAACTTTGTTACAAAAAAGGAGTTACATATTGGTTACAAAGATGGTTATCATAGGTTGTCGAGTTCCTCCAGCTCCTCAGATGGCGGGCAGGAACCCTGCATGCAGTGCACATTTCCCCTCTGTATCGCCACACTGAGGCGCTGGAAAAGAAAGCTTGCAGCTCTTGGGTCCCTTGTTGTTTCAATGAGCCAAGAACCCAGTTCCTTCAAAAAACTGGTAGCACTTTTACCCCAGGCGCCGAGTGTCTCAGAAGCAATGGGGACAAAATTGTAGTTGTGATCCAGTTCTCTATACTTACGGGATTTGGCTGCTTCCCTGTGGGTGGCAGCGCCACCTGGTTGTGCAACACTGAGGTTAATGTAGGTGTTAGCCAGGGTTGATACGCACGTGTAGTCCCATACCAACTGCTTGCCATTCTTCCAGGGGTTCACTGTGATACCATCCGGGCGACCAATAAGAGCATCAGAGTTACGGGGCGTTAGGTAACGGGGCTCTCTTTCAGCTGGGCATCCAGCTGTGGTGAGGCTCCTCTTGATGATGTCGTTAACTTCACTATGCCTCGAGTGCCATCCCCCTGTGCTTTGGCAGAGTAGGCCATGGTGGCCGTACCTGTCAGCCACCACCTCGCCGCAAATACACCTATATCTGGTGTGGATTGGGGCAGCAAGGCGGAGTGCCACAGCAATTCGGAGGGCGTGTGGTGTGAGACGCGTGCCAGTTGCCGACATTGGGGTTGCTAACAGGAAATCCCCTGCATGTGGTGCTGCTACTGCTGTGAGGCGAGCAATATATATATATATATATATATATATATATATATATATATATATATATATATATATATATATATATATATATATATATATATATATATATATATATGTCGTACCTAGTAGCCAGAACTCACTTCTCAGCCTACTATTCAAGGCCCGATTTGCCTAATAAGCCAAGTTTTCCTGAATTAATATATTTACTATATTTTTTTTCTTATGAATTGATAAAGCAACTCTTTTCTCTATGTATGAGGTCAATTATTTTTTATTGGAGTTAAAATTAACGTAGATATATGACCGAATCTAACCAACCCTACCTAACCTAACCTAACCTATATTTATAGGTAAGGTTAGGTTAGGTAGCCAAAAAAAGCTAGGTTAGGTTAGGTTAGGTAGGTTAGGTAGACGAAAAAACATTAATTCATGAAAACTTGGCTTATTAGGCAAATCGGGCCTTGAATAGTAGGCTGAGAAGTGAGTTCTGGCTACTAGGTACGACATATATATATATATATATATATATATATATATATATATATATATATATATATATATATATATATATGTCGTACCTAGTAGCCAGAACGCACTTCTCGGCCTACTATGCAAGGCCCAATTTGCCTAATAGGCCGAGTGATTTTTATATTTTCAATAAATTACTTCCTACTGGTTTATTTTAAATATTATTATTATATTATATTAAGAACATAAATTATTGATTTAGTTATGTTAGTTTAGGTTAGGTTAACATTGGTTAGGTTAGGTTAGGTAGGGGTGGTTAGGTTAGGTTAGGTTAGGTAGGGGTGGTTAGGTTCGGTCATCTCTACGTTAGTTTTAACTCGAATTTAAAAATAAATTAGCTCATACATAATGAAATGAATAGGTTTATCATTTCATAAGAAAAAAAATGAAAAATATTGAAATTCTGAAAAACTTCGCTTATTAGGCAAATCGCCTCTTGCATAGTAGGCCAAGAACTGCGTTTTGGCTACTAGGTACAACATATATATATCTATATAAATACAAATGGAAATGTTCGTTTGTTCAATATCGCCATTCTCCGAAAGTTCTTCACCGATTGCTTTGAAATTTTCACACTACGTTCCATTCGCATCCGAGCAAGTTTTTATATACACACTATATAGATGTCACGTCTGTAACGAAAATAAACACATGCTTTTTTAAAAAACAGTTTTTTCATGTGTTTTTCATGTCAGGAAAATCTTCGAAACCTCTTTACCGATTGCTTTGAAATTTTGACACAACGTTGCATTCGAATAGACGAGTGTTTTTTATATACCTACTAGATACATACCTCACCTGTGACAGGAAAAAACTTGCTTTTTTTTTAAAATCAGCACCATCTGTAGGACGTAAGAGCAACACATGCTGTAAACTCTGAAAGTTCTTCTCTGATTGCTTTGAAATTTTGTCACAACGTTCCATTCAATTACTTGCATGTTTTATATACCTACTATCTAGATGTCACACCTGTGACAGGTAAAAACATGTTTGTTTTTTGGAAAAACATTGCCTTCTCTTGCACGTAAGAGCAACACTCACCATTTAAAATACATTACGATTTCATTTCAATGTTTCCGATTGCATTGATAAATTGATTTTTCATAGACTTTGATTTATTTTCATTTTGATTTAATTATTTTGTGTGACATTGCCTTGGAATTGAGCTGCGTTGTTTACCATAGTGTTCATTTCGTGAGTATAGTTTATTTGTTTCTTTTTTCATTGTTTTTCATTTCGTTTTTTTAACTGTTCTTATTTTTCAGTGCAATTGGTGGTGAAATTGAGCTGTGTCTATTGATCTACGTTTGAACTGAAATATTTCGTTAGTATTTTTTGGTTTTCTTTTGAAAACAAGAAAATGGAAAATACGTTTATTTCACAGCTGCAAATGTGCAACAAACAGCTATGAATCCACCGGCTACAACGGTTACTGCTTTCTTCGTGTTATGTCAAAATGACGCATTTGCATATATACTGCTGTATTCAGAAGTGCCTACGTATTACACGCGGAATGCCAGTAAACAATCATTTGAACGACGCAAACGAGGAGAGCGAGTCGACGGACTACCTGGCATATTGAAATAAACTACAATAGACAGACATCCACCGTGCATCCCAATCAAGATGAATGCGTCTTTCTTCGCATGCTGTTGGTAAATGTGCCTGGATCAACGTCTTCCAGCAATTGAGATTTGTCAACGGCGTTACACATGCCACTTTCCGTAGTGCATGTCAACCTCTGAATTAATTATAGAAAGACCGACACTAGGATGTATGCATTAATGACGCGTCCAACACGTCACATCCAAATCAAAATCGTGCATTGTTTGCAATCATATTGACCACCGCCTCTCCTTCATCTCCAACAGAGTTATGGAAGAAATATAAATTGCACATGGCTGAAGATATTGTACGTCGAATGCACAAGGAAAATTCATATATGAACATGGATTTCACAGCAGAAATCTACAACGAAGCGTTGATAATGATTGAAGATTTGTGCTTAGAAATCGCAAACAAAGTTCTCAATCAATTGGAAATGCCATCACCGAATCGATCTGCTGCTGCTTCGTTTGATGTAGAATTGCGTCGTGAACAAAGTTACAACACGGGAGATCTGTTGTCGTGTGTGCAATCAAATATTCCTAATCTAAAGATTAAGCGAAAAAGCATTTACACTCAAATAATTCCAACTGTCAATAACGGGCTTGAGAAATTTTCTTAGATGCATCAGGAAGAACTGGTAAAACATTTCCAATTAGATTGATTCTAGCAGCATTTCGATCCCAAAATGGCATAACCTTAGCTCTTGCATCGTCCGGAATAGCTGCGACATTGCTACCAAGTGGAAGAACGGCTACCTCGGCTTTGAAATTGCCACTGAACATGCAATTCATTGAAACTCCCACGTGCAACATTTCGAAAGCATCCGGCACACGAACTTAACAATAATATTCAGTCTAACAGTCAAAGCGAGGCAGTCACATATAAGTCTGTCGACACTGTTGAGGAAGCAGACGAAGCGGTTAATTATCCAACAGAATTTTTTAATTTACTCGATCTGCCAGGGATACCATCACACGTATGGCAATTGAAAATCGGCGTGCCAATTATCATGTTGCAAAATATCAAGCAGCCAAAACTTTGCAACGCCACGCGCCTTGCAGTAAACAAATTAATCAGCGACGTCTTAGAAGCAACAATCTTGACAGGACCTTTCAAAGGTGAAGATGTCCTCATTCCCCGCATTCCTGTGATTCCAACAGATATACCATTTCAATTTTAGAGATTGTAATTTCCAACTCGATTGACGTTTGCAATCACCATCAACAAAGCTCAGGGCCAATCTTCAGACTTGTGCAGTTTATATCTAGACACGGATTACTTCTCACATGGACAATTATATTTTGCGTGTTCAAGAATTGGTCAACCAGTCTCTGGAACAACAAAAAATATTATATACCCACAAGCATTGTAAAATTAAACATATTAGAAACGTGTGCTTTCCCTTTTCTTTATTTCCCCCTTTCCCCCTTACCCAGACTGAGCCACAGCAACGCGTGGCTGGTACTGCTAGTGTATATATATATATATATATATATATATATATATATATATATATATATATATATATATATATATATATATATATATATATATATATATATATATATATATATATATATATATATATATGTCGTACCTAGTAGCCAGAACGTACTTCTCAGCCTACTATGCAAGGCCCGATTTGCCTAATAAGCCAAGTTTTCATGAATTAATATATTTTCTCTAATTTTTTTCTTATGAAATGATAAAGCTACCCATTTCATTGTGTATGAGGTCAATTTTTAATTATTGAAGTTAAAATTAACGTAGATATATGACCAAACCTAACTAACCCTACCTAACCTATCTTTATAGGTTAGGTTAGGTTAGGTAGCCGAAAAAGTTAGGTTAGGTTAGGTTAGGTTAGGTAGGTTAGGTAGTCGAAAAAACAATTAATTCATGAAAACTTGGCTTATTAGGCAAATCGGGCCTTGCATAGTAGGCTGAGAAGTGCGTTCTGGCTACTAGGTACGACATATATATATATATATATATATATATATATATATATATATATATATATATATATATATATATATATATATATATATATATATATATATATATATATATATATATATATATATATATATATATATATATATATATATAATTGTGGTCATAATATAGGCGGATAATTACACTTCATCCACTCTGGCAACAGGAGGTTCGAAGCACCGACCATCAGAACGGTGCTGTAACCACTGAGCTTCAGAACACAATGCTTAACAGAGGATCTCAATGACACAACTGGTGTCCAACGGGATATATAAAAATGTTCGAATCTTACCATAATAATGTTAAGTTCTAAAAGACTGGAGCATAAGTCATTAGTAAGTTTCTGATCGTAGTTGTTTGTGTTGAGCATAAGACTACATCACCCGCCTCCCAGATTACTCAAACTTTTAGCCTACATGGCTGCGCTTCTTAATACCATTCTGTTATTGAGAGGTTTTATGGACATTAGGAAATTGCGTTCGTGTAGAATAGACGTCGTGACTGGCAGTTGTGACCTGCTGACAACCACCTAACACCCGGGCGGGAGCAGGCTGGGTACTGGACCACACTACCACATCTACCACCCCAGGGAGGTCTGGAGCTGACGTGGAAGAATCATGTTACTACTATCTACCACCACACTTCTCTTACCCTGCAGCGCGTACTAAAGGGGCCATCGCCAAAACATTACATAGAAACCCAGTAACAATATTTCACAATCACTTATCTAAACCTTCTTCAGCGAAGAAACAGTTTTAATGAAATAATTGTGTAACGAGTTGCGCTGCACGTCGAGTGCAGCTAAACATATAAGAGCTTCGCATTCTCGCTTCGTCAGCCTTCAATCAGAACAACATACACAACTGCAGAGAAATTCTTGGGTAAGAAGAAAAGCATCAAGTGTCATGCGCGGTCGACACCCTGTAGCACTAACGGTGAGGCCCACACCTAGGTAAAGTATAAACTAAAGTATAATATACTGAACTAAATTTAAAATAAAAGTTTCTGAGAGCGAGAAAGAGAAGGATGGAGTGAGAGAGAAAGAGACAGAGAGAGAGACAGAGACAGAGAGAGAGAGAGAGAGAGAGAGAGAGAGAGAGAGAGAGAGAGAGAGAGAGAGAGAGAGAGAGAGAGAGAGAGAGAGAGAGAGAGAGAGAGAGAGAGAGAGAGAGAGAGAGAGAGAGAGAGAGAGAGAGAGAGAGAGCGGAAACTGGCCAAAGCAGAAACAAATCTTCAGTTTTCTTTCACCTCATGCGTGTGACCACCAAACAGGAAATAGATTCCTTAGAATTATACAATTTCTGGGGACTGCATCCTGGGGATGGTTAGTTGCTGTCCTTGTGGGTATACACACACACACACACACACACACACACACACACACACACACACACACACACACACACACACACACACACACACACACACACACACACACACACACACACACACACACACACACACACACACACACACACACACACATACACACACACACACACACACACACACACACACACACACACACACACACACACACACACACACACACAGTGAGCCTCAAAGCGATGTACACTAACATAGATGGAATTACAAATAAAGCAAATGAGCTTGGAGAACTGGTACTAGAGGAAAACCCAGACATAATAGCCCTCACAGAAACAAAGATCACGAAAACAATAACAAATGCAGTGTTTCCACAGGACTATTATGTTATGCGGAAAGAGAGGGAAGGAAGAGGTGGGGGTGGTGTAGCTCTGCTGGTAAGAAAAGGCTGGGATTTTGAGGAGATGGATATTCAGGGCTGTGAAGGTTTCAGTGACTACATAGCAGGTACTGTAACAAATGGAGGGAAAAAAAATTATAGTCGCAGTCATATATAATCCACCACCAAATGACAGAAGACCTAGACAGGAATATGATAGAAACAACATGGCCACCATTAACATAATAGAAAGAGCAGCTTCTGTTGCTAGCAGGAATGGATCTGGACTACTAATTATGGGAGACTTCAACCATGGGAAGATAGATTGGAAGAACAGAGACCCGCATGGAGGACCAGAAACATGGAGAGCTAAGCTGCTGGACGTGGCAACAAGAAACTTTCTAAGCCAGCATACCAAAGAGCCAACAAGAATGAGAGGAGAAGATGAACCAGCAATGCTTGATTTGATATTTACCCTAAATGAATGGGATATAAGGGAAGGTAAGATGGAAGCGCCCTTGGGAATGAGTGACCACAGTGTATTGAACTTTGAGTACCTGGTAGAGCTAGGACTTATCTCCCCCCAAAAAGAACTAGGAATCAAAAGGCTGGCATACCGAAAGGGGAATTATGAACAGATGAGAAGTTTCCTAAGTGAAATACCTTGGGACACAGACCTCAGAGACAAGTCTGTACAGGGTATGATGGACTATGTTACCCACAAGTGTCAGGAGGCAGTAAACAGGTTCATCCCGGCCCAAAGGGAAAAATCCGAGAAGCAACAGAAGAATCCATGGTATAATAGGGCATGTATGGAAGCGAAGAAACTGAACAAAAAGGCGTGGAGGAACTTCCGGAATAACAGAACACCAGAAAGCAGGGAGAGATACCAGAGAACCAGGAATGAGTACGTCAGGGTGAGAAGAGAAGCAGAGAAAAAGTTTGAAAATGATATAGCAAACAAAGCCAAGACCGAACCAAAGCTACTCCACAGTCACATCAGAAGGAAAACAACAGTGAAAGAACAGGTATTGAAACTTAGAACAGGCGAGGACAGGTATACAGAGAATGACAGAGAGGTGTGTGAGGAACTCAACAAGAGGTTCCAGGAGGTCTTCACAATAGAACAGGGTGAGGTCACTGTGCTAGGAGAAAGGGAGGTAAACCAGGCGGCCTTGGAGGAGTTCGAAATTACGAGAGAGGAGGTCAAGAGACACCTGCTGGATCTGGATGTTAGAAAGGCGGTTGGTCCAGATGGGATCTCACCATGGGTACTGAAAGAGTGTGCAGAGGCACTTTGCTTGCCACTCTCCATAGTGTATAGTAAATCACTAGAGACGGGAGACCTACCAGAAATATGGAAGACGGCGAATGTGGTCCCAATATACAAAAAGGGCGACAGACAAGAGGCACTGAACTACAGGCCAGTGTCCTTGACTTGTATACCATGCAAGGTGATGGAGAAGATCGTGAGAAAAAACCTGGTAACACATCTGGAGAGAAGGGACTTCGTGACAAATCGCCAACATGGATTCAGGGAGGGTAAATCTTGCCTTACAGGCTTGATAGAATTCTACGATCAGGTGACACAGATTAAGCAAGAAAGAGAGGGCTGGGCGGACTGCATTTTCTTGGATTGTCGGAAAGCCTTTGACACAGTACCGCATAAGAGGCTGGTACATAAGCTGGAGAGACAGGCAGGTGTAGCTGGTAAGGTGCTCCAGTGGATAAGGGAGTATCTAAGCAATAGGAAGCAGAGAGTTACGGTGAGGGGTGAGACCTCCGATTGGCGTGAAGTCACCAGTGGAGTCCCACAGGGCTCTGTACTCGGTCCTATCTTGTTTCTGATATATGTAAATGATCTCCCGGAGGGTATCGATTCATTTCTCTCAATGTTTGCGGACGATGCTAAAATTATGAGAAGGATTAAAACAGAAGAGGACTGTTTGAGGCTTCAAGAAGACCTAGACAACCTGAAGGAATGGTCGAACAAATGGTTGTTAGAGTTTAACCCAACCAAATGTAATGTAATGAAGATAGGTGTAGGGAGCAGGAGGCCAGATACAAGGTATCATCTGGGAGAGGAAATTCTTCAGGAGTCAGAGAAGGAAAAAGACTTGGGGGTTGATATCACGCCAGACCTGTCTCCTGCAGCACATATCAAGCGGATAACATCAGCGGCATATGCCAGGCTGGCCAACATACGAACGGCATTCAGAAACTTGTGTAAAGAATCATTCAGAACTTTGTATACCACATATGTCAGGCCAATCCTGGAGTATGCAGCCCCAGCATGGAGTCCATATCTAGTCAAGGATAAGACTAAACTGGAAAAGGTTCAAAGGTTTGCCACCAGACTAGTACCCGAGCTGAGAGGTATGAGCTACGAGGAGAGACTACGGGAATTAAACCTCACTTCGCTGGAAGACAGAAGAGTTAGGGGGGACATGATCACCACATTCAAGATTCTGAAGGGGATTGATAGGGTAGATAAAGACAGTCTATTTAACACAAGGTGAACACGCACAAGGGGACACAGGTGGAAACTGAGTGCCCAAATGAGCCACAGAGATATTAGAAAGAACTTTTTTAGTGTCAGAGTGGTTGACAAATGGAATGCATTAGGGGGTGATGTGGTGGAGGCTCACTCCATACACAGTTTCAAGTGTAGATATGACAGAGCCCGATAGGCTCAGGAATCTGTACACCTGTTGATTGACGGTTGAGAAGCGGGACCAAAGAGCCAGAGCTCAACCCCCGCAAACACAACTAGGTGAGTACAACTAGGTGAGTACACACACACACACACACACACACACACACACACACACACACACACACACACACACACACACACACACACACACACACACACACACACACACACACACACACACACACACACACACACACACACACATACACACACACACACACACACACACACACACACACACACACACACACACACACACACACACACACACACAGAGGCCGGTGGCTGAGCGGACAGCACGCTGGACCGTGATCATGTGGTCTCGGGCTCGATTCCGGGCGCCGGCGACAAACAATGGGCAGAGTTTCTTTCACCCTAATGCGCCTGTTACCTAGCAATAAATAGGTACCTGGGAGTTAGTACCTATCAACCAGACCATCACCAGAGAAATCTTAGCAAACAACACAGAAATCATCGATAGATACAGCGATAGCAGGCGGCTTGACGTCTGCGAGGCACTACACATCAAGAAGTCAACACCAGCAATCAACAGCCAATTAATGCACAACTATATTCTACCCACTTCAAGACTCCGCTCCAATATAGAAGCATCAAGAAATATGGGCCAATAGGCCCTCTGCAGTTACTTCCATTCTTACCTTCAATACCCATTGTTTCGTGTTCTATCCTGTGTTGAAAGTTTTGTTCACTTCATCCAAAACTGTTGTAACATATCACCTCACCCAAAAATGCGGGTATAAAATGAAAAATGAAAGCTGTTTAAATCATTGCAAAGTAAGAACTCTGTTTAGTGTTTGCAGGTTATAGTTGTGTGTGTGTAAACTAAAAGTCTTTGAAATTGTAATAAGTTATTACGAAACGCGTTCAAGTGTCGCGTCAGACTAAGAAATAAAAATGAATTTTGTAGAACTGATTTTTCAATTGCCATCAACAGTGAAAAGAAACATAAGAAATATTGAGAAAATTCGTGTTAGAATTATTAATCTTACTTTTTCGGTCATATTTAATGATATATGTCTACAAGAAAGACTGCTACCAATATATATATATATATATATATATATATATATATATATATATATATATATATATATATATATATATATATACATATATATATATATATATATATATATATATATATATATATATATATATATATACATATATATATATATATATATATATATATATATATATATATATATATATATATATATATATATATATATATAACTACAGGTATAGGTAACAATAAATAAATAAATAAGAATAAAGGTAACTACAGAATGTAACTACATTGGCCCATACGAGGCAGCTCCTATCTACACACAAAAATTAATCAGGTGTAATTGGCCTGTTATGTTGAACAGTGTCTTCTGTACTCACCTAGTTGTGTTTGCGGGGGTTTGAGCTCTGGCTCTTTGGTCCTGCCTCTCAACCGTCAATCAACAGGTGTACAGATTCCTGAGCCTATTGGGCTCTATCATATCTACACTTGAAACTGTGTATGGAGTCAGCCTCCACCACATCACTGCCTAATGCATTCCATTTGTCAACCACTCTGGCACTAAAAAAGTTCTTTCTAATATCTCTGTGGCTCATTTGGGCACTCAGTTTCCACCTGTGTCCCCTAGTGCGTCTTCCCCTTGTGTTAAATAGACTGTCTTTATCTACCCTATCAATTCCCTTGAGAATCTTGAATGTGGTGATCATGTCCCCCCTAACTCTTCTGTCTTCCAGCGAAGTGAGGTTTAATTCCCGTAGTCTCTCCTCGTAGCTCATACCTCTCAGCTCGGGTACTAGTCTGGTGGCAAACCTTTGAACCTTTTCCAGTTTAGTCTTATCCTTGACAAGATATGGACTCCATGCTGGGGCTGCATACTCCAGGATTGACCTGACATATGTCGTATACAAAGTTCTGAATGATTCTTTACACAAGTTTCTGAATGCCGTTCGTATGTTGGCCAGCCTGGCATATGCCGCTGATGTTATCCGCTTGATATGTAATGCAGGAGACAGGTCTGGCGTGATATCAACCCCCAAGTCTTTTTCCTTCTTTGACTCCTGAAGAATTTCCTCTCCCAGATGATACCTTGTATCTGGCCTCCTGTATCTGTGTTGGCATCATTATGTTCTGGTCTTGTCCTTACTCTTATGGTGGGTAGAGTAAATAGTTCCGTAATTTGGGTGTTCATGGTAGGTTGTTCTATTCTTATGTGAATTGCTTCAAGAATTTGTAATCTTCTTGCATCTTGGGTTTTGTCTATTATACAGGTATTTTTGTTCAACATTTCTCTTGTTAGGGTGATGTCACGAGCTTGTCTCATGTGATTCCTGGGGGCACCGGATTGAAGATGACATTGTCAAACGCCTCGTCTGCTTGGTCGACGTCATACCTATGTACTTAGATTGAAGGTTACATCCTTCGTGGGGGCAAGTGTACATGTATACAACGCTTGACTGCTGTAGAGGGTTCTCCGTCGGCTTCGGGCTGTTTTTGATAAGGAGTTCGGAAGTTTTCTTGGTTTTGTAGAATATGATCAGGTCTATGTTTTGGTTAGGAGTAATGCTTTTTCCTCCTTTACGGATTATTTCTTTCATTATTCTTTCCTCTTTTATATATTCACTGTGCATGGTTGATTTGTGATATAAATTTATTGGAGGTATTGTGGTTTCCGTTCATACCATCGGTCCAAGTGTCTTCTTATAGCAGCGTTTATTTCCGTGTTGCTATATCCGTTGTTCACCAATACCTGAGTTACTCTTTCAAACTCTCTACTCACGTTGCTCCATTCGGAGCAGTGGGTAAGCGCTCGACGAATATAAGCATTGAGAACACTTGCTTTGTATCTTTGGGGGCTCTCACTTCTACCGTTCAGGCATAATCCTATGTTGGTGGGCTTGGTATATACGTTGGTGCTTAAAGGGATAGTTAGAGGGATAGAAGCCCTAAACTAGAAGATAGAAAATACTGAATATGCGGTCATATATATATATGCGTACCTAGTAACCAGAACGCACTTCTCAGCCTACTATGCAAGGCCCGATTTGCCTAATTAGCCAAGTTTTCATGAATTAATTGTTTTTTGACTACCAAACCTAACTTTTTCGGCTACCTAACCTAACCTAACCTAACCTATAAAGATAGGTTAGGTAGGGTTGGTTAGGTTCGGTCATATATCTACGTTAATTTTAACTCCAATAAAAAATAATTGACCTCATACATAATGAAATGGGTTGCTTTATCATTTCATAAGAAAAAAATTAGAGAAAATATATTAATTCAGGAAAACTTGGCTTATTAGGCAAATCGGGCCTTGCATAGTAGGCCAAAAAGTGCGTTCTGGCTACTAGGTACGACATATATATATATATATATATATATATATATATATATATATATATATATATATATATATATATATATATATATATATATATATATATATTTAAATATGACCAAAAAAGTAAGATTAATAATTCTAACACGAATTTTCTCAATATTTTTTATGTTTCTTTTCACTGTTGATGGTAATTGAAAAATCAATTCTCCAAAATTAATTTTTATTTCTAGTCTGATGCGACACTTGAACGCGTTTCGTAATAACTTGCTACATTTTCAAAGACTTTTAGTTTACACACACACAACTATAACCTGCAAACACTAAACAGAGTTCTTACTATGCTATGATTTAAACAGCTTTCGTTTTATTTTATACCAGCATTTTGGGTGAGGTGATATGTTACAACAGTTTTGGATGAAGTGAACAAAACTTTCAACACAGGATAGAACACGAAACAATGGGTATTGAAGGTAAGAATGGAAGTAACTGCAGAGGGCCTATTGGCCCATATTTCTTGATGCTTCTATATTGGAGCGGAGTATTGAAGTGGGTAGAATATAGTTGTGCATTAATTGGCTGTTGATTGCTGGTGTTGACTTCTTGATGTGTAGTGCCTCGCAGATGTCAAGCCGTCTGCTATCGCTGTATCTATCGATGATTTCTGTGTTGTTTGCTAAGATTTCTCTAGTGATGGTCTGGTTGTGGGAAGAGATTATATGTTCCTTAATGGAGCCCTGTTGCTTATGCATCGTTAAACGCCTTTGAAAGAGATATTGTTGTCTTGCCTATATACTGAGTTCTTTGAGGCTTACAGTCCCCAAGTGGGCATTTGAAGGCATAGACGACGTTGGTCTCTTTTAAAGCGTTCTGCTTTGTGTCTGGAGAGTTTCTCATGAGTAGGCTGGCCGTTTTTTTGGTTTTATAGTAAATCGTCAGTTGTATCTTCTGATTTTTGTCTGTAGGGATAACGTTTCTATTAACAATATCTTTCAGGACCCTTTCCTCCGTTTTATGAGCTGTGGAAAAGAAGTTCCTGTAAAATAGTCTAATAGGGGGTATAGGTGTTGTGTTAGTTGTCTCTTCAGAGGTTGCATGGCTTTTCACCTTCCTTCTTATGATGTCTTCAACGAAACCATTGGAGAAGCCGTTGTTGACTAGGACCTGCCTTACCCTACAGAGTTCTTCATCGACTTGCTACCATCCTGAGCTGTGGCTGAGAGCACGGTCGACGTAAACGTTAACAACACTCCTCTTGTACCTGTCTGGGCAGTCACTGTTGGCATTTAGGCACATTCCTATGTTTGTTTCCTTAGTGTAGACTGCAGTGTGGAAACTTCCGCTCCTTTCCATGACTGTTACATCTAGAAAGGGCAGCTTCTCATCCTTCTCCATCTCGTAAGTGAAACGCAACACAGAATTCTGCTCAAATGCCTCCTTCAGCTCCTGCAGATGTCTGACATCAGGTACCTGTGTAAAAATGTCGTCAACATACCTGCAGTATATGGCCGGTTTCAAGTTCATGTCGACTAAGACCTTTTGCTCGAAGGTACCCATTTAATATGATTTTTTAATAAAGATTTAAAAGAATTGATTGTATAATGTGCCTTCGAATTTTTTAATATAGAGAGATAGAAATTTGTGATCAGTATTTACCTCTGTCTGCTTTAAATCTTTGCTGCTCATGCAATATATTTCCATTACATGGATTTTTTTTTTTAGTTCATGTATTTAACGGGAAATTTTTACTTCTTGTCATACTAATACAGCCTTTCATATGTTTCGCTAAAGGTCTGCTCTGAATAAGGGAAGCAAAGAATACTAACATAAGGTAAAAAACTAGTGGTGACATATTAGAGGTGTACAAGTTGACGAATGGGAATAACAAAAGGGGGATAATAATAGGGTATTAAATAATCAAAACAAAATAGAACTCGAAAATATCATATATATTTGTATATATATTTGTGTATATATATATATATATATATATATATATATATATATATATATATATATATATATATATATATATATATATATGTATATATATATATATATATTTATATATATATATATATATATATATATATATATATATATATATATATATATATATATATATATATATATATATATATATATATATATATTGGTGTATACTGGCAGCAGGTTTTCTTTCAAACATGTTGCATTGAATATGACCGCATATTCTGTATTTATTATTTTCTGGTTTAGGGCTTCTATCCCTCTAACTATTTTCTTAGCATCAGGGCTTAATTGAAATAGGAGTTCTCCAAAACTCATTTTCGTACTTTTAAGGTGAAGAAAAGAAGTGATTTACTATAGAGTGTATTACACTTATTTATATAATTTGCACAACGTTTCGAACCTCCATGGTTCATTCTCAAGTGAACAGATCTTACAATACTAGTTGATTTTATACCCGCACTGGGTCAGGTGATAATACAATAAAGGTGAAAACATGGGGGGATACATAAGGGATTAATGTGAGGTGAAACATAGAGGTAACTGCAGAGATCTGTTACATCTGCAGTTACCTCTATGTTTCACCTCACATTTATTCCTTATGTATCCCCCCATGTTTTCACCTTTATTGTATTATCAACTGACCCAGTGCGGGTATAAAATCAACTAGTATTGTAAGATCTGTTCACTTGAGAATGAACCATGGAGGTTCGAAACGTTGTGCAAATTATATAAATAAGTGTAATACACTCTATAGTAAATCACTTCTTTTCTTCACCTTAAAAGTACGAAAATGAGTTTTGGAGAACTCCTATTTCAATTAAGCCCTGATGCTAAGAAAATAGTTAGAGGGATAGAAGCCCTAAACCAGAAAATAATAAATACAGAATATGCGGTCATATTCAATGAAACATATATATATATATATATATATATATATATATATATATATATATATATATATATATATATATATATATATATATATATATATATATATATATATATATATATATATATATATATATATATATATATATATATATATATATATATATATATATAGTTGTATTAATCCGAATGAGAGCTGGTGCTGGTACATTGCTGGTGACGATTATCTGGGGTGGTGAGTGGGCTGCTGGGGCGGGCTGCAGCCCTCGCCGCACCCTCGATAATGAGCCTAACATCACAGAAGAATTACTGTAATAAGCCTAGCGCTTCCGCCTCCTGGGTCGCAGGAAAGTCAGTCACACGAGAATCTACCTACCGTTAAGGGCGTGAGACTCTCAGAACCACACGCCGTGAGACTGCTCCGTTTGGTGGGATGAACAAAATTTCCATTCAAATTATGGAGTCTTCTAAAGTTTATTCCAATTGTTAATAATACTGTGGACTGAAGAGATTCTTAATGACATATTACTTTATATTGATAATAAAAACATTAGTTGCTCCAAAGCAGGTATAATATAAAATAGAATGTATGTTTGTCTGTCCAGAGGAGGAGGCCAGACGCTTGGTGCTAGCCTTACCCAACTTTCCAAAAAGATACATGGAAGGTATGTGAGTGGCATAGGCCAGTCAGGGTCGGCCCTAGTGCCATTTTTATAATATGTTGGAATCTTTAACGATCTCTGCGATTTTCATGAAGCCTGAAATCAGATATGCGTTTTCTTATGAGTATTTATCAGTTTGTTTATTGCTTCATAATATTTAATTTTCTCTGAGAGGGAAAGAGAGGGGAAAAGGGTAATGCTGGGGAGAAGGGAAGAGAGAACGGTGGAGATGGGAGGAGAAGGGGAGAATGGTGTACAGGTGGGAGAGGGGGGGGGGGGAATGAAGTAGAGGAAGAGGGGGAAGAGAGATGAGAGAGGCGGGAGATTGGTAGATAGGGGAAGGGGGGGGGGAGAATTGTAAAGTGGGGGAGGATGGTGAAGAGAGAGACATAGCCGGGTGCCCCATACTGTATTTGGTAAAGCCAATAATATACAAAAAGTTTCGGGCAAAACCTAAAGTTAGTCAGTTAAATTTTTTTCATGTTTAATGTGGTAAACACTTAATACTAAACAACAAGTGAGCCAACATATATGAATTATTCCTGAAATTTAGCAAATGATGCACCAAATTTGAGTGAAAATGAAGAAAAGTATAAACCACTGTATTATAAACTCTGTAGTTTTAGCAATAGAACAGATATAGTATTTAATATTTACCATAACAGCAAAACACAAAATTTAGTTCTTTAGTATGAGGAAATGAGTGAAATTTATCACATGATGATAATTATGTACATCATAGTTTCTCTTTTAAAGTGGTTGAGAGACATACAGGTATGATAAATCCTTAGGTTAATTCCTTTTTAATTTAATTTCATCTTTGACTACAACTGTCTCGTTACATAAAGAAAGCTGCCACTGAAGGAGCAACAATGACCCACAGAGTCGCCCCGTGTGTGTGTGTGGTATCCACTTTCTATAAGAAACAAGTGTTGGCTTCTCAAGAGCATTACTTGTAGTAATTAAATATTTTTGTTTTCAATCATATTGATAACTGGGATTTCCTCCATCCAGCGGCCTTTGGTAACTGATGATGTCTAGTGAGAAGGAGGCGGAAGAGCAGCGCTGCCCGTACTGGTGTTAGAGTAAAGGTGAAAGTCACGATCATTACCAATGCTGCTGCACCTGGAGCACCGTCACGGCGGAGCTGCTTGAATGCCGACTCGTCTCATCTTCCTGCACGTTGCTCTCTTGCCGTTCATCCACGTCGACCTGGACTGTGTTGATCACCTACCCAGCAATACTTGCAAGCATGCACACACGAGGCTGTTTGATCAGCCCAGACCAGCACAGAGATGCTTCTGCCCTCTGAGGTTTCTCATTTCAAATCAAGCATTATGTAACGAGCAGAACTTAGCCAACCAGAGTACTTTCGTTCCTGGTAGTTAACGTTCTTCCTCAAACAGTGTTCAGCGTTTGTTGCTTCTCAGTGTATTAAATTCAGATGGGATAGCATTCGGTGATCAGCACCACTTCAGGCCTAAACAAACCAGGTGAACAGCTCCAAGAACACCTTCTGTAGCTCCGCTGTGACGGAGGATGCCCTCTCTTTCTCCTCTACTTCATTTTTCTTCCTATAAATTATACGCCCATCCACCGGGGAACCTCGTGTTAGTACGAGTCAACCACAGTCATCAGCAGAGTCCCACAGGGTTCTGTACTTGGACCCATCCTGTTTCTAATATATGTAAATGATCTTCCAGTGGGTATAGACTCATTCCTCTCAATGTTTGCTGATGATGCAAAAATAATGAGAAGATTCAAGACAGATGAAGATAGACAGAGACTACAGGACGACGTGGACAAACTGGAGGAATGGTCTAGAAAATGACTACTAAAGTTCAACTCAGGAAAGTGTAAATTAATGAAATTAGGCGAAGGGAGCAGAAAGCTGAACACAAGGTATCATCTGGGAGGTGAAATCCTGCAGGAGTCATATAGAAAGAAAGATCTGGGGGTTGATATCACACCGAACCTGTCCCCAGAGGCCCACATCAAAAGGATATCATCAGTGGCATATGCTAGATTGGCCAGCATAAGAACTGCCTTTAGCAACTTGTGTAAGGAATCGATCAGGACCCTGTATACCACTTATGTCAGACCAATCCTGGAATATGCAGCTGCAGCCTGGAGTCCATACCTAGTTAAACACAAGACAAAGTTAGATAAGATTCAGCGGTATGCCACCAGACTCGTCCCGGAACTAAGAGGTATGAGCTACGAGGAAAGGCTAAAAGACTTGAACCGCACGTCCGTGGAAAACAGGAGAGTAAAGTTAGACATGATAACCACCTACAAAATTCTCAGATAAATTGATAGGGTGGACGAAGACAAACTCTTTAGCACGGGTGGAACACGAACAGGGGGACACAGGTTAAACTTATGTTCTGGCCTGAGGGGGTTGGGGCTTATGGAACTTAAACCTCCAAAGAGAGCTCTGGTTGTTGCGCCAGACTCTTACTTGCGTCCAGGCGGACCACGTCCCTCAACCACTCTCTGCCGGAACAGACAACCGACCTCGGCAGCCACACTCCCGCTACCGTCGGTCGACCAACAATGAACACTGGAGTGCTTGAAATTTACTCAGGAGATCACTCTATACGCCTCTTGATCTCGGAGAGGGGTTCAGCAACACACGTTTAGGGGTGTGGCTCCAACACCGGCCTCGTTGTCCTGTATACACACCTTACTTGAGCTGCCGATACTCCCCACTCTCTCTCCTTGTTTTGTATAATCTCCTAAATCCCCCGTTTACGAATTAGAATCTTCTGCCACCCTGTCCCGCAGCCGTGATCCTCTCTCTCTCTCTCTCTCTCTCTCTCTCTCTCTCTCTCTCTCTCTCTCTCTCTCTCTCTCTCTCTCTCTCTCTCTCTCTCTCTCTCTCTCTCTCTCTCTCTCTCTCTCTCTCTCTCTCTCTCTCTCTCTCTCTCTCTCTCTCTCTCTCTCTCTCTCTCACACCAGGACAAGAGCAAAAGCCAGTTAACAATATACATTTAATAAGCAAGGAAACAGCACACATTACTTAACATAACAAAAATGGGACATTATTATTATACAACACTCTAAGCTGCAGGAATATCCCTGCAAAAAAAAAAAAATGTAACCCACTCAGGTTGCCCACAATCGCTATAGGACTGCCTCACAAGGCTTCTTCTAGTCCTGACTTGAGCACTTTAAGTCGTCCTCAGGCTTCACACTCAGATATACTGTACACAACACTTACCCACACTCAGATATACTGTTAACAACACTTGCCCACACTCAGATATACTGTACACAACACTTACCCACACTCAGATATACTGTACACAACACTTACCCACACTCAGATATACTGTACACAACACTTACCCACACTCAGATATACTGTTAACAACACTTGCCCACTCTCAGATATACTGTTAACAACACTTGCCCACACTCAGATATACTGTACACAACACTTGCCCACTCTCAGATATACTGTACACAACACTTGCCCACTCTCAGATATACTGTTAACAACACTTGCCCACTATCAGATATACTGTTAACAACACTTGCCCACACTCAGATATACTGTACACAACACTTGCCCACACTCAGATATACTGTACACAACACTTGCCCACACTCAGATATACTGTACACAACACTTGCCCACACTCAGTTATACTGTTAACAACACTTGCCCACTCTCAGATATACTGTTAACAACACTTGTCCACTCTCAGATATACTGTACTCAACACTTGCCCACTCTCAGATATACTGTTAACAACACTTGCCCACACTCAGATATACTGTACACAACACTTGCCCACATTGCCACACTTGGGGGCCTCGTAGCCTTGTGGATAGCGTGCAACACTCGAAATTCTATGGCGCGGGTTCGATTCCCGCACGAGGCAGAAACAAATGGGCAAAGTTTCTTTCACCCTGAAAGTGTACTGTACACAACACTTACCCACACTGCTGTACTGTACACAACACTTGCCCACACTACTGTACTGTACACAACACTTGCCCACACTACTGTACTGTACACAACACTTGCCAACACTTCTGTACTGTACACAACACTTGCCCACACTTCTGTACTGTACACAACACTTGCCCACACTTCTGTACTGCACACAACACTTACCCACACTACTGTACTGTACACAACACTTGCCCACACTACTGTACTGTACACAACACTTGCCCACACTACTGTACTGTACACAACACTTGCCAACACTTCTGTACTGTACACAACACTTGCCCACACTTCTGTACTGTACACAACACTTGCCCACACTTCTGTACTGCACACAGCACTTGCCCACACTGCTGTACTGCACACAACACTTGCCCACACTGCTGTACTGTACACAACACTTGCCCACACTACTGTACTGTACACAACACTTGCCCACACTTCTGTACTGCACACAACACTTGCCCACACTGCTGTACTGCACACAAAACTTGCCCACACTGCTGTACTGTACACAACACTTGCCCACACTGCTGTACTGTACACAACACTTGCCCACACTGATGTACTGTACACAACACTTGCCCACACTTCTGTACTGTATACAACACTTGCACACTGCTCTTCTGTACACAACACTTGCCCACACTGCTGTACTGTACACAACACTTGCCCACACTGCTGTACTGTACACAACACTTGCCCACACTGCTGTACTGTACACAACACTTGCCCACACTGCTGTACTGTACACAACACTTGCCCACACTGCTGTACTGTACACAACACTTGCCCACACTGATGTACTGTACACAACACTTGCCCACACTTCTGTACTGTTCACAACACTTGCCCACACTGCTGTACTGTACACAACACTTGCCCACACTGCTGTACTGCACACAACACTTGCCCACACTGCTGTACTGTACACAACACTTGCCCACACTGCTGTACTGTACACAACACTTGCACACTGCTCTTCTGTACACAACACTTGCCCACACTGCTGTACTGTACACAACACTTGCCCACACTGCTGTACTGTACACAACACTTGCCCACACTGATGTACTGTACACAACACTTGCCCACACTTCTGTACTGTATACAACACTTGCCCACACTGCTGTACTGCACACAACACTTGCCCACACTGCTGTACTGTACACAACACTTGCTCACACTGCTGTACTGCACACAACACTTGCCCACACTACTGTACTGCACAGAACACTTGCCCACACACTGCTGTACTGTACAGAGCACTTGTTCAGTTAGGGAACTAAGTACTGAACTTAAAAATCTACGTAACAAACAACCTAAAACTCAGCCTAGCATACATGACAACACTCGTCAACACTTAGCACCACCCACATTGCACACAACAAACAAAGCTGTTTACCTTGCTTTACCTGAGGACCAAAATATATCTTTAGTGAAATCGACGAGTATAAGAAGCCGGTTGGTAGAGGAATGTTTCCCCATTTTTCCTGATTATTATATGGAGCACGATTTTGAAATTCATCCGTTTGGTTTGTAACTCTGTGGGTGAAAAAGCATCTCTTCTTTGCTGTCCTGCATTGTGGCTTGTTGAGCTTGAGGCCGTTGCTCCTTGTTTGTGTTACATCTGACCTTTTGAAGAAGTGGAATGAGCCAACATGCTCCTAATTATTCAGTGTTTTAAAAGTTTTAATGAGATTCGCCCTGATATATCTGGTTTGCTCTGCTGTCAGCTCTGTTCTCAACTACCATTCCTCGTATGAGAGTCGACTTAATTAAGAAAAGTGAGCAGGTTTGTAAGGCAAGATTTAATTTTAATAAAACCAATGTTGCGGTCATTTTATTACACCGTTCAGGGTGAGATGGTGAACTTTTCCCTCCCTTGGGATTCTCTCCGTGATCTTCCAGATATGTGAGGTCGAACTGATCTCACGGTATGATGACCAAAGCCCATCAAAAAGTGAGGAAGCGCCGACGTTTCGGTCCGTTCTGGACCATTATCAAGTGGTGTTGATAATGGTTCAGGACGGGCCGAAACGTCGTTGTTTTGTCACTTTCTGACGTGTGGTTTGGTCATTATATGATCAGCCACATTATTGTGACTCATCGTCTGCATCTTACGGTAGTTTTCTGCTGATCTCTTTCTGCCTTTTTTAAATAGGGGTGACATTTGTATATTTCCAATCTTGGGGCACTATCCCTTGGTCAAGATATTTTCTAAAAAGCTGTTTCAATGGTAGACATAGTTCACCTGCCAGTACCTTAGGACTTTGGATTGAATTCCGTACACAACTAGGACTTTTATATCTTTCAGATTGTCAGTGCTCTTCCTGATTATATCGCACGTTATGGGTATATCCCTTAATACATTCTCTTCACCTCCTTCAATTATTTGTGTGGGTGGTGGATGTCGTCTAATCTTTCTAGTGTGAACAATGATGTAAAATATTCATTCAGGGTGTTTGCTGAATGCTTGACAGTACAAATCGTCCATTCTAACTTGGTTAGTCTCATCTTTTAAGGGTCCTGTAAAGAGTCGTTTGTTTTGATTTTACTTTTTATAAGCAGAGAACGACTTTGTATCTTTCTTTTTCTTTTGGGAGAGTTTTCTTTCCTAGTTTCTTTTGGCTGATCTGATTTCCTGGGCCATTGAGTTTAGTGTCCTTTTATACATCTCATAATCTATGTTGTTCTTTGTGGGTTGATACTTGCTCCAAAGGTTATGCTTAGTTATTACAGCTTCTTTTACTGCCTGTGTCATCTATCTTGTTCCCTTTCATTTCTTTCTCTTACTTACTTTGGAACAAATTATGTGATGTTCTTTTTAATATTTTCCCAGGAAACTTCCATGCCTTCATGTTCTATTAACTCACTCCAGAAGGTGTTTTGCAATTCCTCTGGCATTTCTTGATAGTCTCCTCGAGGGTAGTCTAGTAAGTCATCATTCTGGTACTTTACCTGGGTTTCTATAATGGTAGTCCATCTAAGAATATTGAGATCACAGGAAAGGGCGACCTGTATTTGATCAATCATGACCTCTTCTGATGTTAGCACAAGATCAAGAATGTGGTGCCTTCGAGTGGGCTCTGCCACGTGTTGTATGAGAGAGGAGTCCAGCATCAGGTCGATCAATTGTTCTCCTGCTTGTGATGTTAGATTTATTCAGTTTATTGTCTTATGTCTAATATATTGCACCATACAGATTCTAAGGATACCATGTTGTTTAATTCCTCACTGCTGGTTGCATTCAAATCCTCTTTTACATTCAGCATTATGCCAATAGTACTTGTTGTTCTGTCTTTTCTGAAAGGAGGTATCCTGAAAGATGGAATTCTCCTTCAATTATATTTTCTCTTCCACAGGTTTCTCTAATGCCAATGGTGTCGGGATTCTCAGCCTCAGCGAATGCACACAATGCATCAAATTTATTAACCAGGCTTCTTGCATTTATAAAACAGCAATTTAAATAAAAGCGTTGTTCCTGAGGCTGAGAGATTGCTCCTATATTTTGCACATTACTATTTTAAATATTAACAGTTTAGTTTTGTGTTTGTCATTAAAGATACATAAGGTTAATGCTGTCTGCCTTGGTGAATTACTATGTCCTCTCTACCAACCTTAGTCATAATCACCTACCCTCCCTTATTTATTTATTTATTTATTTATTTATTTATTTATTTATTTATTTATTTATTTATTTATTTATTTATTTATTTATTTATTTATTTATATATATACAAGAAGGTACATTGGGTTTGTGAGAATACATTGGATAGTACAGTATTTACATTCTTGTAAAGCCACTAGTACGCGCAGCGTTTCGGGCAGGTCCTTAATCTAGCAGATAATTTTAAGTAGGTAAATTCTATCAGAATTGATAAATGATAAAGATACATTGCAAGAGAAAAATGAGATGAGAGAGCTTAGTAAGTATATTAAAGCACATTGTTATATTAAAGCTCTGATTGATTACACTAACAGCTTGATTAGTAATTTAAACAAGATTAATAGACACCATACAGCAGATTGCCAGCACATATAAGACAGCAATGATCACAATGGTAAAGATGTTCAGATTGGGTACATAAAGATTGGGAGACTGGGTAGCAATAGATACAGATAAAGAAGATTAATAAGCACCATACAACAGATTGGCAGCACATATAAGAAAACAGCAATGATCACAATGGTAAAGATGTTCAAATTGGGAACATAAAGGTTGGGAGATTGGGTAGCAATAGATACAGTGCAATTTTAAGGCAAAAAGTGAAAAACTATGAAGATAAAATTAGGTACTTTTTAGTATTGATTTTGAATGATGTAAAAGTTGGACAGCTTTTCAATTCAATAGGGAGTGAAATCCATAGACTGGGTCCCTTTATTTGCATAGAGTGTTTACACAGATTAAGTTTAACTCTGGGGATATCAAAGAGATATTTATTTCTGGTGTGGTGATAATGGGTCCTATTACATCTGTCCAGGAAGAGTTTCAGAGCAGGATTTGCATTTAGTAAATGTAGTTGACACAAGAGAATTTATGGAGTGAGATTATGTTTAGCATGTTTAGGGAGTTAAACAAGGGGGCTGAGTGTTGTCTGAAAGCAGAATTTGATATTATTCTGATAGCAGATTTTTGCTGGGTGATGATGGACTTGAGGTGGTTTGCAGTGGTTGAACCCCATGCACAGATACCATAGTTGAGATAGGGATAGATTAGTGCATAATATAGAGAGATGAGAGCAGAGTTAGGTACATAATATCTGATTTTGGAGAGTATACCAACTGTTTTAGAGACTTTCTTAGTTATGTGTTGTATGTGGGTACTGAAGTTGAGTCTCTTGTCTAGGAATAGGCCAAGAAACTTTCCATCATTTTTATTGCTAATGTTTACATTGTCTATCTGAAGCTGAATTGCATTTGTAGATTTGCTTCCAAATAGGATGTAGTAGGTCTTTTCTATGTTAAGTGTTAGTTTGTTGGTTGACATCCATAAGTGGACTTTTTTTAGTTCATTATTAACAACATCATTTAATGTATGTGGGTTGGGGTTGGAGTAGATGAGGGTAGTATCATCAGCAAACAAAATAGGTTTCAGAATGTTAGAGACATTAGGCAGATCATTGATGTATATAAGAAATAGAAGAGGTCCCAAGATGCTGCCCTGTGGCACTCCAACGGTTATTGGTAGAATGGGAGAGGTTATATTATTGATGGCTACACATTGGTGTCTATCACTAAGATAGGATTGGATATAGTCCAGTGCATGGCCTTGGATTCCATAATAATGGAGTTTACATAAGAAGTAATCGTGATTAACAGTATCAAAGGCCTTTCTCAGGTCAATGAAGAGCCCATTCGGAAACTCATTTTTGTCAAGGGCTGAGTAAATTATATCAAGGAGACTAATAATTGCATCGTTGGTACTCTTTTGAGAGGGGAAGCCAAACTGACAGGGGCTAAGAATGTCGAATTTTACGAGATAGGAGTAGAACTGTTTGTAGATAATTTTTTCAAATATTTTTGATAGAATGGGTAGGTTCGATATTGGTCTATAGTTGTTTATGTCTGCCGGATTACCTCCTTTATGAACTGGCGTTACTCTTCCTTTTTTTAAGGATATCAGGGAAGGTATGACACTCAAGGGATTTGTTGAACAGCAGAGCTATAGGTGGCGCAAGGGCATGGGAGGCGCTCTTGTATACAATGGATGGGATTTCACTGATGTTCCCAGCTTTGGTTTTTAGAGAGTGTATGATGGACACAACATCTGCCGGGCTGACTGGTGAAAAGAGAAGAGAGTTTGGATAGCTGCCTGAGAGATATGTGTTAATATGTGTCTGAGTCTGTGGGATTTTACTGGCAAGATTAGCACCAACCGATTAAAAGAACCTATTAAATTAATTTGCCATTTCTAAGTCAGATGACAATGTAAGGCCATCCTTAGAGAGTGTTATCTGGTTGTGGGAGTGTTGTTTAGTTCCCAGGATGTTAGAGATGGTATTCCATGTGCTTTTCATGTTGCCTTTTGCTTCTTTGAATCTAGTCTCATAATATGAATGTTTTGCTTTTCTTATGATACTGGTAAGCACTGATGAGTACCTTTTAAATTCTTCCTTTGAAACTAAGCCACTCCTAAATTTCTTTTCATATTCATGTTTTTTGTTGATTGATTTAATTATGCCACTTGTGAGCCACGGATTATTTTTTCTTTATCAGTTACTTGTTTGGTAAGGAGGGGACAGTGAGTGTTGTAGAGGCTTAGAGTTTTGGAGAGAAAGAGGTTAGTTGATGAGTTTATATCCTGTGTATTATTAAATTCAGATTCCCAGTTAATATTGTGAAGTGCATTAGAGAGATTGCCTAAAGCTGATTCACTATGTAGCCTGAATGAGAGTTTCTTGGTTTCTGGTGGTGTTGTGTCCAAGTTTGCTATGAGGAAGGTAGGATAGTGGTCAGTTGTTCTGTCATAAATTACCCCAGATGTAAGGGGAGCTGTTATATTAGTCCATAGGTGATCCAGGGTAGTGGCAGATGTTTGAGTGACTCGGGTAGGCTTGGTGATTGTGGGGATTAGCATACAGGAGTGCATGCTGTTACGGAAATAGTCAACATGAGGGTTGTTTTGAAGACCCAGGTCAATATTGAAATCACCTCCCAGAATGATGGGATTTTTGTTGAGATTGTTATTTATGATAAGATTCCTTACATTGTCAGAGAATGAAGCTATGTTGGTATTAGGAAATCTATAGATGGCACCAATAGTCAGGGAGGATTTAAGGGATTTACTGGAGAACTTGGCAAAGGTATATTCACAATAGTCATCTCTATCACTAATAACACTATTGCAAATGAAGGTATCTTTGTAATATATTGCTGTGCCACCACCTTTTTTATTAGGCCTGCAGTTATGAATGGCTTTATAACCAGCTAAATTGTAGAGTTGGGTATAGTCATTACTTAGCCAAGTTTCTGTTAAAAGGATGAATGATAATTTAGTACCTAGTGCTGTAAGTAGTACATTTATATCATCAAAGTGTTTACCAAGTGACCTAACATTTTGGTTGTAAACTGATAAGCAGGTGCTATTTAGGAGTTTGTTTTTTGCAAGATTTGCTGTGTAATACCTGCAATAATGATGATCAATGTGCTGATTTGTGTGGATATGGGACAGAAGATTTCGATCAGGATCAATATCAGTAAGCATATAGATAAAATAATGTCACGATACAATAAGATAAGCAATTACAGGAACAGTTAAATACTAAATCTGCTGTAAAATAGAAAGTAATTATAGCAAAACTCAACAATACAATAATATAACAATACAATAAGAGCTTACAAAGTATTAAGTCTACTAAAATTAGAGAATAATTATAGCAAAACACAACAATAAATGCAAGTAAACAAAAGAATTGAAACAATTAGAGGTAGAATAAAGGTCACTAGATAGCCATGGAGGATACACAAGTTTGGTGGAGAGAACAAAAAATCAGTAGAGACTGTCCAAATGGATATATAAACAATTTGACAAATGATAATTGTAAAGTAAAATAATCTTAAAGATAATAAATTTTATTTAGCTTAGTTTTTAACCTATAATTAGTATGAACTTAATTAAGAGAACAAAATGAGATCAATAATTGATTTCAATAAATGACATATATCAATACAATTAAATTTAAAATTTAAAAAGAATAGGGTAAGATTAGATTTAAGAGTAAAATTTTACAATGATACTGAGGTAGATGCTTGCATAAGTGCATGGAGACTTGATGGATTATTTAGGAAATTATATGAATGAGAGAACATTAGGTAAATGGTAAGGCAGAGACAGCACCTTGGACAAAGTTAGATTAAGTTAGGTTAGGCTCAGGCACTGAAAGAGTTATTTTAAGTACTGGCATTGATCGGGTTCAGGTTTTCAGATATACCACAATCACCAAAGAAGGCCAGTAGTTGTTGGTCACACTTTATTTCATATCTTTTTCCTGCACTTTCCTTCTTTGCAATGATCGTTCAATTCCTAGTGTAGCACTGCTTGATAAGACCAGGGTTTTGTTTGCGAATTTGACGCAGCCTGAAGAGGAGGGATCCACGTTGCTTTGTAAAGCACTCATTTATATAGAGGTTGGTTTTATGCTTAGCAGCTGATTGTATGAGGTCAAACTTCGCAGAGGGATTTGCAAGTTTGATGAGCATTCTCCTACTGATACGGGAATTGTTTTTATCTATCTTGATAGCTGATTTGATATCAACATTGACTTTGATCTTTGAATTAATTAGGGTGTGGGCTATGTTACAGCAATTCTCACCTTGTTGTTCATCAGGTACATCAGTAGAGCTAATTATCAGGGAGTCATGAAGTTGTTGTTGCTCTTGCTCATCTTCGGAAGCCGCCTGGTGAATCTGAAGGAGAGTGATCTGTTTTTCCAGCTTTTGAAGGAGGTCACTTTGAGCTGAGAGGGTTTCCTCGGCTTGAATCTTACGTATTTGATCCATTGCACCATTTGCAACAGTTTGTATGTTGAGAATTTCTTGGTTGTTGTTCGTCGACGATTCAAGGAGGCAGTCTATGTATGTTGTTGTCGGGTGACTGTGGCTTGGAGGGCCGAAATAACTTCAGATTGCATTAGCACAAGGTTGTGCAGTTTCTGCAGCCGTGGGTTACTTCTGAGAGGTTTGAAGTTTAGACAGGGAGCCATAGATTGAATGAATTCTAAAGCTTGAGATTCGAGTTGAGTTGAAGGGGGAGAGTGAGGAGGGGGAGCGGATGCTGTGTTTACCAACATCGGCGAGGATTGCAGCGTTGCCAGTGTTCCATTCAGATCTCTAGGAATAATGGATGCAGAGCAAGAGGCACCCCTACCTTGCTTGTTGCTATGTTTGGGCATGTTTTCGGCGATAGATTCTTGGTAGTGTTCCTAGAGGTAGATACTTGGAGAATTGTAGTGGGGATAGGCGTATAGTGAACGCTTGGCAGAAGGGACGTCGATAGGCAGGCGAAAATTGGTTAATTTTGGTTGATTACTGTTGAGGTTCACTGTGAGTTATGGCATATTAAGTCTCCATGCACTTAACTCATGCTGGGCAGCAGTTATGCCATGCAACGTTGAGTGGAGACGAAATTAACACGAATTTTCTGCAGCAGTGCTGGTACCACCCGCCAGCGTTTCCCGCCAATCAATCTCTTTATCCTTAGCTTTGAATCGTTGTACTGGTCTGTGTGTCTTAACTATTTTAGTTTGTATTTTAGTACTTTATTCTGTTTTACTGTGAAGTCTGGGTAGATAAACGTGACTGTACCTTCCCAGATCTTTCAATTCATGTTCATTTCTGAGGATCCTCCTTTTATGTTAATTTTTTTTATTGTTAAACGTACCTTCGGACTTTATAAAAGCACCAATGATATACTAATTAGTATGATTAGCTTGATAAATGCATCTTAGAACCAATCACAGGTTCTGCTAATATTCAAATTCCCTTGTGGAGATTACACACCATCTAACTCTACACAGTGCCCCCTGAACCAATAGCAATAAACACTCCAGTCAACACAGAAAACGATCAGGATTATCTCACTGCCTACCACTAACTACAGCAAACAACTTGCGTCACATCTCTTGCCAACCATAATTTATTTATTTATTTATTTATTTATTTATTTATTTATTTATTTATTTATATATATACAAGAAGGTACATTGGGATTGTGAGGATACATAATATGGTAATTACAATCTTGTAAAGCCACTAGTACGCGCAGCATTTCGGGCAGGTCCTTAATCTAAGAAAAGTTTAAGTAGGTAAATACTAGGAAAATTTATTATAAATGATAACAGTTACAAGGCAAGAAAAAAAAGAGAGAAAATTGTAGGTATATTAAAGCACATAGGTACCTCAAATTGATTGCAATGACAGCTTGAATGCTAGTTGACAAAAAATGGTAGGTACAATACAGCATATGCCTAGCACATAAAAGAAGACCGCTATGAACACAATGATAAGGTTGTTTGGGTTAAGTACATAAAAATTGGGAGATTGGGTAACACTAGATACAGAGCAAATTTAAAGCTCAGTGTAGGAAACTACGAAGATGAAATAAGGTACTTTTTGATTTTGCTTTTATTATAAGGCAAAAGTTTGACAGCTTTTCAATTCACTAGGGAGTGAGTTCCATAGACTAGGTCCCTTAATTTGTATAGAGTGTTTACACAGATTAAGTTCGACCCTGGGGATATCAAAGAGATATTTATTTCTGGTGTGGTGATAATGGGTCCTATTACATCTGTCCAGGGAGAGTTTCAGAGCATGGTTTGCATTTAAGAACAGGGTTTTGTAAATGTAGTGGACACAAGAGAATGTGTGGAGGGAGTTAATATTTAGCAAGTTAAGGGATTTAAACAAGGAAGCTGAGTGTTGTCTGAAAGCAGAGTTAGTTATTATTCTGATAGCAGATTTTTGCTGGGTGATGATGAGCTTAAGGTGGTTTGCAGTGGTAGACCCCCATGCACAGATACCTTAATTAAGATAGAGGTAGATTAGTGCATAATATAGTGAGAGGAGAGCAGAGTTAGGAACATAATATATGAATTATGTATATGTTATAATATGTTAAAATATATGTTAGGAATATAATATGCCCTAAAGTCTCCTGGTTCAACCTTGACGCCGAGCGGACGTCTGGATTCCTCCTCCGCCTGGGAGTCGCCGGATTACGTCCTGTTTTCGCGTTTTGGCCTTGCTACTGCCGTTTGGCATCCCTCTTCAACGGTCCGATTGTACGACGCCTGGCGCACATATCGCCTTGGATCACGGGATAGTTGATAGATTTTTTTTTTTTGCGTGTTCTGGCTGGTTCTCCCGGCGGTGTGACGGTGTTCGGGGGCCGGCTTGGCCGAGAGGTGCCGGGGGTTGCCGAGTCTTGGTGGGTTCCTGGTGTGCACTCAGCCGTGGTGGGCGGCCGGCTTCTGCTCTGCCGGGGGACACTGGATGACTTTTTGCGTTTTAGTTGGGGGCAGAGTTTTGGTTGTGCTACCCGGTGATCACTGTGTGGGGCGGGGCCGGTGCTTGTCACCCTCAGGGACTCCTGGGGCTCCCCCAATCATCTTCCTGACTGTGCGTTTATTTGCCGTATGGCATATTAGTTTCTAGTGATTGGCGTCACTCGTTTCGCGTTTTGGCTTGGCGTTTCACTTTTTCTGGCTTCGCGATTCACCCTTAACGGTACGCCGGGGCGCATCCGATCCCACGATCGCCGTCGCCCCTAAATCAACAACAACAACAACATATGCCCTCAGTCCAAGCACCAGTAACTGGAGGCGATAACACTATTCTGCCAGCTGCACATCAAACACAACCACGCATGCAGAGAGATTCACGCTGGATTATAGAGGGAAACGCTTGGATCATTGAGAGAGACTTGCACGGAGGAAAACACACGTCTCATCCACATGGCCTTATTTATAAAACAAACAATGACGTCACACCGGTATAGGTGCCATGAATATAACCATTACATACCTTATAGACAAATGAGTATCAGCATTATGAACGTAATGCCGATACTTTTAACATTATGAATGTAACCTAGGTGGAGTTAATCTTACGAAATAAATAAATAAATAAATAAATAAATAAATAAATAAATAAATAAATAAATAATTGCAATACCTTAATCCTAATATTCCTCCACTTTCAAATAAACTCTACCACAGTACATTAAGTCTATCAAGCGGTCGAATGACTCTCTTTGATTTTCTCAACGGGGCTCGAGACTCGTTACTTCTTGGGTAACCTCTTCAGAATAACTAACTTCTGAGTCCATAGAGTTAGCTGTAGACACATTCCCCTCTGTTGACCCTTATTCTGCCCATCCTATTACCTGCAGGTGTTATCGCTTCATTATTAGATTGGGTATCACCAGTTGCCACATCCACACATGATTGAACTTTCCCTGTAAACCTCTGCATGGTTTTTTCCAATTATTATTAAAAAAAACTCTGCACTTATATGGTGAAATTCCTGCCACACAGGACTTCAGTAATTTTCCCTTCAATCCAAGATTTACCTATTTCAAAATTCCTTGCATATACTGCACCCCCCCCCCCCCCCTCCCTCTTTAAGTAAAACTACCTCTCCCTGAGCCAACTGATTGGCCAAGCAAGTTACGAGTTTTTCTTTATCTGGATCTGTCTTTACTGCGTGCTTGTGCAATTTAAAGTGCCTATTAAATAGTAATTCAGAAGGGGATTTACCAGGGGTAGCATGGACAGTTTTTCTCCCTTTATACAAAATCTACAAAGCCTTGTATTGATAGTACCTTCCGTAAACCGCTTTAACCCTTCTTTTAAGCATCTCGCTGCTTTCTCACACAGACCATTTGAAGAAAGATTATAGGGGATTATACATGTTAGACATGTTTCATACCATTCTTCCTAAGGAATTCCTCCATTTCCTCTATTAGAAGCCTTTATGGATATATCTTGTATATTTATTTATTTATTAATTTATTTATATATATATACATGTAAGAGTTCTTACATTCCTATACAGCCACTAGCACGCGTAGCGTTTCGGACAAGTCCTTAATCCTATGTTCTCCGGATTACGACCTCGCCAAATCATTTAACAACGTGTGATAAAGAAGAGAGCATATATGAGTACCTTATGTTGTAATATTATAAAGTATGATGTTATTACAGAGTGTATTGCTGTGCCCAAGAGACAATTCACACCACCATGGGAGGATTGTAATGTAGATGTAGTAATTATTCCCTTGCAAAAGAAAAAAGTATGTATGAAATAGGAGAGCTGAGGGCAACATATGATTGTATACTTAGAAAATAACCTACAGAAAACACTCTACATGTATATTGTGATGGGTCAGTAGCTAGGGATGGGAAGGCAGGATGTGGAGTCTTGATCAGGGAGTACACTGACATCGGCACTGTAGATACTGTTATTGGACGCCGCTTAACTGACAATGTTTCTTCAACGCAGGCTGAACTTCAAGGTGTATTAGCAGGATTACAGGAAGTAGTCAAATGTGGTAAAGATGCCTGATAATTTATTGACAGTAGAGGAGCGTTAGAGTCTTTAAATAGCAGACGCCCAGTATACCAGACAATTGTGACAGAGTGTAGAGAGAATGTTAAGAAATTAGAAAAAACTGGGTATAAAGTAAGATTCATGTGGATCCCTTCACATGTGGGAATGCTGTTGAATGAGGTAGTTGATGAGATCGCGAAGAGAGCCATTGAAAAAAACTCTTGTTGATGTTGTATGTCAGTTAACCTTGAAACAAATAAAAACAAGAATCAAGATGATCCAGGAGGGTGAAGAAATGGTAAAGAGAATGGCAATGGTGGACAGTAGTAACACACTTAAGAATTATTCAATAATAAATACAAACACGTCCTTCACCTATGGTAAAGGAAAGTCTACTTGGAAGGATTTAATTTACATGAGATTAAGATTAGGACACAAATATATCTGGCAATACGGTGTTGATGTCAGTGAAAAAGATAAGGAGTGTAAATTATGTAGTATGCCGCACGCCCACACCTTAGAACATTATGTATTAGTGTCATCTTATTGATAACTATAGAAATAAGGAAATAAGTAGTGTACCACATCAAATTGTTTGGATATGTGATAATGGTATGATAGACAGGATACTTAGGAGCTACAAGAATTTTGCTCCAAGAGTGTAACACTTGTATGCTGTGCTTACTAAATTAACCTGCAATGTTAATTGGGATTCTTGGACTGTTATTTGTCTATTTGTACTTCACTGAATTTGTCCGCCCTTTGAGGGACTTGAAGTAGAGGGGGGGGGGGGGTAGAAATAGCCTAAGTTACTCTATCCCTTTGAAATGTATTTCTTTCTTGTTTCAATAAACATACTTCAACTTGAACTTAACAACCAGGTACCCATTTTACTGTTGGGTTAAACAGAGGCTTCAGTTAATGATTGACGCCCAGTAAATCCTCCCCGACCAGGATATGAATCCACGACAAAGTGCTCGGGAAACGCCAGGCGAGCGTCTTACCACTACACCACGGGGACTGGAATGGGACTAAATAGACAATGGCAATTCGGTTAGTTGTCAATATGAACACCAAGGAACTTCCCATCTGCTCTGCTCGCAATTTGTGTATTGTTAATTCGTAGATACGTTTGATTGTTGTACTTGTTACCAAACAAAAGGAAAAATTTCATATAAATTTTAAGGGTAAGTTTGTTAGCAGTAAATCACAAATGGACATGATTTAGTTCAGTATTCACCATATCATTTAGAATACGTGGTTAAGTATGTGAGAAAATGAAGGTTGTATCATCAGCAAATAGAATTGGCTTCAAATGATGTGTGGTATTTGCAAGATCATTGATATATATGAGAAAGTGAGTGGACCAAGTATACTACCCTGTGGAACGCCAATGTTATTTGGGAGAAGTTATATCGTCCACTGAAACATACTGCTGCCTGTCACTGAGGTAAGATTGCAAGTACTGAACGGGGTGACCTCTCACTCCATAGTATAAGAGTTTGAGAAGGTTATTATGGTTAACAGTGTCAAATGCCTTATGTAGGTCAACAGACTTATGGGGTACTCATTTTTGTCAAGAGCTACATGTATTAGGTTAAGCATATTTATAAGAGCATCATTAGGGCTTTTATAGGACCTGAAGCCTTACTATAGTTAGAAATGAGAATATTGTGCTTATCGAGAAAGGAAAAAAGAGCTGTTTTTACACGAGTCTCAAATATTTTGGAAAAGTTGGGAAGGATTCATTTTGGTCTAAAATTGTTGATCTCGGTGAGGTCTCCTCTCTTATAGACTGGAATGACTATAGCCACTTAAGAGCATCTGCGAAGGCTGGGAGCTCCAGTGACTTATTGTAAAGCAGGAGTTGCGTTGTGCGGCGGCGGTGGAGTTTAGAGCTCCAACTTTAGAGTCATATTTTCCTGGTGTTAAGGTTATGATGTTGTTGTTGCTAAGTGGCAGACAAACGTATAAAAGCTCAAGCTAAGATAGAGTATCTAAACATCGCCAGAAGTGCTGCTAGAGTGACCAGAAGGTGCCACCGACCTGAAAGAAATTCCTGCGTGGTCGGTACAAGTTACAGCCTAAGCAACCCATCCTCCTCCTGTTTAGATAGTACTTTTTGCAACTATTCGCTCCATAGTACAAACTTTAACGTACTAAGCAATTAGATAGTAGAATTTTGTATTATTCACTTTATAGAGTCAGGAAAAATGAAGCTAAAAACCTAACTTAAATATTCCTAGGCCTAGTATAGCAGATGAATGTACAATATTAGGCCTCAGATCGCGTGTATTAGGTATAGGAAGGTTAGTTTAGTTTGTCTTTGCTGCATAAGCAGAAAATTGTTTCTCGGTATGTCCAAATTCAATAGTACCGATTTTTACTTTCTAACTGCGTTGTACGTCGGTATATGTATTATGGTCGTTAGTAGTAGGCATCCATCAGTCTCAGGAGACCGGAGATGCGTTCTGGTTGTCGGACTGGAGTGGCCTCTCAAGGGCGCAAAGCCAGAATAGCTAGATTAATACAGGGGGAGAAGCCGTTACCCATACAACAGGTCCCCCCTTCCCTCTTCACGGCGCCGAAAGTCTCTAATAGAAAGGCAAACGCCAATATAGTTGGTTTCAGCGCCGTCGCGGAAACTCTCAGAAATTGGTAATGTTCATAATCCCTTCTATAAATACCATATAAAATGAGAGGGGCTGACCTAAGGCATACATAGTATTTTCAACTAAGTGAACTAGTGTGCAGTATAAAGTGGATTGTATAAGGTACTAATCTCACCATTAATGCAACAAGCAATATAGAAAATTAAATAATATATATATATATTAAATAATATATATATATATATATATATATATATATATATATATATATATATATATATATATATATATATATATATATATATATATATATAATATATATATTATTAAATATGACCGAAAAAGTAAGATAAATAATTCTAAGACGAATTTTCTCAATATTTCTTATGTTTCTTTTCACTGTCGATGGTAACTGAAAAATCAGTACTCCAAAATTAATTTTTATTTCTAGTCTGACGCGACATTTGAACGCGTTTCGTAATAACTTATTACATTTTCAAAGACTTTAGTTTACACACACACAACTATAACCTGCAAACACTAAACAGAGTTTAAGCAGCTTTCATTTTCTACCTGCATTTGGGTGACGTGATATGTTACAACAGTTTTGGATGAGGTGAAAACAAACTTCCAACACAAGACAGAACACGAAACAATGGGTATAATATTGGGTAAGTTAAAGGGAAGAATGGAAGTAACTGCAAAGGGCCTATTGGCCCATATTTCTTGATGCTTCTATATTGGTGCGGAGTCTTGAAGTGGGTAGAATATAGTTGTGCATTAATTGGCTGTTGATTGCTGGTGGTGACTTCTTGATGTGTAGTGCCTCGCAGATATCAAGCCGCCTGCTATCGCTGTATCTATCGATGATTTCCGTGTTTTTTGTTAAAACTTCTCTGGTGATGGTCTGATTGTGGGAAGAGATTATATGTTCCTTAATGGAGCCCTGTTGCTTATGTATCGTTAATCACCTGTAAAGAGATGTTGTTGTCTTGCCTATATACTGAGTTCTTTGAGGCTTACAGTCCCCAAGTGGGCATTTGAAGGCATAGACGACATTGGTCTCTTTTTAAAGCGTTCTGCTTTGTGTCTGGAGAGTTTCTCATGAGTAGGTTGGCCGTTTTCTAGGTTTTATAGTAAATCGTCAATTGCATCTTCTAATTTTTGTCTGTAAAGATAACGTTTCTATTAACTATATCTTTCAGGACCCTTTCCTCCGTTTTATGAGCTGTGGAAAAGAAGTTCCTGTAAAATAGTCTAATAGTGGGTACAGGTGTTGTGTTAGTTGTCTCTTCAGAGTTTGCATGGCGTTTCACCTTCCTTCTTATGATGTCTTCAACGAAACCATTGGAGAAGCCATTGTTGACTAGGACCTGCCTTACCCTACAGAGTTCTTCATCGACTTGCTTCCATCCTGAGCTGTGGCTGAGTGCACGGTCGACATAAGCGTTTACAACACTCCTCTTGTACATGTCTGGGCAGTCACTGTTGGCATTGAGGCACATTCCTATGTTTGTTTCCTTAGTGTAGACTGCAGTGTGGAAATCTCCGCTCCTTTCCATGACTGTTACATCTAGAAAGGGCAGCTTCCCATCCTTCTCCATCTCGTAAGTGAAACGCAACACAGAATTCCGCTCAAATGCCTCCTTCAGCTCCTGCAGATGTCTGACATCAGGTACCTGTGTAAAAATGTCGTCAACATACCTGCAGTATATGGCCGGTTTCAAGTACATGTCGACTACGACATTTTGTGGGATGGTACCCATGTAGAAGTTCGTAAACAGGACACCTAGGGGAGAACCCATGGCGACCCCATCTACTTGCTTATACATGTGCCCATCCGGGCTCAAGAAGGGTGCCTCTTTAGTACAAGCTTGGAGTAGTTTCCTTAGAATGTTTTCTGGTATGTCAAGAGGAGTACAGGCCGGATTATGATACACTCTGGCCGCTATCATCCCGATTGTTTCATCCACAGGTACGTTGGTAAACAGTGATTCTACGTCCAACAAGGCTCTTATCCCTGTGGCCCGTGTTCCCTGCAGTAAGTCAACAAATTCCTTGGGAGACTTCAGGCTGAAGGCGCAAGGGACATAAGGAGTCAGCAAGCCGTTGAGTCGCTTCATCAGTCTGTACGTGGGTGTGGGTATCTGGCTGATGATTGGCCGAAGTGTGTTTCCAGGCTTGTGTGTCTTGACATTTCCATACGCATATCCAGCTTTGTGTTCCCCAATAATCTTTGGCTGGTGTAGTCTGGATTTCTTGGCGTTCACAGTTTCGATCAACCTGTTGACCTTTGCTTTCAATTCGGCTGTAGTGTTCTTCGTTACCCTTTGGAATTTAGTTTGGTCAGAGAGTATGAGGTTCATTTTCGCCAGATATTCGTCTTTTTTAAGAATGACGTATATTGGCGACTTGTCACCTCTCCTGACAACTATCTCCTTGTTATCATGAAGGCTCTTAGCTGCCACTTTGAGCTCGGGGGACAGTATGGTGCTTCTGTAGTTGCCTCGATTCTTTCCTTCTTCTGCAATAAGTTCTGCTTGTAAGGTGTCCTTGGTGGTGACCTTTTGTGTCTCGAGGTCGAATATGTCGTCGAACAGGATCTCCAACTCCACTTTCCGGGCCATCTCAATTGGTCTGGACATAACGCGACAGTTTATACCCAGATTTAGGAGAGTGACTTGGTCCTCAGTGACGTTGATTCCTACAGGGTTCAGGAATCCGTCTCTCGGTCGTGAAATTGCCATAGGTCCTCCATATAATGTTGTTAGTTTCTTGATTATCCTGGTTTCGGTGCTGAGGTGATGTCGATCTGTGAGGATGTCGAGGTGTTGCTCGATGCGAGTACGGAGACTTTCGTCGATGTTGCTGTTTCTCCATTGGTTTGTAGCATGAAGTAGTTGCGTTTTGTTGTCTTTGATTTCATTTTTTGCTTTGTGTATCTGATTTCGAATCAGATCTTGGCGATATTTTATCGTGAAGGCTTCATTCCTTGCTGCTGGGTCGTGCGTTTTAATATTAGTATATTTTGGTAGCAGTCTTTCTTGTAAACATATATTATTAAATATGACCGAAAAAGTAAGATTAATAATTCTAACACGAATTTTCTTAATATTTCTGATGTTTCTTTTCACTGTCGATGGTAATTGAAAAATCATTTCTCCAAAATTCATTTATATTTCTAGTCTGACGCGACACTTGAACGCGTTTCGTAATAACTTATTACATTTTACATTTATTATTACAGTTATTACTTATCGTAATAACTTATCACATTTCAAAGACTTTAGTTTACACACACACAACTATAACCTGCAAACACTAAACAGAGTTCTACTATGCTATCATTTAAACAGCTTTCATCTTATATACCCGCATTTGGGTGAGGAGATATGTTACAACAGTTTTGGATGAGGTGAACAAAACTTTCAACACAAGGTAGAGCAAACTTTCAACACAAGACAGAACACGAAACAATGGGTATAAATTGGGTAAATTAAAGGGAAGAATGGAAGTAACTGCAAAGGGCCTATTGGCCCATATTTCTTGATGCTTCTATATTGTTGCAGAGTCTTGAAGTGGGTAAAATATAGTTGTGCATTAATTGGCTGTTGATTGCTGGTGTTGACTTCTTGATGTGTAGTGCCTCGCAGATATCAAGCCGCCTGCTATCGCTGTATCTATTGATGATTTCCGTGTTTTTTGTTAAGACTTCTCTGGTGATGGTCTGGCTGTGGGAAGAGATTATATGTTCCTTAATGGAGCCCTGTTGCTTATGCATCGTTAATATTATGCATCCCTGTAGCTTATGCATCGTTATATATATTATATATATATTATATATATATATATATATATATATATATATATATATATATATATATATATATATATATATATATATTAGTATATTTTGGTAGCAGTCTTTCCTGTAGACATATATTATTAAATATGACCGAAAAAGTAAGATTAATAATTCTAACACGAATTTTCTCAATCTTTCGTACATTTCGCTTCACTGTTGGAGGTAAATAAAAAATCAATTCTCCAAAATTCATTTTTATTTCTAGTCTGACGCGACACGAGCGCGTTTCGTAAAACTTATTACATTTTCAAAGACTTTAGTTCACAAATACACAACTGAATAGAACTTACGCATCTCCGATTTTATATCTACATTTGAGTGAGGTGGAAGGGGTGATGTGGCATTAACACAAGACAGAACAAAATGTGGTATTAATAGGGTATTAATTTCATCAACACAAGACGGAACAAGAGTATTAATAGGGTATTAATTTCATCAACACAAGACAGAACACGAAACAATGGATATTGAATAGAAGTGTTTGTAGAAAGCCTATTGGTCCATATTTCTTGATGCTTCTATATTGGAGCGGAGTCTTGAGGTGGGTAGAATATAGTTGTGCAATAATTGGCTGTTGATTGCTGGTGTTGACTTCTTGATGTGTAGTGCCTCGCAAACGTCAAGCCGCCTGCTATCGCTGTATCTATCGATGATTTCTGTGTTGTTTACTAGGATTTCTCTGGCGATGGTTTGGTTGTGGGAAGAGATTATATGTTCCTTAATGGAGCCCTGTTGCTTATGCATCGTTAAACGCCTAGAAAGAGATGTTGTTGTCTTGCCTATATACTGGGTTTTTTGGAGCTTACAGTCCCCAAGAGGGCATTTGAAGGCATAGACGACGTTAGTCTCTTTTAAAGCGTTCTGTTTTGTGTCTGGAGAGTTTCTCATGAGTAGGCTGGCCGTTTTTCTGGTTTTATAGTAAATCGTCAGTTGTATCCTCTGATTTTTGTCTGTAGGGATAACGTTTCTATTAACAATATCTTTCAGGACCCTTTCCTCCGTTTTATGAGCTGTGGAAAAGAAGTTCCTGTAAAATAGTCTAGTAGGGGGTATAGGTGTTGTGTTAGTTGTCTCTTCAGAGGTTGCATGGCTTTTCACTTTCCTTCTTATGATGTCTTCGACGAAACCATTGGAGAAGCCGTTATTGACTAGGACCTGCCTTACCCTACAATATTCTGAAAAAATATCCTTACCAGAAAATCCTTACCTTTTCTGGTAAGGAAAAAATCCTTACCAGAAAATATTCTGAGGAAACTACTCCAAGCTTGCACTAAAGAGGCACCCTTCTTGAGCCTGGATGGACACATGTATAAGCAAGTAGATGGGGTCGCCATGGGTTCTCCCCTAGGTGTCCTGTTTGCAAACTTCTACATGGGTACCATCGAGCAAAAAGTCTTAGTCGACATGAACTTGAAACCGGCCATATACTGCAGGTATGTTGACGACATTTTTACACAGGTACCTGATGTCAGACATCTGCAGGAGCTGAAGGAGGCATTTGAGCAGAGTTCCGTGCTACGTTTCACTTACGAGATGGAAAAAGATGGGAAGCTGCCCTTTCTAGATGTAACAGTCATGGAAAAGGGCGGAGGTTTCCACACTGCAGTCTACACTAAGGAAACAAACATAGGAATGTGCCTAAATGCCAACAGCGACTGCCCAGACAGGTACTCCAAGAGGAGTGTTGTTAACGCATATGTCGACCGTGCTCTCAGCCACAGCTCAGAATGGAAGCAAGTCGACGAAGAACTCTGTAGGGTAAGGCAGGTCCTAGTCAATAACGGCTTCTCCAATGGTTTCGTCGAAGACATCATAAGAAGGAAAGTGAAAAGCCATGCAACCTCTGAAGAGACAACTAACACAACACCTATACCCCCTATTAGACTATTTTACAGGAACTTCTTTTCCACAGCTCATAAAACGGAGGAAAGGGTCCTGAAAGATATTGTTAATAGAAACGTTATCCCAACAGACAAAAATCAGAGGATACAACTGACGATTTACTATAAAACCAGAAAAACGGCCATATATATATATACATATATATATATATATATATTATTAAATATGACCGAAAAAGTAAGATTAATAATTCTAACACGAATTTTCTCAATCTTTCGTACATTTCGCTTCACTGTTGGAGGTAAATCAAAAATCAATTCTCCAAAATTCATTTTTATTTCTAGTCTGACGCGACACGAGCGCGTTTCGTAAAACTTATTACATTTTCAAAGACTTTAGTTCACAAATACACAACTGAATAGAACTTACGCATCTCCGATTTTATATCTACATTTGAGTGAGGTGAAAGGGGTGATGTGGCATTAACACAAGACAGAACAAATTGTGGTATTAATAGGGTATTAATTTCATCAACACAAGACAGAACAAGAGTATTAATAGGGTATTAATTTCATCAACACAAGACAGAACACGAAACAATGGATATTGAATAGAAGTGTTTGTAGAAAGCCTATTGGCCCATATTTCTTGATGCTTCTATATTGGAGCGGAGTCTTGAGGTGGGTAGAATATAGTTGTGCAATAATTGGCTGTTGATTGCTGGTGTTGACTTCTTGATGTGTAGTGCCTCGCAAACGTCAAGCCGCCTGCTATCGCTGTATCTATCGATGATTTCTGTGTTGTTTACTAGGATTTCTCTGGCGATGGTTTGGTTTGGTTTATATGTATATATATATATATATATATATATATATATATATATATATATATATATATATATATATATATATATATATATATATATATATATATATATATAATATATATATAGGCTTCTGTGCTGGCTAGGGTTCGAGTCTCCTGGTGGGAAAGTGTTCTAAAGTTGTATACTTCACTCTCGTGTTTAGGAGAGTTGTGCCTTAAGCATAGACACAGTGTTCTCCCATATTAACAGGGACTTGATGAAAAAACGTAAAAATGACCCCTCACTTGCTCTAGTGCTCTTGGGAGGTGGTGGTCTTTGGAGTGTATAAATACTCCGAAATTACCATCTCTTTTAAGGGTCTGAGCAGGTGGTGGAGTGGGTTAAGGCGTACCTGTTATGCCAGTTGCTGGAAGGCTTCTGTGCTGGCTAGGGTTCGAGTCTCCTGGTGGGAAAGTGTTCTAAAGTTGTATACTTCACTCTCGTGTTTAGGAGAGTTGTGCCTTATATATACACAGATATATATATATATATATATATATGTTTCATTGAATATGACCGCATATTCTGTATTTATTATTTTCTGGTTTAGGGCTTCTATCCCTCTAACTATTTTCTTAGCATCAGGGCTTAATTGAAATAGGAGTTCTCCAAAACTCATTTTCGTACTTTTAAGGTGAAGAAAAGAAGTGATTTACTATAGAGTGTATTACACTTATTTGTATAATTTGCACGACGTTTCGAACCTCCATGGTTCATTCTCAAGTGAACAGATCTTACAATACTAGTTGATTTTATACCCGCATTAGGTCAGGTGATAATACAATGAAGGTGAAAACATGGGGGGATACATAAGGGATAAACATAGGGGCTGCAGAAGGCTTATTGGCCCATACGAGGCATCTCGTATCTAAACACAAAGATTAATCCAGTGTAATTGGCCTGTTATGTTGGACATTGTCTTCTGTGTTGGCATCGATATGATCTTGTCTTGTCCTTACTAGTAAGGACAAGACAAGAACATATCGATGCCAACACAGAAGACAATGTCCAACATAACAGGCCAATTACACTGGATTAATCTTTGTGTTTAGATACGAGATGCCTCGTATGGGCCAATAAGCCTTCTGCAGCCCCTATGTTTATCCCTTATGTATCCCCCCATGTTTTCACCTTCATTGTATTATCACCTGACCTAATGCGGGTATAAAATCAACTAGTATTGTAAGATCTGTTCACTTGAGAATGAACCATGGAGGTTCGAAACGTCGTGCAAATTATACAAATAAGTGTAATACACTCTATAGTAAATCACTTCTTTTCTTCACCTTAAAAGTACGAAAATGAGTTTTGGAGAACTCCTATTTCAATTAAGCCCTGATGCTAAGAAAATAGTTAGAGGGATAGAAGCCCTAAACCAGAAAATAATAAATACAGAATATGCGGTCATATTCAATGAAACATGTTTGAAAGAAAACCTGCTGCCAGTATACACCAATATATATATATATATATATATATATATATATATATATATATATATATATATATATATATATATATATATATATATATATATATATATATATATATATATATATATATATATATATATATATATATATATATATATATATTAGCCTATGACTGCAGTAACCTTTCACTGCGTCTTGCACGCTAATGACAACCAAACACTCCAACTCCCTACAAATGGTCAATAAGAACTTCCTTTCCACATCTGGAAGTTCACTACCCTGACATCTTCAGGTTTTCCCTAGAACTATCTACCAGGGTCCTCCACAGCTCTCCCGGCTGCTACACCATGAAGTTTTCCTTGAGCAACAATGGTGCTTCACCACTCGTATCACAGAAGCATGTGAATCTTCCCTTCACTGCTCCTCTTCCCACAGTTTGAGATCCACCTCCTCACTATGGGGCTCTGCTCTTCTACAGGGGTTCAATACCCACTCCTACGGACTTGAAGTTCCACTCATTAACTTCATCTCTGGCCTCAGAGTACTCCCATCAACTTCTTCCTCAGAACAAACCACAAAAGGTCTCTTGCAGGACGCTCTCTCTCGATGGCGCCTGACCGGGGCGCTCGCACTGCTGCCCACTAAATGTATCAGGACGGCTTCACAACTCTTCCTGCCGTCCAGGACTTGAGACCACACGTTCCCGGCTTGATTCCACAACTGAAACGTCTGCACACTTCCTTCCTCTTGAAGGTATATCAACTAGGGGTTCCTCTCTAACAGGAGCTCACACGGAGCGCGGCTTCCCCTCACGATGTCTGGTGCTCAAGTGAGCTCAAGCTCCTCTCAAGCGAGCCTCACACCTCCAGAAAACTCTCCACAACTTATGACCAGTCATTTACTTATATTCTTGATCATTGCCCATACTCTTAAACTATTTATAAAATCTAACCAATTATTTTACGTATGTACCTCCATGTCTATATTTCTTTGACCTCATATTTAGGTCAGGTCTTGCAGAATGACTCAAGGTAGATTCGTTTTTCAGTTATCTGGGATCATAACATCAATATAAATAAAAATGGAAATGTTTGTTCAAAATCGCTAATCTCCGAAAGTTCTTCACCGATTGCTTAGAAAATTTCACACAACATTCCATTTGCATTCGTGCAGGTTTTTATATACATACTATATAGATGTCACGTCTGTGACGGGAAAAAACATGCTTTTTTGAAAAACTGTTTTTCCATGTGTTTTTCATGCGAGGGAAATCTTCGAAACCACTCTACCGATTTTTTTTTTTGAGATATATACAAGAGTTGTTACATTCTTGCACAGCCACTAGTACGCGTAGCGTTTCGGGCAGGTCCTTAATCCTATGGTCCCTGGACTACGATTCCCTGCCGCGAAGAATCGTTTTTTCATCCAAGTACACATTTTACTGTTGAGTTAAACAGAGGCTACAGTTAAGGAATTGCGCCCAGTAAATCCTCCCCGGCCAGGATACGAACCCATGACATAGCGCTCGCGGAACGCCAGGCGAGTGTCTTACCACTACACCACGGAGACTGTCAGTTTTCCCAGTCAGTCAGTGACTGTCAGCCAGTTGTCAAAATTTCTTTGAAATTTTGACACAACGTTGCATTCGAATACCCGAGTGCTATAATGTACCTACCATGCCCATGCCTCACCTGTGACACGAAAAAACATTATTTTTTTTTTAAACAGCGCCATCTGTTGGACGTAAGAGCAACACAAGCTGTAATCTCCGAAAGTTCTTCACTGATTGCTTTGAAATGTGACCACAACGTTCCATTCGAATATGTGCGTATTTTTATATACCTGCTATATAGATGCCACACCTGTGACAGGTAAAACCCCGCTGTTTTTTTTTTAAACAGCCCCATCTGTTGCACACATTAGCAAAATGCTACACTACATATGTTATGATTCCATTTCAATGTTTCCGATTGCATTGATCAATTTAATTTTCAAATGATTTCGATTTATTTTCATTTTGATTTAATTATTTTGTGTGACATTTTGTTAGAATTGAGCTGTGTTGCTTACCACACTGATCATTTTATAAGTAAAAGTATAGATGCAACACCAATGCCAGGTAAACACATTCGTTTTTAAGAAACAGTGCCAACTGTTGCACGTAAGAGCAAAACACGCTGTACTAAATATGTTATGATTCTATTTCAATATTTCCGACTTCATTGATAAATTGAATTTTCATAGATATCGATTTCTTTTCATTTTTATTTATTTATTTTGTGTGACATAACATTGAAATTGAGCGGTGTTGTTTACCATACCGTTCATTTCGTGAGTATATATTTTTTTTATATATTTTCAATGATTTTCATTTCTTTTTTAAACACCAATGTTCCCAATTTTCTGATGGGAACATTAGATCATTTGGGAATGCATCGGACGAGGGAGTGGGGAATGGTGGAGAGGACGAGGGAACAGGGAAGATGGGGACGGTGGAGTAGAGGGGACAGGGGAGTGGAGAATGGTGGGGAGGATAAGGGGACAAGGGAGTGGGGGATGGTGGGGAAGACAAAGGGATGGAGAAGGGGGGAATGGTAAGGAGAACGAGGGGATGGGGGAGTGGGAGATTGTAGGGAGGACGAGGGGACGGTGGAGTGGGAGATTGTAGGGAGGACGAGGGGACGGTGGAGTGGGAAATGATTAAGAGGACGAAGACATGGTAGAGTGGGGAGGACAAAGGGATGGGGGATTGGTGGGGAGGACGAGGGGATTGGTTGGGAGGACGAGGGGACGCGGGAGTGGGGAATGGTTGGGGGGGATGAAGGGACGAGGGAGAGGGGAATGGTGGGGAGGACTGGCAGACAGGGGAAGGTTGCTGTGACTCAGCAACGCACATGCGTTGCTGAGCCACAGCAACGCATAGCCGGGTACAGCTAGTATATAAATATAAATGTATATGTACGTTTGTTCAAAATCGCTAATCTCCGAATGTTCTTCACCGATTGCTTTGAAATTTATACACAACGTTCTATTCGCATCCGAACGGGTTTTTATATACATATTATATAGATGTCACGTCTGTGACTGGAATTTTTGTTTTTGTTTAAAACTGTTTTTTTTCATGTGTTTTTCATGTGAGGGAAATCTTCAAAACCTCTTTACTGATTGCTTTGAAAGTTTGACAACATTGCATTCAAATAGGAGTATGTTTTTATATACCTTTGATGTACATGACTCACCTGGGACAGTAAAAAACATGTTTTTTTTTTTTAAACAGTGCCATCTGTTTACCATACTGTTCATTTAGTGAGTATAGTTTATTTTTTATTTATAAATTTTGTTTATTTCGTTTTTTAACTTTTTCTTATATTTCAGTGATGGGAAAATCAGATCATTTGATGTTCCCAATTTTCTGATGGGAACATCAAATAATTTGGGAATGCATTGGACGAGGGAGTGGGGAATGGTGGGAAAAGACGAGGGGACGGGAGTAGGGGATTATGAGAACAAGGGGACAGAGGATGGTGTAATGGTGGGGAGGACGAGGGAGTTGGGGATGTTGGGGACGAGGGGAGAGGGGGAATGGAGGATGGTGTGGAGGACAAGGGGACAGGGAACTGGGGGATAGTGGGGAGGACGAGGGGACGAGAGAGGGGGGAATGGTAGGGACGACGAAGGGATGGGGGATGGTGGGGAGGACAAAGGGATGGAGGGGAGGACGAGGGGACGGCGGAGTGAGGAATAGTTGGGAGGACGAGGGAGAGGGGGAATGGTGGGGAGGACTGGCAGACAGGGGAAGGTTGTCTCAGTAACACATGTGCGTTGCAGATGCACAGCAACCCATGGCTGGGTACTGCTACTGTGTATATTATATATATATATTATATATATATATATATATATATATATATATATATATATATATATATATATATATATATATATATATATATATATATATATGTACTCATCACACTGAGTGTCACTTTCGCACAGGACACTAATACAAAAAAGTAAGCAGTGTTCTTCTATTCCCGGTGAGTCCACTCTATCTTCTATTTATTATACGTCATCCATGCTCAATGGTCCTCACACTGGGGAGTTCACCCTGCTCAACACAACATGGGCCAGTTCTACACCGAAACGTCACAGTGTCCAAATAACACCCCATTTCTTCTCTCCAGTAACACACTGGCAGAGGACTTCAGCAACACGACTGACAAGGGGACACAAATAACACATACAGGGGTTTACCAACACACTGACAGAAGTATCCAGCAACATGCAGTCTCCGTGGTGTAGTGGTAAGACACTCGCCTGGCGTTCCGCGAGCGCTATGTCATGGGTTCGTATCCTGGCCGGGGAGGACTTACTGGGCGCAATTCCTTAACTGTAGCCTCTGTTTAACGCAACAGTAAAATGTGTACTTGGATGAAAAAACGATTCTTCGCGGCAGGGGATCGTATTCCAGGGAATTGCCCGAAACGCTACGCGTACTAGTGGCTGTACAAGAATGTAACAACTCTTGTATATATCTCAAAAAAAAAAAAAAAAAAAAAAAAAAAAAAAAAAAAAAAAAAAAAAAAAAAAAAAAAAAAACATGCTAGCAGAACTTCTCATCAGACGGTCAGTACTGACGTCTCGTAACTCCACTTCGCGTTCCCAGGAAACATCGGTCTAACCAATAACACTTCTAAGACAAAGCACTGTCTCTACCGACGGCGGCCACCTTCCTCGCTGGAACAAGTCAAGAGTTCCAAACTGCCCTGGGTGAGCTGTCATCAAGAGCCCAATTATATCAAGCAGACTAATACTTGCATCGTTGGTCCACTTTTGAGAGCGGAAGCCAAACTGACAGGGGCTGAGTATGTCGAATTTTACGGGGTAGGAGTAGAGCTGTTTGTAAATAATATGTTCAAATATTTTTGATAATATGGGTAGGTTTAATATTGGTCTGTAATTGTTTATGTCGTCCGAATTGCCTCCTCGATGAATTGGCGTTACTCTTGCTTTTTAAAGAATATCAGGAAAGGTATGACACTAGAGGTTTGTGGCCTTATGGCCTCTGCAGGAATGTTGCCAGTTAGGCATGTGTTGGTGAATCTGGTTAGTTCCACCAAGAGGCCCAGTGCAGGGTTGAGCATTTGTCTTATGTGGTTGGGTTTTTAGTCCTGACCCCACCAGCCGATTTTGTTGGGAAGGACAAGGCTGATTTATGGATCCTATGTTGTTCTCCGCAGAGAGGTTCTGCTCCAGTAACCCTAACTGGTGGAATGTCGATCTTACGTGGAGCTCTGGGTGGGTGTTTGTTCCTTAAGTCTTTAGCTGTATTGGCATCTCTGACACCAATTATGTGGTTGCAACCTATTCTCGCTATAACATAGTACATTAAAGTTTATAGTTCCTATGCTGCTTATGTTCATAGTTCCTCTGTGGTAGATTTCCAGTTAAAACCAATAACCAGGCCTCATCCTCTCCTCACGTACCATAGTATGTCCCATAGCATCCGTCCCATCGCCAGCAGAATAGTCGGACTGCTTCAATGTTAATGATAATTGTATGTTTCCAGTCCCAGTAAATTGTGAAATTTACATAATATTTTCCATGCTATTTGAATATCATAGATCAGCTACATCCTATTGAACGCTCAAAACTCTCAGTTTTGTTCTGAGAGATCTTGGTAGTTCTCAGTACATTATAATAAGCACAATAAATTATTACATATAATAACCAGGCTCTGTGGTGTAGTGGTAAGACACTCGCCTGGCGTTCCGCGAGCGCTTTGTCACGGGTTCGTATCCTGGCCGGGGAGGACTTACTGGGCGCAAATCCTTAACTGTAACCCGATTTTAACTCAACAGTAAAATGGGTACTTGGCTGTAAAAACGATTCTTCGCGGTGGGGGTCGTATTCCAGGGACCTGCCCGAAACGCGACGCGTACTAGTGGCTGTACAAGAATGTAACAACTCTTGTATATATCTCAAAAAAAAAATAATAATAATAATGGTGCTTTCGCCAATCAACATTTTATACAATAGTATATGCTTTGAAAGTTTAAAGAGAATGGATTGCAGGAACGTCAACAGAAAATGAAATTACGGTGGAATGTCTATGGGGTAACCTACTGCAAATAGAATAGATAGAGGATCCGCAATTAATTTTATTTATTTATTTATATACTAGAAGGTACATTGGGTTTGTGAGAATACATAGCATAGTATAAACACTTTTGTAAAGCCACTAGTACGCGCAGCGTTTCAGGCAGGTCCTTAATCTAACAGATAATTTTAAGTATGTAAATTCTAGCAGAATTAATAAAATTATAACAGATACATTGCAAGAAAAAAATGAGATGAGAGAGATTAGCAAGTATATTAAAGCACGTTGGTATATTTAAGCTCTGATTGATTACATTGACAGCTTGATTGGAAATTTAAACAAGATTAATAGGCACCATACAGCAGATTGATATCACATATAAGAAGACAGCAATGATCACAATGGTAAGGATGTTCGGATTGGGTACATAAAGATTGGGAGATTGGGTAGCAATAGATACAGGGCAATTTTAAAGCAACACGGTAAAAATTATGAAGATGAAATTAGGTACTTTTTAGTTTTGTTTTTGAATGACGCAAAAGTTGGATTATAAATCATACCACATATGGTGGTCTAATCTACTATATTCTTATATTTAATTTAATTCTCAACACTACAGTTTTAAAGAATTCTAGGCCTTATCTGATACTGTAGGTGGGGCCTGCTAATGCTGGCATGTTCTCCAGCATCAGATTAGGGTGTGACCCTGTGCCTCAGAGTGGAGGCCTGCAAGGCTTGATGTACAGCAGGGTAACAAATTTCTATAATTATGTTGGGAGCCAACAGTAACCCTAGGTAACTTCACATCACTCCTTCCTGCCGAATGTTTAAAATTAGTGGTTGTACATTAACATATAGGTTACAGGTATGACATGAATAAGGGAAGATGTATAGTGCTGAGTACGTACTTGTTATGAGCTCTAAGCTCTCTCATAACCGGCTTCTTAATCTATACTACTTGATGCACCAATCATATAAATTATAAAGTAGTCGGATTATCAAGTGCTCCTAATGTGGTAGAGGTGTTGCTGTTGTAGTTCCCGTAGGACAGAGTAAGATGTCTGTCGTGCGAGACTCGTGTCACAACTCTCAGGAGCACTCGTTTCGTTTCGTGTCGTTTTGTTATGATTCTGTGTGTGACGCTCGGCCTCCCTCCTCCAGCCAATGTTTTGGTTCTACTTAAATAAATAAATAAATGTTTATTCAGGTAAAGTACATAAATACAAGAGGTTTTACAAAAATTGATAGATTTATAGATAGAGCTAGTACATACAACGCATAAAGCCACTGTTACGCAAAGTGTTTCGGGCAGGAAAAAAACATTAAAGACTAAAACTTAATACTAATTGAGATTAAAGTATAAAATGTGTTGAGAACAAATAAAAAAAAATAAAAAAGGGTGGAACATGGCAGAAAAAGCAGCACAAGTACATTTAGGTCGACAAACAGCGTTAAAAAAAAAAAAACAGACATGGGTTGACAATATAGGGGTAAGGTAGGTAACAGGGAATTTATTAGGTAGTGCTTAGTTTTTTTCTTAAACTGGTTGAGAGAGGTACAGTCTTTGACATGGTTGGGAAGGTCATTCCACATTCTGGGACCCTTTTTTGATTTGTAGAGCATTTCTAGTTTGATTAGGTCGTACTCTTGGAATATCAAAACTGTATTTGTTTCTGGTCTGGTACTCATGGGTTCTGTTACAACCTTCAATGAAGCTTTTGAGGTCAGGATTGACATTACAGTTCAGCGTTTTATATATGTATAATACACATGAGAGAATGTACAGTGACTTAATATCTAACATATTCAGAGATTTGAGTAGGGGTACCGAGTGATGTCTGGGGACAGAGTTGGATATTGTCCTAATAGCAGCTTTGTGTTGAGTAATTAGAGGACGTAAATGATTTTGCATAGTAGAACCCCAAGCACAAATACCATAGTTGAGATATGGATAGATGAGGGAGTAATAGAGCGTCACCAGGGCAGGGCGAGGTACATAATATCAGATCTTAGAAAGAATGCCAACAGTTTTTTAAACTTTTTTTGATATATTTAGAACGTGTCCCTGGAAATTCAGCTTGTGGTCAATGAGAACGCCAAGGAATTTGCCATCTATTTTGTTATAAATTTGGGTATTGTTTATCCTGAGATTTATTTGATTAGAGGATTTATTGCCAAACAGAATATAGAAAGTTTTGTCAATGTTAAGGGTGAGTTTGTTGGCAGTTAGCCAAAGATGGACTTTATTTAGCTCAGTATTCACTGTGGCATTTAGAGCAAGGGGGTCAGGACTAAAGTAAATGAAAGTTGTGTCGTCAGCAAATAGGATTAGTTTGAGCTGTTGGGAGGCATTTAGAAGGTCATTAATGTAGATGAGAAAGAGGAGAGGGCCAAGTATGCTTCCCTGAGGAACACCGATGTTGATGGGTAGGGTGGGAGATATTGAATTATTCACAGAAACATACTGGAGCCTGTCAGTAAGGTAAGATTTGAGGTATTGCAGGGAGTGTCCTCTGACTCCATAATGATGTAATTTAAGAAGAAGGCTTTGGTGGTTGAAAGTGTCAAAAGCCTTACGCAGGTCCACAAATAACCAAACAGGGAACTCATTTTTATCAAGAGCTGCATGTATCATGTTAATCATACTAATAAGTGCATCGTTAGTGCTTTTTTTGGGTCTGAAGCCATATTGACAAGAGCTAAGTATAGTGTGTATGGCTAGATAGGAGTAAAGCTGCTTGTAGATTAGTTTTTCAAATATTTTTGACAAGTTAGGCAGGATTGATATAGGTCTGTAGTTGTTAACATCTGTGAGATCACCACATTTGTGTACAGGGGTTACTCTCGCTTTTTTTTTAGAATATCTGAAAAGGTTTGGAGTTCAAGTGACTTGTTGAAGAGCAATGCAATAGCAGGAGCTAAAGATCTGGAGGCTTTTTGTAAATTAAAGTTGGTATCTCTTTAAGGGCACTAAACTCGGTTTTAAGGGAAAGGATTATCTCATTAACATCAGTGGAATTTGTAGGCTTTAGGTAGAGAGACTGGATAGTTACCTGTAAGATAGTCCTGAACATCAGTACTGGAAGATGGAATGTCATTTGCCCTTAACATCAGTACTGGAAGATGGAATGTCATTTGCAAGGGATGACCCAATGGAAGAGAAGAACCTATTGAACTCAATAGCAGAATCAGAGGCTGAATGCTGATCATCGTTATTGGACAGGAGTGTTGGTTTGTTATTTAAAATCTTCTTTAATCCCAATATTTGTGAAATTTTGCTCCAAGTTTTTTTAATATTGCTCTTTATTTGGGTAAATTTATCTTGGCAGTATTTAGTTTTGGCTCGTCTAATTATTTTAGATAGCAATAATGAGTAATTCTTTGAGAATTCTTTGGAGACGGTTCCTAACCTATACTTCTTCTCAAGGTCATGTTTTTATTAATGGATTTAAGTATTCCCTTTGTAAGCCAAGGATTGTTTAGCCTTTTGGTTGTGACTTGTTTCGTTAGCATTGGACAGTGGGTGTTATAAAGGCTAAGAGTTGTTTGAAGAAAAGATTGCACTGCTAGGTTGATGTCCCCTATGTTACCTAACTCGGACTCCAAGTTGACATTATCAGCAGCAGTTATAAAATTGTCTATGACAGTTTCATTGTGCAGCCTGAAGCTTAACTCCCTTGTTTCTAGAGGTGGTTTGTTAATGTTAGTTAAGAGAAATGTGGGGTAATGGTCTGTAATATATCGGTGATTATACCTGAAGTAAGCAGAGAGGTTATGTTGGTCCAGATGTGATCTAGAGTCGTGGCAGTACTATCAGTGATTCTAGTAGGTCTAGTGATTAAGGGTATGAGGAAGCAGGAATTCATACAGTTGAGGAAGCTAACAGCAGTAGGGTGTTCAGGCTCGCAGAGGTCAATATTAAAGTCCCCTGCGATAATAAGATGGTTTTTGTTCAGTCTGTTATCTAGTATTAGATTTCTAAGGTTTGAGTTCAATTCGGACACATCAGTGTTAGGAATTCTATAGACTGCACCCACAGACAGGACAGACTCAGCACCCTTGACTCTGAAACTGGCGAAGATATACTCCCCACAACAGTCTCTAGTGCTAATTACTTTTAAGCATGTTAGTTCTTGGTGGTAGTAAAGAGCAGTACCACCACCTCTCTGAATTTGACGATAGTTGTGAATTGCTGAGTAGTTAGGCATGTTAAAGAGTTGTGTAGTATCTTCTTTTTACCACGTTTCAGTAAGTATAATAAAAGAGAATTTGTAGTCAATAGTTTCAATCAAGGCACTAACATCATCGAAATGTTTACCTAGGGATCTAACGTTCAAGTTGATTACAGAGATATTGTGATTATGTGTTAATACATTGTTTACATCATGTGCTGTAAAATATCTGCAATTTTGATCATTAAAGTGATGATTGTCATAGATAGTGGATAAGAGGTTTAGTTCTGGGTCTATACTTGTCTGCATAAAAAGGCTGGTTGTAGGAAAACAAGGCAAGAATGGCAATTACAAAATAGAATTTTGATATAAAAGGAAAAGATACGTGAATTTAGAGACAATTCTATAACCAATGTTCCAGCGATGTGTAAATATTTCATTCAAAATGATCTGCTACCAGAAATTTTAGTCAAATATCCCCAGTTTGCTAACTGTAGGTAGTAACTGAGTGATTGTAACCTATCCACCGCTGCCCACTGGATGGGGGGCGGTGTGCAGGACAAACATATAAATTGTGACACTAGCTCTCCACATATGTCAGTTGCTTAATTTAGAACCTGTACTTGAGGTCGATCTCGAACCCATTGTTGATGTGACGACTTATATTGAATTTTGTAACTAGCTCATCAAGATTGTAACTTGCTTAGCTAAATGAATTGTGGGGTTCAGTCCCTGAGCCCATTATGTGCCTCTGTAACCCTTTCCACTACCGCCCACAAGATGGGTATGGGGTGCATAATAAATGAACTAAACTAAAGATATAAAGGGGGAAAAATATATATATAAGCAAGACTATACAAAACAAACACAAAATGAACAAAAAAGAAAAATGAGGTAAATTGCTTACAAGTACTCTCAGGTACACTGTAAGTAATAATTTGCATTTTGAGACACAGGCAAAGCCAGGGGTACAATGGAGTAAGGGAGTATGGCGAGGCTAGGCAACCTAGGTAATAAATGAAATCAAAGAAAAACGTTGAATAATAAACATAGGCAAATTTAAGCTAATTATTATTAACTATAAATAGTTTAGTTATGATCGTTAATTAATAAGACCTAAAGAAATATTAATGCACTCAACTAATTAAGTCCAATAAATGACTAGTAAAAAGTAAATTAAAAATTAATTTAAAAAGTGAAACAAGGAGACTTAGGATACCTAGCCCGCACTAGGTTAATTATGTTGACTCACTGAGAGTGATAATATGGTGAGACAAACCACATTGGGAGAGGAAAGTGTTGAGGTTATCCTCATTAGCAATTGTAAACATTATACCTACTGAAGTCGTTCTCACTTTAATCAAGCCATCTCTAACGAAGCACTGATGAATCGCATCTGGGTTTTGATGACGAATTTGACGCAGGCGGTGGAGGAGTTGCTGTCTTTTTCTAGTCAAGCACTCGTAGATGTAGATTCCCTGTCGTAGGGATGCAGCTGTCCGGACAAGATGCGATTTCATGGACTGGGAAGTCAGCTTCAGGCGAATTTTCCTGGTTTTGTCCTGATGGATTTTTTCTGCCTACTCTGTAGACAGCAATAATGTCTGTTTTGTTTAGAGTGACCTGCAATTCGTTTTTTAAACTTCTGATTTTATTTAACAGTAGCAAGGGAGTCAAGCTGTACTTTTGGTGTAGTTCATTATATTTAGTCCTAGTGAACACTTTTTTATTACGTTTAAACACTAGACTATTATTTAAAAGAAATTAGAGTTTATATAAATACGTGGCGTCGATGATGTCACAGTATCACCCATTCTCTTTTCCTATCAAGAGAAACTTAGTTATTATGTGTGTCGGATTTTCCGACACACACTGCTTCTCTCCTCACTGAGGTACTCATTTCTTGCCCTCTGCTATCTGTACCTGCTCTCTCGTATTCTGTTTTTCTTGTAGTTTCTCAATGTTCTTTTACTCAATTGCTTTGCTACCTTACATCCTGGTTGAACCATAGATTCTTCTGTTGCTCTTCGTTTTTCTCCTTTTGGTCCAGGATAAACCTGTCTGCAGCTTCCTGGCACTTCTGGGTGACATAGTCCATCATATCCTGTACAGTCTTCTCTCTGAATTCTGTTTCTCATGATATTCCTCTTTGGAAATCCTCATCTCGTCATATTTTCCTCTTCAGTAATTTAGTCCTTGCCTTTCGATCCCATCCTTGGGAAGGCTATCCTTACCTCTAACAAATACTCAAATGTCAATAAACTGTGGTCACTCATTCCTATGGGGGCTTCAAAATTGACTTCCCGTATTTCTGACACATTCAAGGTGAATATCAGGTCGAGTCTTGCTGGTTGGTCATTTCCTATCATTCTTGTGGGTTCCATGACATGTTGGCTCAGAAAGTTCCTTGTTGCCACTTTCAAGAGTTTAGCTCACTATGTATTAACACCTCCATGTGGGTCTCCATTATCCCAGTCAATCTTTCCATGGTTGAAATCGCCCATGATTAGAAGTCTGTAGCCATTCCTGCAGGCAATTAAGGCTGCTCTCTCTATTTTATTATTGATTGCTATGTTGTTCCTCTCAAACTCCTGTCTGGGTCTTTTGTCATTTAGTGGAGGGTTGTAAATGACTGCCACTGTTATCTTAGGTCCACCCTTTGTCATTTGACAATGATATGGAATTTATGTTTGTGATTATATGGAATTTCCATCTCATCAAAACTCCAGTCCTTCTTTATCAGCAGGGCCCCTCCTCCACCTCCTCTTCCTTCCCTCGTTTCCTTACTATATAGTAGTCATTTGGAAACAGCGTCTCTTATGATTCCTGACAATTTTTTTCCGTGTGTGTGTTTATGTTTCCATGTTTTTTTTTTTTGTGTGTACGTGTGTGTGTGTGTGTACGTGTGTGTGTGTGTGTGTACGTGTGTGTGTGTGTGTACATGTGTGTGTGTGTGTGTGTGTGTGTGTGTGTGTGTGTGTGTGTGTGTGTACTCACCTATTTGTGCTTGCGGGGGTTGAGCTTTGGCTCTTTGGTCCCGCTTTCAGGTATCGTGTTTTAAGTGCATCGAAAGGTCCCGCCTTTCCCGTGTGTGTGTATGTGTGTGTGAGTGTGTGTGTGTGTGTGTGTATGTGTGTGTGTATGTGTGTACATGTGTGTACTCACCTAGTTGTACTCACCTAGTTGTGTTTGTGGGGGTTGAGCTCTGGCTCTTTGGTCCCGCCTCTCAACCATCAATCAACAGGTGTACAGATTCCTGAGCCTATTGGGTTCTATCATATCTACACTTAAAACTGTGTATGGAGTCAGCCTCCACCACATCACTTCCTAATGCATTCCATTTGTCAATCACTCTGACACTAAAAAAGTTCTTTCTAATATCTCTGTGGCTCATTTGGGCACTCAGTTTCCACCTGTGTCCCCTTATGCGTGTGCCCCTTGTGTTAAATAGCCTGTCTTTATCTACCCTATCAATTCCCTTCAGAATCTTGAATGTGGTGATCATGTCTCCCCTAACTCTTCTGTCTCCCAGCGATGTGAGGTTTAATTCCCGTAGCTCATACCTCTCAGCTCGGGTACTAGTCTGGTGGCAAATCTTTGAACCTTTTCCAGTTTAGTCTTATCCTTGACTAGATATGGACTCCATGCTGGGGCTGCATACTCCAGGATTGGCCTGACATATGTGGTATACAAAGTTCTGAATGATTCTTTACACAGATTTCTGAATGCCGTTCGTATGTTGGCCAGCCTGGCATATGCCGCTGATGTTATCCTCTTGATATGTGCTGCAGGAGACAGGTCTGGCGTGATATCAACCCCCAAGTCTTTTTCTTTCTCTGACTCCTGAAGAATTTCCTCTCCCAGATGATACCTTGTATCTGGCCTCCTGCTCCCTACACCTATCTTCATTACATTACATTTGGTTGGGTTAAACTCTAACAACCACTTGTTCGACCATTCCTTCAGCGTGTCTAGGTCTTCTTGAAGCATCAAACAGTCCTTTTCTGTTTTAATCCTTCTCATAATTTTAGCATCGTCCGCAAACATTGAGAGAAATGAGTCTATACCCTCCGGGAGATCATTTACATATATCAGAAACAAGATAGGACCGAGTACAGAGCCCTGTGGGACTCCACTGGTGACTTCACGACAATCACCCCTCACCGTAACTCTCTGCTTCCTATTGCTTAGGTACCCCCTTATCCACTGGAGCACCTTACCAGCTACACCTGCCTGTCTCTCCAGCTTATGTACCAGCCTCTTATGCGGTACTGTGTCAAAGGCTTTCCGACAATCCAAGAAAATGCAGTCCGCCCAGCCCTCTCTTTCTTGCTTAATCTTTGTCACCTGATCGTAGAATTCTATCAAGCCAGTAAGACAAGATTTACCCTCCCTGAACCCATGTAGGCGATTTGTCACGAAGTACCTTCTCTCCAGATGTGTTACCAGGTTTTTTCTCACGATCTTCTCCATCACCTTGCATAGTATTCAAGTCAAGGACACTGACCTGTAGTTCAGTGCCTCTTGCCTGTCGCCCTTTTTGTATATTGGGACCACATTCACCGTCTTTCATATTTCTGGTAGGTCTCCCGTCTCCAGTGACTTAATATACACTATGGAGAGTGGCAAGCAAAGTGCCTCTGCACACTCTTTCAATATCCATGGTGAGATCCCGTCTGGACCAACAGCCTTTCTAACATCCAGATCCAGCAGGTGTCTCTTGACCTCCTCTCTCGTAATTTCAAACTCTTCCAAAGCCGCCTGGTTTACCTCCCTTTCTCCTAGCACAGTGACCTCACCTTGTTCTATTGTGAAGACCTCTTGGAACCTCTTGTTGAGTTCATCACATACCTCTCTGTCATTCTCTGTATACCTGTCCTCGCCTGTTCTAAGTTTCAATACCTGTTCTTTCGCTGTTGTTTTCCTTCTGATGTGACTGTGGAGTAGCTTTGGTTCGGTCTTGGCTTTGTTTGCTATGTCATTTTCAAAACTTTTCTCTGCATCTCTTCTCAACCTTACGTACTCATTCCTGGTTCTCTGGTATCTCTCTCTCTGCTTTCTGGTGTTCTGTTATTCCGGAAGTTCCTCCACGCCCTTTTGTTCAGTTTCTTTGCTTCCATACATGCCCTATTATACCATGGATTCTTCTGTTGCTTCTCGGATTTTTCCCTTTGGGCCGGGATGAACCTGTTTACTGCCTCCTGACACTTTTGAGTAACATAGTCCATCATACCCTGTACAGACTTATCTCTGAGGTCTGTGTCCCAAGGTATTTCACTTAGGAAACTTCTCATCTGTTCATAATTCCCCTTTCGGTATGCCAGCCTTTTAATTCCTAGTTCTTTTTGGGGGGAAATAATGCCTAGCTCTACCAGGTACTCAAAGTTCAATACACTGTGGTCACTCATTTCGAAGGGCACCTCCATCTTAACTTCCCTTTTATCCCATTCATTTAGGGTAAATACCAAATCAAGCATTGCTGGTTCATCTTGTCCTCTCATTCTTGTTGGTTCCTTGATGTGCTGGCTTAGAAAGTTTCTTGTTACCACGTCCAGCAGCTTAGCTCTCCATGTTTCTGGTCCTCCATGCAGGTCTCTGTTCTCCCAATCTATCTTCCCATGGTTGAAGTCTCCCGTAATTAGTAGTCCAGATCCATTCCTGCTAGCAACAGAAGCTGCTCTTTCTATTATGTTAATGGTGGCCATGTTGTTTCTATCATATTCCTGTCTGGGTCTTCTGTCATTTGGTGGTGGATTATATATAACTACTACTATCATTTTTTTCCCTCCATTTGTTATGGTACCTGCTATGTAGTCACTGAAACCTTCACAGCCCTGAATATCCATCTCCTCTAAATCCCAGCCTTTTCTTACCAGCAGAGCTACACCACCCCCACCTCTTCCTTCCCTCTCTTTCCTCATAACATAGTAGTCCTGTGGGAACACTGCGTTTGTTACCGTTTTCGTTAGCTTTGTTTCTGTGAGGGCTATTATGTCTTGGTTTTCCTTTAGTACCCGTTCTCCAAGCTCATTTGCTTTATTTGTAATTCCATCTATATTAGTGTACATTGCTTTGAGGCTCACTTTCTTCTGTCCCTTCTCAAATCGCCTCCTTGGTGAGTGTTCTGCTGGCGGGGGAAGCTGTTCCATGGGTGTGAGGACCTGTGAGGTGGATAACAGGGTCTCAGAGGATACTGGGATGAGGGGTGGGGGGTCAAGTGAAGGGGGAGGGGAAGGGACAGGGAGGGTATGGGGTGAAAGGGGAGGGAGGACAGGAAGGAAAGGGGGGGAGGGAGGACTCGGCGGGAGGAGGGGAGGAGTAGAAGGGTTGGAAATTGGGTGTGGGGGGAGGGAGATTTGGCTGAACATTTGAGTGGGGCAGGGAGGGTTTGGGGTAGGGGGGTTTTCTATGCAGAGGCGGGTGGCGGGGTTGTCCTCCCCTCTGGTGTTACTGGGTAGCTGGTTGTGGGTTTCCCCCTCGCCTCTGGGGGTGTTGTGTTGGGAGCTGTGACTTCCTGGTTTTCCCCTCTTGCCCTGCGCCTCTTCCTTGCTTCTGCCGCCACGGCTCTATCCTCCCTTGTCATGTCTCTCTGGAGGAATACATTTTTTAATTTTCCCACGTTTTTCAGGGAGCTCTTCCTTGATAGAATCTTCTCCTTTGTGCTCTCGTTTGCAAACACTATCTTTATCACTCGATCTCGGTCTTTGTTGTACCAACCTAGCCTGAAAACCTTCTCAATGCTATGCTCAGCCCCTTCCATGTCTAGTGCCTTTAGTACTTCATTCACTGTTGCTTTGTCCTTGTCATTCCACTCTGTCCTATTAGAGCCTTCCTGCTCTTTAATACCCACAGCAACCACTGATCTGTTCCTTTCCAGCAGTTGGCTAGTGGAGCGTGCTGCCTCCTGTGAGGTGGCTGCTTCCATGGCCACCTCCATCACTGCAGTCATTACTTCAGAGTTATTTTTTTTAGTATTTCTGCCAATGTTGCTTTTATTGTGGCATTCTCATCCAAAAAACTATTACCATCTTCTCCTTGGATGATTTTCTGAGTCTCAGCCTCGATACCATTCTCTTTGAGGGCTCTAATCTCCTCCTTTGCTGCTGTCAGCTCTCTTTTCAGGTTGCTTATTTCGTTCTTCATTTCCTGCATCATTTCTTGCATTTCACTCTTGATGTCCTCCAGAAACTGGGCAAACGTTTCATTCATTTCGTCGCCTTGACTCTTCCCTGTTCCCCTGGTACCTCTCGCTGTCATGCTTGCCCCTGTTCCTATAGTTGTGCCGTGATAGGATTTGTCAGGAGGGCAGAGCGGGATGGGGGGGGAGAGAGAGAGAGAGAGAGAGAGAGAGAGAGAGAGAGAGAGAGAGAGAGAGAGAGAGAGAGAGAGAGAGAGAGAGAGAGAGAGAGAGAGAGAGAGAGAGAGAGAGTGAGAGAGAGAGAGAGAGAGAGAGAGAGAGAGAGAGAGAAAGAGAGAGAAAGAGAGAGAGAGAAAGGGAGTGATAAAGGGAGAGATAAATGGGTGGGTGGGGGCGATCCGACCCTTCCACTGAAGTGAGAAGAAAGTAGAAGGGGAGGGGGGGAGGAGATGGAGAGAGAGGAGGGAGGGAGAGAAAGAGGGAGAGAGAGAGGGAGGAGAGAGGGGGAGAGAGAGGAGAGGGAGAGAGATGGAGAGGGAGAGAGCGGGTGAGGGAGAGACGGGGTGAGGGAGAGAGGGGGGGAAGGTGTGTGTGTGTGTGTGTGTGTGTGTGTGTGTGTGTGTGTGTGTGTGTGTGTGTGTGTGTGTGTGTGTGTGTGTGTGTTTGTGTGTGGGCAGAGAGGGGGGGGAAGGAAAGAGAGGGAGGGAGGGAGGGAGGGAGGGAGGGAGGGAGGGAGGGATGTAGGGAGAGAGAGAAAGAGAGAAAGAGAGAGAGCGAGAGAGAGCGAGAGAGAAAGAGAGAGAGAGAGAGAGAGAGAGAGAGAGAGAGAGAGAGAGAGAGAGAGAGAGAGAGAGAGAGAGAGAGAGAGAGAGAGAGAGAGAGAGAGAGAGAGAGAGTGAGAGTGGGAGAGAGATAGAGAGAGAGAGAGTGGGAGAGAGATAGACAGTGGGAGAGAGAGAGAGAGAGTGGGAGAGAGGGAGTGGGAGAGGGAGAGAGGAGGAGAGAGTGGGGAGGGGAAGAGTGTGTGTATGGGGGATGCGGGGGACTGGGGGTGGGGGGGCAGAGATTGCGACCAGGTCAGACCAGGTCAGATGGGGGGATAAGAAGGGGGGGAGGGTATAGTAAGGTCCTATCCCCTGTTCCCAGAAGGTGTTAATACTTTTATCCCTGACTGAACGTTTGTACTCACCTATCTGTACTCACCTATTTGTGCTTGCGGGGGTTGAGCTTTGGCTCTTTGGTCCCGCCTCTCAACTGTCAATCAACTGGTGTACAGATTCCTGAGCCTAATGGGCTCTATCATATCTACATTTGAAACTGTGTATGGAGTCAGCCTCCACCACATCACTGCCTAATGCATTCCATCCGTTAACTACTCTGACACTGAAAAAGTTCCTTCTAATGTCCCTGTGGCTCATGTGGGTACTCAGTTTCCACCTGTGTCCCCTTGTTCGCGTCCCACCAGTGTTGAATAGTTTATCCTTGTTTACCCGGTCGATTCCTCTGAGGATTTTGTAGGTTGTGATCATGTCTCCCCTTACTCTTCTGTCTTCCAGTGTCATAAGGTGCATTTCCCGCAGCCTTTCCTCGTAATTCATGCCTCTTAGTTCTGGGACTAGTCTAGTGGCATACCTTTGGACTTTTTCCAGCTTCGTCTTGTGCTTGACAAGATACGGGCTCCATGCTGGTGCCGCATACTCCAGGATTGGTCTTACATATGTGGTGTACAAGATTCTGAATGATTCCTTACACAGGTTCCTGAACGCCGTTCTGATGTTAGCCAGCCTCGCATATGCCGCAGACGTTATTCTTTTTATGTGGGCTTCAGGAGACAGGTTTGGTGTGATATCAACTCCTAGATCTTTCTCTTTGTCTGTTTCATTAAGTACTTCATCTCCTATTCTGTATCCAGTGTCTGGCCTCCTGTTTCCACTGCCTAGTTTCATTACTTTGCATTTACTCGGGTTGAACTTCAACAGCCATTTGTTGGACCATTCACTCAGTCTATCTAGGTCATCTTGTAGCCTCCTACTATCATCCTCTGTTTCAATCCTCCTCATAATTTTTGCATCGTCGGCAAACATTGAGTGGAACGAATCTATACCCTCTGGGAGATCATTTACATATACCAGAAACAGTATAGGTCCAAGGACTGACCCCTGCGGGACTCCACTTGTAACGTCTCGCCAATCTGAGACCTCACCCCTCACACAGACTGTTGTCTCCTGTTGCTTAGGTACTCCTCTATCCACCGGAGTACCTTCCCTTTCACTCCAGCCTGCATCTCCAACTTTCGCACTAGCCTCTTGTGTGGCACTGTATCAAAGGCTTTCTGACAATCCAAAAATATGCAGTCTGCCCACCCTTCTCTTTCTTGCCTTATTTTTGTTGCCTGGTCGTAGAATTCAAGTAACCCTGTGAGGCAGGACCTGCCATCCCTGAACCCATGTTGATGCTGTGTTACAAAGTTCCTTCGCTCCAGATGCTCCACTAGTTTTTTTCGCACAATCTTCTCCATCAGCTTACATGGTATGCAGGTTAAGGACACTGGCCTGTAGTTCAGTGCCTCGTGTCTCTCCCCTTTCTTGTATATCGGGACTACGTTAGCTGCTTTCCAAATATCTGGCAGTTCCCCTGTTGCCAGTGATTTGTTATACACTATGGAGAGTGGTAGGCACAGTTCTCTTGCTCCTTCCTTTAGAACCCAAGGGAAGATTCCATCTGGGCCTATAGCCTTTGTCACATCCAACTCTAGTATACACTTCCTTACTTCCCCGCTGGTAATCTCAAACTCTTCCAATGGTTCCTGGTTAGCTATTCCCTCACTTACCTCTGGAATTTCTCCTTGCTCTAAGGTGAAGGCCTCCTGGAATTTCTTATTCAATTCCTCACACACTTCCTTGTCATTTGTAGTGAATCCTTCCGCCCCTATCTTTAATTTCATAACCTGTTCCTTTACTGTTGTTTTTCTCCTGATGTGGCTGTGCAACAATTTAGGCTGAGTCTTTGCCTTGCTTGCGATGTCATTTTCGTATTGTCTTTCTGCCTCTCTTCTCATCCTGACATATTCATTCCTGGCATTCTGGTATCTTTCTCTGCTCTCCAGTGTCCTGTTATTCCTATAGTTTCTCCATGCCCTTTTACTTTGCTGCTTAGCTAGCCTACATCTCTGATTAAACCAAGGGTTTCTCATTTTCATTTCTCTGTTTTCCTTTTGGACTGGGACAAACTTGTTTGCTGCGTCCTTGCACTTCTGCGTGATGTAATCCATCATATCTTGGGCCGTCTTACCCCTGAGCTCTGTTTCCCATGCTATATCTGTTAGGAAGTTTCTTATCCCCTCATAGTTTCCCTTTCGGTATGCTAACCTTTTGGTTTCGGTATCCCTCCTCGAGTTCAATAACCCTTCTTCAATCAAGTACTCAAACACCAGTACACTGTGGTCGCTCATTCCTACTGGGTCCTCAAAACCGATTTCTCTTATGTCGGAGTCGTTCAGAGTGAAGACTAGGTCGAGTCTCACAGGTTCGTCATTGCCTCTCATCCTTGTGGGTTCTCGATCCGACATGCTGGGTTAAAAAGTTTCTTGTCACCACCTCCAATAGTTTGGCTCTCCACATATCCTCGCCTCCATGCGGTTCCTTGTTCTCCCAGTCAATCCTTCCGTGATTGAAATCGTCCATAATGAGCAGGTGGGATCTATTTCTACAGGCAGCAGAGGCTGCCCTCTCAATTAGAGTGTTAACTGCCATGTTGTTGTTTTCATACTCTTGATTGGGTCTCCTGTCATTTGGTGGAGGGTTGTATATTACTGCTACTACTATTCTTGGTCCTCCCATTGTCATGGTGTCTGCTATGTAGTCTCTGAACTCCTCACAGCCCGGGATGGCCATCTCCTTAAAACTCCATTCCCTTCTCATGAGTAGGGCCACTCCGCCTCCTCCCCTACCTTCCCTCTCTTTCCTTATTACTGTGTACTCCTGGGGAAACATGGCATTCGTTATTATTCCAGAGAGTTTTGTTTCAGTGAGTCCGATTACATCTGGGTTCACTTCTTGTACTCTTTCCCTTAGTTCACTTGTCTTGCTTGTGATCCCATCTATGTTCGAGTACATTACCCTGAAACTGACTATCCTGCTTCACCTCTGGGGGGGGGGGGGGGACCTGTGGGATCTGGGGTGAGTGGGAGCTGGGGGGATCTGGCATGGGGAGACTGGTGGAGGAGGGAAGGCTTGGGGGGGTGGGGGAGAGGGGGAGGGTAAGGGGGGTCGGTAAGAGGGGGACAGTAGGGGGGGAGAGGGTTTGGGGGGAGAGTGAGAGGGGGAGGGTTGGGAGGGGGTGAGACAGGGAGGGTTGGGGAAGAATGGGAGGAGGAGAGGCTTTGGGGGATTGGGGAGATGGGGGGGCTTGGGGGGGGAAAGAAAAGGGTGGAGGGCTTGGGGGGCGTGGGGAAAAAAGGAGGGCTGAGGTGGGTGAGGAAGAGGGGAGGGTTTAGGGGAGTGGGGGAGAGGGGAAGACTTAGGTGGGGTGGGGGAGAGTGGGAGGCTTAGGGGGGCAGGGAAGAAGGGAGGGCTTGGGGGTGGGAGAGACGGGAAGGCATGTGGGAGAAGGGAGGGCTTGGGGGATGGGGGAGAAGGGAGGTCCTGGGGAGAGGGGTGAGTGGGAGCAGGAGGGTGAGTGGGAGGAGGGGGGTGGGTGGGTGGAGGGTGCCCTAGGTGGGTACTTAGTGGGGGGCTGACAGGGGATGCGGCAGGTTGGGTGTCTGTTGGGTAGAATGTGGGGGTGGTGCCCCAATCCCTGTGACTGTTGCACTGTTTGAGAAGGGTTCTCCACTTCCCTCTGGGATTGTAGGGTTCTGGGTTGTGGTACTCTGAATCCTTTCTCTCTCCCTGCGCTCCTTCCTCGTGTCTGCTGCATGTATTCTCTCTTCCCTTGTCATATCCCTCTGCAGGAATACTTTTTTGAACTTCGGAACATTTGCTAGACCGCTCTTCCTTGCTAACAGTTCCAATGTGTGTGTGTGTGTGTGTGTGTGTGTGTGTGTGTGTGTGTGTGTGTGTGTGTGTGTGTGTGTGTGTGTGTGTGTGTGTGTGTGTGTGTGTGTGTGTGTGTGTGTGTTTACATTGGCGTGTTATGGTGAGGGGGGGGGGAGCTAGTCGGTGGCAGTGTAATGTAACACAGAGGTGTGAAAAAACTATTATGTTTGTGTGTGTGAGTGCGGGGGTGTTTGTGTATAGGAGAAGGGGGAGGGAGGTGTCTCGGGGCAGTGTGAAGGATGGGAAGTTGGTGGGGATAGGTGGGCGGTCAGCCGGTCTTGTGTAGCATTTGAGTGTCAAAACCTGTGCCCAGAGTGAGCCACCCGAGTTGTATATCTGAGATATTTAGACCTACTTTAAATTAATTATTTTAAGTCACTCTGTACACTTTATTGAAGACCTAGAGAGGGGTACCTACCCCCCAGCTCACCCCGAGCAAGCACGCCTAGGTGAGTTTGAGGAGATGTCCTTATGACGGGGTTGGTTGCCTGTCCTCTCCTCTCCCTGTTATCAATGGTATCTTCACGTGCTCCTGGCTGTCTCCACGTGCTCCTGGTATACCATTCGTTCCTATCTTCCTCACTGATCGTCAGTCACTATGTGCAACATAGTATATATTCCTAAACGGTGCACACACTTTGGGGAATCAATCACTATGTGATTGATTGGGGAGTAGAAGATCTCCCAGAACCCCATCAACCAGGTATCAACCAGGTAACTATGTATGCTATAATCCGCTTCACAACACAATCACAATCTGCTTCACAACACTCAGCAAGCAAATCGTAGGTCCTGGCTAGGCTGACCCAACGGTACACATTGATCTTGCCACTAGACCTTATTTTTGCTTTCTTAATTGCTCTACCGCTGTAGGAGCTCACTATACACTTGATCACTGCGTTTGTATACACTCCTGTGACAAAAACTATGTTTCTTGTCTCAGTAACACTTCAATGTCTCGAGATAATTGATGTTATTCGCGGACCCTACGGACACCACGTGTGTCTCTCACGACGCCAGACGACAGTGTCATCTGTGTGGACATTCACATTCCCAACAAGGCAATAATGCGTGAACGCCATCCTACACTCACTGTAGATGATATGATCTACCGCTTGAATGGTGCAACTGTATTCAGCAAGTTAGATTTAAACAAGGGCTATCATCAGCTTGAACTTGATGGCGAGAGTCGCTTCATCACAACGTTTACGACATACCGAGGTCTGAATAAGGACAAGCGCCTGAGTTTTGGCATTAACAGTGCTGCTGAGGTATTCCACCATATCATCAGCCAGGTATTGCCAGATATATTGCAAGATGACATAATTGTTTATGGCCATACCCAAGCTGAACATGACAAAGCTCTTCGTGCAACATTGTAACGCTTATGAGAAAAGAATCTAACGTAAAGTCGTGCAAAGTGTGAGTTCAATCAATATACAATTGAATTCTTTGGACACGTACTTAGTGACAAAGGTCTGTCTCCAGATCCTACAAAAGTTGCAGAGATATCAAGAATGCTGCACCTCCTTCAACGTCCACTGAAGTACATAGTATTCTGGGAATGGCAAACTACTGCTCTCGCTTCATTCCAGATTTTGCTACTATTACGAAACCTCTACACGAGCTCCTGACGAAAAATGCATCATGGTACTGAAGTGATATCGAGCAAAATGCATTTAATGCTGTGAAAGATGCACTAGTAGAGAATGCGACTGCTGTGTACTTTGGGCGTGTTTTAGCCCAACACAAACCTGGTCAACCAGATTCCAGATTAATAATTGCCTACGTCAGCCGTTCTCTCACAGATGTCGAACAACGATACAGTCAGACAGAGAAGGAAGCTCTTGCTCTTGTATGGGACTGTGAGCACTTCAATGTGTATCAACTTGGTGCATCCTTCACTATGATAGTCACTGACCACAAGCTGTTGGTGACCATCTTCAATAATCCGAAGTCCAAACCACCAGCTCGTATTGAGAGATGGGCTCTTCGTCTGCAACCATACAACTTTACGGTGAAATACAATCCGGGTGCAGGCAATCCCGCTGATTACATCAGTCGACATCCTGCCAACAGTTTCACCATCACCAAGCATCAGCAAGTTGCCGAGGAATATGTACACTCTGTAATCTGTGATGCAGTCCATAAGGCTCTCGTTCTTGATGAAATCGGTAATGCAACCTTTGAGGACCCAACTCTGCAAGCAACAGTGGATGCAGTTACCAAGAAAAATTTTCCATGCATCCTACCCTCATGAGTTGACCAAGATGCATTCGAAGCACTTGAACGAATCCGGACTGAATTAAGTGTGTTACGCAACAACACGATACCGTGCTGCGAGGTACTTATATCGTCATTCCAGCAGTTCTAAGCAGCGAGCTCTGAAGCTTGCACATCAAGGACACCAAGGTCTTGTTAGGACCAAACAGCTGCTACGAGAAAGGTATGGCTTCCTGGCATTGATCGTCAAGGAAAGGACATGCATGATGCATGTGTCCCTTGCCAAGCTGCAGTGGATACTTCAAGACCAACACCTCTACAACCTTCACCACTACCTGCTGCACCATGGACGGAAGTATCGATGGACTTCTGCGGACTGCTACCAACTGGAGAGTACTTGATGGTAGTCATTGATGATCACTCACGTTATCCAGAAGTAGAAATCATCACTTCCACATGTGCAAAGGCTGACATCCTGAAATGCGACAAGATGTTTTCAAATTTTGGCATTCCTGAAGTTATCAAGACGGACAATAGACCGCCATTCATTGGACAAGACTTCGTCAACTTTGCTGAGCATATTGGACTCAAACACCGTCGTGTTTGAGTCCAATATGCTCTATATGCTACAACATCCTCAAGCAAATGGAGAAGTCGAGAGATTCATGCAACATCTCATGAAGCGGTACGTTGTGCTCATGCCGAAGGACGATCCTGGAAACAAGCGATGTATGCTTTTCTCAGGAACTACCGTGTAACACCGCATGGAACATTAGGCAAGTCGCCTGGTGAACTCTTATTTGGACGTCTTGTGAGAATCACACTACCTGTCATGCAAGCTGAGTTAACGGATAAACGTCTCGCTCAAAAGGATGCACTAGCCAAGGGAAAATGAAAATTGCTCATGATCAACGTGCAAAGGAACAATTCATTAAGGTTGGAGACACTGTTCTCGTTAAAAAGAAAAAAGAGGGAAGCTAGATATGCCGTATGATGCAAAACTATATAAAGTGATTAGTGTGAAAGGAACAATGGTAACAGCGAGTAATAGAGATCATAGTATAACACGTAATATGGCTTATTTCAAAGTGATTTCAACTACTGTAGAAAATGATAAAGTGCAAAGTGGTACAAACCATAAATAAAAAAAAGAGTTATAACCCAAGAAACAAATCATCGAGGGATATTCTTGTGTTTAAGGACTCTCGTCCTAAATGTCATGTTAAACGCCCTACACGATTTGATGATTTATTGTGTTCCTATGTAATGCAAAGTATTTACTTATTATGCTAAATTAAATTTAATATTGTTTGAATAATGCAGATCTCTCATTCAATATTTTGTGTACTTTGTAGTACAGTTTCTTTTATTTTTGTTTAACATTGTAATTGTATTTTAACATTGAAATCCTGTGTGGTAAAAATTAAGTTGTTTAAATTCTTTGTTTGCTTAATTAATGTCACATGTATGCACCATCTTTTGAGATGTTATTAACTTAAGTTGTGTCAATAACTTTGCTTAGTGCTACATGCATGGTAGTCATCCTGTATTCATTTTTGTTAAAGAAAAGGACGCTTGGACGCTGCTAATCATGTGTCCATATAAGTATTAAAGTCAGTAACCAAGCAATGGCTTTATATCAACCCTACAATTATGACCTCCTCAGCAACACAGAACACCACACTGGCAACAAGGATGAACAGTGAACTCAGGTAACGTCATCCAAGGGAAACACATTGCTTGATTGGGAATTGTCGTGTTGTGACAGGGTTGAGATTAACGTAATACATACGGGCGCAATTATCTGTCCATGGGACAGCTAATTGGTCACTCGAGCTAATTAGGGTAATTAGCATCTGCATAGTGAATTCACACAGTGTTGACTGACTGTCGTGATTTATTAATTTAGTCGTTACTAATTGACTGTTTACTAATTGACAGTCAATTAGCAGTCAACACCTGGTATTGTTCTTCAGCCTTATATCTTGCTCTGTTTAGGGAGCATTAGGAAAGCTATATAGTTGAACTACGTGTACATACTGTAAAAATGTGGAATGACTCCAATCTAAAATAAATATTACATCCATGTGGAATTGGAAACAGAGATCAGGATGAATGAAATTCCCTTTCAGAGAACATGATGAGAACACTCTTATCATACGAGATATGATTTAATATATCAGTGTCATCACAAGTCAGAAAAGTAAAACGGGTTGGTTAACAATAAACTACGAGGTGGAAATCTTACAATTTTGTATTTATATGATACCTTAGATTAGAAGGAGTGATAATGAAAATAACACCCGCTTCTGGATGAGAATAGAGATAGTAGTGAGAACCTTTATTTACGAAGTTTAATTGTGACTAGATCGCTTGGTATATATGATAACAAAACTAGTATTGGTATGTGGTGGTGGAAGACGCACTCGTGAGCAATACGGTGATATGTAGTTTAAACAAAGATTATCTCGCATATACTATAGAATGATTCTTACAGTTCAGTAAGAATGTGAGTTAGTTTAAGAAAAAAGACATCTCACTCTGCAAACCTATGTCAGTCAACCAAAAAAACTACACCAGTCTGCAAAAACTAGAACAGACTGCAAAACTAGGTACAACTACTGCTAATACTAACAAAATGATAGATGGATATAGTTGTAGAAGGATGAATAGATGTAATGTGATGAGAAAAGTTTGTAAATTATATTCAAAGATGAGCAGAGTAATGTTGACAAACTGGAAGATCTAAGCGAGAATATAAAAGTAGTGAGAACTTAAAAAAAATAACTTTAAAAGAACTTTAAAAAACTTAAAAGTAGTGAGAACTTGATTTACTAAAGCTATTTATTGTGAAGAGGTCACTTGGAAAATATGATAGCTAAACTAGTACGGGGTATGTGGTGGAAGATGAATATGTGAGCAATCCAGCGATATGTAGTTAAAACAAAGATGTCTCACACATATCATAGAAAGATATAAGATATAAGAATGATATAAGAACTAGTTTGCTACAAGGGTGTGAGAGTAAGAATATAACTGAGCATGATTAACACTTTCGAAAAAATACTTTGCATAGGAGAGATTGGAAGAGTGTTGAAAGCATATATTGTTGAACTAGATAGATTTAGTGGAAAAACTAAAACTTACTTTACCCCTAAAAAACAAAACAAAACGTCACGCAGGCAGTAGCAAAGTGCTAGGAGGGTTGAAATTCCCCGAGAGCATGGAATTAGGTCTCCTATTGTAAGAGAATATAACAAAAACTACTACAATTGTGAACACACTTTTATGTGTAATATTACAGTGTACATGCTTCTATGTGTACTATCATAGTGTACGTGCTTCTTTGTGTACTATCATAGTGCACATGCTTCTATGTGTACTATCACAGTATACTATCATAGTGTACATGTTTCTACGTGTTCTTCAGTACTGTACATGCCTTATGGATACTACATTAGTTTATATGCTTTCATGTGTAATACCTCAGGGTAGATGCCTTATGTGTACTACAATTGTGAACAAGTTTTTATGCGTAATACTAGCTGTATCCGGCCACGTGTTCCTGTGGCTCAGCAATGCATGTGTGTTGCTGAACCACAGTAACCTTCCCCTGTTTCCTCGTCCTCCCACCCATTCCTCACTCCCCCGTCCCCTCGTCCTCCCACCCATTCCTCACTCCCCCGTCCCCTCGTCCTCCCACCCATTCCTCACTCCCCCGTCCCCTCGTCCTTCCCGCCATTCCCCCCTCTTCCCCCATCCCTTTTTCCTCTCCACCATCCCCCACTCCACCGTCCCCTCGTCCACCTAACCATTCCTCACTCCACCGTCCCCTCGCCCTCCCACTCCACCGTCCCCTCGCCCTCCCACTCCACCGTCCCCTCGTCTTCCCCACCATTCCTCCACTTCCTTGTCCCCTCGTCATCCCCACCATTACCCCCTTCCCTGTCCCCTCGTCCTCCCGACCATTCCCCACTCCCTTGTTCGATGCAATCCCAAATGATCTGATATTCCCATCAGAAAATTGGGAACATCAAATGATCTGATGTTCCTATCACTGAAATATAAGAAAAACAGTTAAAAAATGGAAAACAATGAAAAAATAAAAAAATAAACTATACTCACAAAATGAACGGTATGGTAACAACACAGATCAATTCCAAAGCAATGTCACACAAAATAATTAAATAAAAATGAATATAAATAGAAATCTATGAAAATTAAATTTGTCAGTGAAATTGAAAACACTGAAATGGAATCGTAACATATTTAGTATAGCGTGTGTTACTCTTACTTGCAACAGATGGCACTGTTTTTCCCCAAAAAACATGTTTTTACCCGTCACAGGTGTGGCAACTATACTTATACTCACGAAATGAACGGTATGGTAAACAACACAGCTCAATTCCAAAGCAACGTAACACAAAATAATTAAATCAAAATGAAAATAAATAGAAATCTATGAAAAATCAATTTATCACTGCAATCGGAAACATTGAAATGGAATCGTAACATATTTGGTGTAGCGTGTTTTGCTCTTACATGCAACAGATGGCACTGTTTTAAAAAAAAAAACATGTTTTTACCTGTCACAGGTGTGACAACTATACTTATACTCACGAAATGAACGGTATGGTAAACAACACAGCTCAATTTCAAAGCAATGTTACACAAAATAATTAAATCAAAATGAAAATAAATTAAAATCTATGAAAATTCAATTTATCAATGCAATCAGAAACATTGAAATAGAATCATAGCATATTTAGAATTGCGTGTGTTGCTATAACGTGCAACAGACGGCGCTGTTTTTCAGAAAAGCATGTTTTTTTCTTGTCACAGCTGTGGCATCTATATAGTAGGTATATAAAAATACAAGCATATTCGAATGGAGCGTTGTGTCAAAATTTCAAAGCAATCGGTAAAGAACTTTCGGAGATTACAGTGTGAGTTGTTCTTGCGACCAACAGATGGTATTGTTTTAAAAAAAAACGTGTTTTTTTCATTCACAGGTGAGGCATGTATATAGTAGGTATACAAAAACACGCGCCTATTTGAATGCAACGTTGTGTCAAAATTTCAAAGCAATCGGTAAAGAAGTTTCGAAGATTTCCCTCTAATCAAAATCAAATGAAAAAAACATGTTTTTTTTTCCCCGTCACAGATGTGACATCTATATAGTATGCATATAAAAACCCGCTCGGATGCGAATGGAACGTTGAGTGAAAATTTCAAAGCAATCAGTGAAGAAGTTTCGGAGATTAACGATTTTGAACAAATGAAAATTTACTTTTTTATATATATAGATTACAGTGTACAAGCTTCGATGTGTACTAACATAGTGTACATGCTTCTTTCTGTACTATCATAGTGTACATGCTTCTATGTGTGCTATCATAGTGTACATGCTTCTATGTGTGCTATCATAGTGTACATGCTTCTTTGTGTACTATCATAGTGTACATGCTTCTATGTGTGCTATCATAGTGTACATGCTTCTATGTGTGCTATCATAGTGTACATGCTTCTTTGTGTACTATCATAGTGTACATGCTTCTATGTGTACTAACATAGTGTACATGCTTCTTTGTGTACTATCATAGTGTACATGCTTCTATGTGTGCTATCATAGTGTACATGCTTCTATGTGTGCTATCATAGTGTACATGCTTCTTTGTGTACTATCATAGTGTACATGCTTCTATGTGTACTAACATAGTGTACATGCTTCTTTGTGTACTATCATAGTGTACATGCTTCTATGTGTGCTATCATAGTGTACATGCTTCTTTGTGTACTATCATAGTGTACATGCTTCTATGTGTACTATCATAGTGTACATGCTTCTTTGTGTACTATCATAGAGTACATGCTTCTATGTGTACTATCATAGTGTACATGCTTCTTTGTGTACTATCATAGTGTACATGCTTCTATGTGTGCTATCATAGTGTACATGCTTCTTTGTGTACTATCATAGTGTACATGCTTCTTTGTGTACTATCATAGTGTACATGCTTCTATGTGTGCTATCATAGTGTACATGCTTCTTTGTGTGCTATCATAGTGTACATGCTTCTTTGTGTACTATCATAGTGTACATGCTTCTATGTGTGCTATCATAGTGTACATGCTTCTTTGTGTGCTATCATAGTGTACATGCTTCTTTGTGTACTATCATAGTGTACATGCTTCGATGTGTACTAACATAGTGTACATGCTTCTTTGTGTACTATCATAGTGTACATGCTTCTATGTGTGCTATCATAGTGTACATGCTTCTATGTGTGCTATCATAGTGTACATGCTTCTATGTGTACTATCATAGTGTACATGCTTCTTTGTGTACTATCATAGTGTACATGCTTCTATGTGTGCTATCATAGTGTACATGCTTCTTTGTGTACTATCATAGTGTACATGCTTCTATGTGTACTATCATAGTGTACATGCTTCTTTGTGTACTATCATAGTGTACATGCTTCTATGTGTGCTATCATAGTGTACATGCTTCTATGTGTGCTATCATAGTGTACATGCTTCTATGTGTGCTATCATAGTGTACATGCTTCTATGTGTGCTATCATAGTGTACATGCTTCTATGTGTGCTATCATAGTGTACATGCTTCTATGTGTACTATCATAGTGTACATGCTTCTTTGTGTACTATCATAGTGTACATGCTTCTATGTGTACTATCATAGTGTACATGCTTCTTTGTGTACTATCATAGTGTACATGCTTCTATGTGTACTATCATAGTGTACATGCTTCTATGTGTGCTATCATAGTGTACATGCTTCTATGTGTACTATCATAGTGTACTATCTTAGTGTACATGCTTCTTTGTGTACTATCATAGTGTACTATCTTAGTGTACATGCTTCTTTGTGTACTATCATAGTGTACTATCTTAGTGTACATGCTTCTATGTGTACTATCATAGTGTACTATCTTAGTGTACATGCTTCTTTGTGTACTATCATAGTGTACATACCTTATGTGTACTACAATAGTGTACATGCTTTTATGTGTAATATTACAGTGCACATGTTTCTATGTGTACTATCATAGTGTTCATGCTTCTATGTGTAATATTACAGTGCACATGTTTCTATGTGTACTATCATAGTGTTCATGCTTCTATGTGTAATATTAATGTACGTTTCTATGTGTACTATCATAGTGTTCATGCTTCTAAATGTACTATCATAGTTTTCTATCATAGTACTCATATATCTATGTGTTCTTCCCGAATGTACATACCGTATGTATACTACACTAGTGTAGATCTATAATACTTCAGGATACACATCTTATGTGTATTACAATTGTGAACATTCTTTTATGTGTAATATTACAGTGTACATGCTTCTGTGTGTACTAACGCAGTGTACATGCTTCTGTGTGTACTGACATAGTGTACATGCTTCTATGTGTACTATCACAGTGTATCAAGTAGGAGAAACATGCAGCAAAATTATCAATACTATCTAAGTTTTACATCAGTTGTAAGTAGTGGATACATCCTAGTACATGAGGGGGGGGGGGGGTGATGAAGTATGTGGAGTGGTATGGTTCTACAACACGAGGTTGATAATATGGTAATATTGATATGGTATATGGAGTATGTGGCTCCCTGATAATATGGAGAAATCATGAGAGAAACGGGAAATATCCAAACAAAAAATAATGAGGAAAGGTATAACTACTGTATAACATAAGCTATACAACAGTTAGGATTATGTGAAACTACATAATATGGAACTTGATGAAGTATATGGCGATGTATGGATGTTCTACAACTTGTGAAGTTCCCTGATAATATGGTGAAAATGATGAGTGGCCCGGTTGCTAACTGAACAAAATAGTGAGGGAAAACACTTAACTACTATATAGCATCGTGATAAACACTAGGATAAGTAAACTTGGGAGGAGAAAGATATGAGTTGTGGGTAGTTTTCTTACGTAATTGAGGAGAAGGGGGAGGGGGATTTCTGTGGACAAATATAAATGTAGCGTTAACCTAAAAATGATGCAAAATCTTGCTTTAAAATATGAAATTTAACTAGTAATGGTTTCGAGGAAGCCTGTTATACATTCACTAAAGAAGGTTATCTCACCAGCGAGAGATGATGACAGCTGGTGAATAGCGCGGTATAGAGATCTGAGTTGCAAAATGATGATCTATAGCAATGTTGATGATAATATTAAATCGAGCTAAGTCTTATTAAGATTTTTGTACTGATTTCTAGTTGAGCTTTGTGCTGATGTGTTGGGAGAAAGAAGACCTAGAGTGAGTTTACCTCTTGCAGATACAGCACTGAGGGTGTATACCTGTCGTGGTCGACGTGTAGTGTCTTATGAAGATATATTTATGTTTATTGCGCGCATAAACGCCTTGGTAGATATAGAAAAGCATTATGAAGGAACTTATAATGAAAACTCTCATGTACAATATCAAATAGCGAGAAAAATTGAAGCTGTGGAGTCAGTGTATGGTCAATATAGATTGGAGGAAGAAATATACATTCCTGTCGAACTGGGGGTGGGGCTGTTGAAGTGAAATATGTTGATATACCATATTATGTTGAGTGGGTGCGAGCTATGGCGGAGATAAAAAAAATACAACGGTGTTGTATTGTTTTTAAACTATGAGAAAATTGGAGAGTTTATGATCGAAAAATACGAGCGCTGAATGTGTGTACTGAAATATACATCAGTGAATATGGGGAGTACTGTAGCACAACTGAGAGTGAAGAAATAGCTCCCGAGGGTATACAGCATTGGAGGAAGAATACTCACCCAGGACTGAAAAAGCTATTTGTGACAAGAGAAAACTGTGTGAGTTTTTTGTCTAATTACATTTACTATTAATATTAAACATAGTAGCATATGTATTTCCTTAGTTATTTCACTCGGTACAAATATAGTGAGTGTAAGGGGGTGGTTGTACATCCTATCTGTACATCACATCTCTAAAATGAAATGATACTTTAATTTATAACTATAGATTGAATGTGCAGTTTTATCATAATCTCACTTGCTCGACTCTCTCTATTTCTCACGTTGTTTTCCTGATATAGTCTAAGATGAACGATTGAATATATTTACTATTCATATTAATAATAATAATAAACTGTTTAAGATACCTGAGTTGAGTTGTCTTGTCTTATTTTAAAAATTAGTACGTTGTGATTGGCATATTCTTACTGTAATCAATAGGAAGAATATATATTTTTCAATGTGTATGAAATTGTTTTCCCCTCTACATAAATTTGATATTATAGAATGATTATGATATTTTATACTAAACATAACTCTCTTCACCTCTTTACAATGTTTCAATGTTATAGTTTGCTATTAATATAAAATAATAATAAAGATGTAGAATGAAAATTATATTTTATACCAAACATAAGTCTCTTTACCACTTTACGATGTATCAAGATTATACCTCGCTTTTAATATAGAATAATAATAAAGATGTTTCACTCAATACAAATATATATGTGTGAGTGTGTTTGCCGTCTTCTATCTATCTGTCTATGACACTCTCTCTCTCTCTCTCTCTCTCTCTCTCTCTCTCTCTCTCTCTCTCTCTCTCTCTCTCTCTCTCTCTCTCTCTCTCTCTCTCTCTCTCTCTCTCTCTCTCTCTCTCTCTCTCTCCTCTCTCTCTCTCTCTCTCTCTCTCTCTCTCTCTCTCTCTCACTCTCACTCTCTCTCTCACTCTCTCTCTCTCTCTCTCTCTCTCTCTCTCTCTCTCTCTCTCTCTCTCTCTCTCTCTCTCTCTCTCTCTCTCTCTCTCTCTCTCTCTCTCTCTCTCTCTCTCTCTCTCTCTCTCTCTCTCTCTCTCTCTCTCTCTCTCTCTCTCTCACTCTCACTCTCTCTCTCTCTCTCTCTCTCTCTCTCTCTCTCTCTCTCTCTCTCTCTCTCTCTCTCTCTCTCTCTCTCTCTCTCTCTCTCTCTCTCCTCTCTCTCTCTCTCTCTCTCTCTTCTACTCTTCTACAACAGATGATGCTGCTAAGCGGCAGATACTCCCACTTTATCCTGTGTAGTAGCGTAAACATATCTTTCAATAGTATATGGAAGGTATACCACATTATCAGCTGGTGGGCAGCTGCTGTTGTTGAGTTAGTTAGATAGATAGGTAGACTGGGAATATCTCTCTACCATGTTACACTTTGACTTATTATCCTTTTTTGTTGTGTGAAAGCAAGGATCTGGTTTAGTATTATTCAAATTTGACTTTATAACAATGAGATTGATTTGGAGAGATTAATTGTGATGTTGCTGGGGTTGTTGAGATAACTGCTACCCTACACGCCTATGAGGTAAATTAACTATTGTTAGAGATAATCCCTTATGTATATGTGAGTGTGACCATATTGCTGTTGTTGACTATTGACAATGCCCAAGTATTGATTTTTGGGGTATTGTATACAAGCGGGTAGGCGCTTGGGAGGCTCGCCCTGGAATGTTATGCTCTGAGGATGGTGGCAGGTGGTTTGACGTCAGGCCAAGCCCAAGCGGGCAGGTGCTTGACCAGTATTGATCCTGGGGGGCGGGGCTTACACAGATCGATATAGCCAACAACTGCTGTTTGACCGGCCTCATACCCATAGGGCGTCAAGTCTTTCAGCGGTGTCGTATCGTCGAGGTTGTCTGTGTGTGAAGCTCCTACCCCGCCTTCGTCAGGAGAATCATGCTACTTACTCGGTGATGTGGTTTTCCCCAGTGAAACATTATAATACCCCAAACCCTTAGTGAATGATAGAGTGTGAGTATGTTGTCTGATCATAGTGAAATTAAAAATTATATTATATGATCATAGTGAAAATAATATGGAGTCACGTGGATGGATACTAAAGGTAAGTATGATAATTTTCTCTCCCCTATCTAATACACCTTCCCACCTTCTCCTGTGAACTGTCCCCTTTTGATATTTTTCTCTATCCTCCCTCCCCCCCCCCTCCTTCTCCCCCCTCTGAACATTCCTGTCAATATTTTGATACCCACTACACTTTGACTAACTCAGTACACGTCACTCACTGATACCCACTACATTTTGACTAACTCAGTACACGTCACTCACTGATATCCACTACACTTTGACTAACTCAGTACACGTCACTCACTGATACCCACTACACTTTGACTAACTCGTACACGTCACTCACTGATACCCACTACATTTTGACTAACTCAGTAAACGTCACTCACTGATACCCACTACACTTTGACTAACTCAGTACACGTCACTCACTGATACCCACTACATTTTGACTAACTCAGTACACGTCACTCACTGATACCCACTACACTTTGACTAACTCAGTACACGTCACTCACTGATACCCACTACACTTTGACTAACTCAGTACACGTCACTCACTCACTTGCATCATCGATTTTCTTTTGTTGTTGATGTTGTTGTTGCTGGTGTTGTGTCGATTTTGTTTTCTTCCATCTCATACACCTTACTCCTCCCAATTCCGTCTTGCATAATTTTTGCTACATTCATCTTGCTCATCATCATCTTGCAACATTTTGCAATATTCATCTTGCTATTTTTTGCAAAATTCAATCTTGGGGATCTTTTGATCATTGTGCATCATTTTGCAACATTCATCTTGCTCATCTTCGTCTTGCAACATCTTGCTACTCTTTGCAGTATGTCTACAAGGATATGGGCGGAAGTGGACCCCACACCCATTCTGTGGGCGTTAGTGGACCATATACCCATCCACTGGGTGGTAGTGGAACCCCATACCCATTCTGTGGGTGATAGTGGACGCATACCAATCCAGTGAGTGGTAGTAAACCGGATACCAATCCAGTGGGTGGTAGTGAACCCCATAGCCATCCTGTGGATTGTAATGGACCCCATACATTTCATGTGGATTCCATTAAAAAAAATTTAAATTTTGCCCCGAGGGACGAGTTTATTGGGCAGCACCACTCATCCTGTGAGTGGACATACCACCATAGCAGCATATACAACACTCCCCAATAGGATGAAAACCCGCTGGGTTGTTCATCCTGTCACTTGAACCCAGACACAGCGGAGACCAACTTAATGGTCTCCAGTGAACAGCTTCTCAAACAAGAAGATTAACATCTGTCAACCCTTAAAATCTTACGTTATCTTGCGGGTGCAAAATGGGAGAATCTTTAAAGAACATTATCAATATTTGACAAATACTTAACTCAAACTATGTGGGGTTTATTATTCTACACATATTTCTAATGTCTCTCAGGTGTTCACATTCTCGTAGATAGTGATCAGGGCGGTGTCCGTCACTCTCATCACAGATTCTGCAACTCCTCTGCTCATTTGTTGTTTCCATTCCGAATCTCCATGGATATTTGTATCCAAGACGGATTCTCGCTATTACTCCCACCTCTCCCACTCTTCCATTAACCGTAGGAGTGTCGCAGAGCAGTATCCTAGGACCTCTCCTATTTCTGATATACATCAATGATCTGCCAAATGTCTCTAACATTTTTAAATCCATATTGATTACTAATGATCGCCACAGTCTCCGTGGCGTAGTGGTAAGATTCTCGCCTGGCATTCCGCGAGCGCTTTGTCCTGGGTTCCTATCCTGGCCGGGGAGGATTTACTAGGCGCAAATCCTTAGCTGTAGCCTGTTTAACTCAACAGTAAAATGAGTACTTGGTTGTAAAAACGATTCTTCGCGGGGGTCGTATTCCAGGGAACAATTAGGATTAAGGACTTGCCCGAAAAGCTATGCGTACTAGGGGCTGTACAAAAATGTAAGAATTCTTGTATATATAAATAAATAAAATATAAAAAATTATACCATCCTGATCTACTCAGACCCCCAACCCACACATATTAAATAATGTTGTAAATAATGAATTAAAAACAGTCCTCTTACGGATGTCAACCAACAAACTCACACTAAACATTGAAAAGACCTACTACATCTTATTTAGAAGCAAATCAACGAATACAATTCAGCTTCAGATAGACAATGTTAACATTAGCAATAAAAATGATAGAAAGTTCCTTTTGGCCTATACCTAGACAAGAGACTCAACTTCATAGCACCCACATACAACACACAAATAAGAAAGTCTCTAAAACAGTTGGTATACTCTCTAAAAACAGATATTGTGTGCTATATATACTCTGCTCTCCTCTCACTATATTATGCACTAATTTTTATCTATCATACTTATGATATCTGTGCATGGGGTTCAACCTCTGCAAACTACCTCAAGCCCATCATCACCCAGCAAAAATCTGCTATCAGAACTATAACGAACTCTGCTTTCAGCAAACACTCAGCCCCCCCCCCCTGTATAAATAACTAAACATAAATTCACTACACACATTCTCGTGTGCCAATTACATTTACAAAACCCTGTTCTTAAGTACAAACCCGGTTCTGAAACTCTTCCTGAACTTCCTGGTAATAGAACACAGGTTCTGAAACTCTTCCTGAACTTCCTGGTAATAGAACACATAATCACCACCAGAAATAAATATCTCTTTGACATCCACTGAGTTAAACTTTATCTGTGTAAAACACTTTATGCAAATAAAGGTCTCTAGTCTTTGGAACTCACTCCTTAGCGAATTGAAAAGCTGTCAAACTTTTGCCTAGTTCAAAAATAAAACAAAAAAATGCTTGAAACTCGCACTGTATCTAGTGCTGCCCTATTCCCCAATATATGTACCCGTGCTATACAACTTTATCATTGTAATCATTGCTGCTATCTTGTATAATGTTATTCACATAGTTTGCTACATTATATCTTGCAATAATCCTCAATTTATGCTAAAATGTACCTGTGGATACCCTTTAAATTTACTTTAATGTACTTAATTTTTTCGTCAAATTTCTTATACAATGTATTTTTTTTACTTTCTTTCAATGCATTTTTATACCTTCTTACAATGTAATTTTATTCTTTCTTACAATGTACCTGTAAACATCTTTTTTTTAGTTTGCTAGAAATTGCCTTCTTAAAATTATATATTAGTTTAAGGATCTGCCCGAAACGTTATGCGTGCTAGTGGCTTTACAAGAATGTAAAATTTCAAATCTCCGTATCCTCATAAACCCAATGTATCATGAACAAATCCACAAGGGCCGTGACGAGGGTTCGAACCTACGTCCGAGAGAATCCCAGACGCTCCCTTAATCGACTGAGCTACGGCAGGGTCAAAAAAGTTCTACTGAACTTACTTGGATCCTGCAGCCTCTTCGAGAGACTTATTGCGCCTATAGTGTTTCCCTCAGCTATTTTCTAGCTGACTGTTGCTCTGATTTTCGATGTCTCTGATACGCTATTGTTGCTCTTCCTATCGTGGGTGTTTTTCACATGACTGGGAAGGCGCAACTGGTTGTCCTCTCTGGGAAAATCAATTATGACTCTGATTACTGAGGCAGCTAAGGTTTTATCTCTCCTTACATGGGTTGCTAGACATATGTTGTCAAACAGTAGGAGCTTGTGCCATGGTTGGGTCGTTCCTGGAAATTCGTTAACCTTTCTAAGGAAGGTTCCTGGTAGTTTGGCTGCTGCATGGGTGAGGGCCGATTTTTAGGGATTTTCCAGTTTGTCCAAGGTACACAGACTCACAATTATTGCAGTGGATTGAATAGACACAACCTGCTGTAGCCGGGTTGTGTGTATTTAAGTCCAATAAAATTGGATCTAATTGTCCAATTTATAGTCAAATTTAATAATCAATTAAATTTGACTAACAATGATTGTGAGCCTGTGTATCTTGGACAAACTGGAAAATCCTTAAATTTGCGGTTATCCCAACACGTTTATGGTAGTAGAACTGCCCAAACTTCTTGCGCATTTTATCTACACACAAGTCTGAGTGAACACACTATTAATTGGGAGGAGCGAAAAGCATTGCCAGTTACAGCAGTTTCGTCAAACGGAATTTGATTGAGTCTGTTCTACTCAGTCAGTGTCCTAATCTTCTCAATGTTAATACTGGTATGTACAAACTAGACCCGTATTTAAGCTTCAATATTGCACAACAATTTATGAAAAACTTTGATAGAGAGTGTTGCAATGTTGGGATGTTTCACACCCTGGTAACTTGCACTGGGTTTGACTCTTCAGATTATGTTCCACAGCTCTGAATAAAGGCGGCCTTTGCGGTTAGCAAAGTTTAGGTCTTTTGTATATTGTTTCTTGCAGCCCTGAATTCTGATGGCTTGTAGCGAATTTCCGTGAAGTTTACCATAGTTCAAGATATTTCGTTTCTTTAGATGACACTGTCATTGCCAGAATTGGGCTGGGATATGGATATCTATGGCAGGTGGCTGCAGGTAAAAAATCCCCCAATGGCGAGCATTTCAATTGTAAACTATGTGAACAAGAGTGATGTGAACGGTCACCCACCTGCATCAGTGGTGACCGGGCAGTGTCCGTGTGTGCACACCACCCACCTGCATCAGTGGTGACCGGGCAGTGTCCGTGTGTGCACACCACCCACCTTCATCAGTGGTGACCGGACAGTGTCCGTGTGTGCACACCACCCACCTTCATCAGTGGTGACCGGACAGTGTCCGTGTGTGCACACCACCCACCTTCATCAGTGGTGACCGGACAGTGTCCGTGTGTGCACACCACCCACCTTCATCAGTGGTGACCGGACAGTGTCCGTGTGTGCACACCACCCACCTTCATCAGTGGTGACCGGACAGTGTCCGTGTGTGTACACCACCCACCTTCATCAGTGGTGACCGGGCAGTGTCCGTGTGTGCACACCACCCACCTTCATCAGTGGTGACCGGGCAGTGTCCGTGTGTGCACACCACCCACCTTCATCAGTGGTGACCGGGCAGTGTCCGTGTGTGCACACCACCCACCTGCATCAGTGGTGACCGGGCAGTGTCCGTGTGTGCACACCACCCACCTGCATCAGTGGTGACCAGGCAGTGTCCGTGTGTGTACACCACCCACCTGCATCAGTGGTGACCGGGCAGTGTCCGTGTGTGCACACCATCCACCTGCATCAGTGGTGACCGGGCAGTGTCCGTGTGTGCACACCACCCACCTTCATCAGTGGTGACCGGGCAGTGTCCGTGTGTGCACACCACCCACCTGCATCAGTGGTGACCGGACAGTGTCCGTGTGTGCACACCACCCACCTGCATCAGTGGTGACCGGGCAGTGTCCGTGTGTGCACACCACCCACCTGCATCAGTGGTGACCGGGCAGTGTCCGTGTGTGCACACCACCCACCTGCATCAGTGGTGACCGGACAGTGTCCGTGTGTGCCACACCACCCACCTGCATCAGTGGTGACCGGGCAGTGTCCGTGTGTGCACACCACCCACCTGCATCAGTGGTGACCGGGCAGTGTCCGTGTGTGCACACCACCCACCTTCATCAGTGGTGACCGGGCAGTGTCTGTGTGTGCACACCACCCACCTTCATCAGTGGTGACCGAACCGACTACCTACTATGTTATTATTCTTAAACATCTTCCATCTTTTAATCAAGTTGTGGGAATGGGTCATCATGGCCGGACATAGGTTCTGCAGGTACCCAACCTTCATATATCTCTGCAATTATATTTCTTGCATTCTGGTATTTAAAATAATAAATTATATTTTAATATAACGAGGAAATATAAAGAAAAACAAATATTGCTATTAATTAGGATTTTTTGGATGAAACAACACTCAATCAAGATTTACCAGGTGACCTTAGCGGAAGTTTCCATTTTGCATCAGTGTTCTGGCGCTTCCTGGTGATGGTGGCGTATGCGGGGACCTCCCTGCTGGTGATGGTCATGGTGCTCTTCCCATCCTGGAGGAGTAGTCGCCTCTTCCCTCCTGCTTCACACAGTGGTCACCTCTCTCGCCTCGCCCCGGGAACCAGCCACAAGGAAACTACCAACTCTCTGCACGGTGGCCACACAGGGCCAAACCAGCCCATCGCTCCCCTGCCACTCTACCACCTCCAAGCTGATCCAGGACCCCCAGGTAGGTGGCCATGGCCACTTTTCTTATTTTTGTTTTTGGATCCTTCAATTCCTAAGATCAAAAGCGCACGCAGAGGATTGACTGAGAATAATGATAATCGTAGCAAATTGTGATTAATAACTCTTGCCGGAGTCTGGAGAGCTTCAGAGAATATTGACGGCAAGTGTTGATTATATGATAAGAATGTTGATTATATTGTCGGAAAATCCGACACCATTTAATAATCATACAGATAATAGCTGTATTGTATAAACAAGTTACCCATAGAAAACGTAACTTGTAGTGGAATTACCGTCTAAAGAAAACGGGATATCATCACCACATACTATTATAAATCACCACCTATTATGGTGGGAATTATTCTTAAATACATTAGTCTTTGGACTTTACCATCATAAAAACATCTCATATAAATTAACTTAATTATCAGTATTAAAGTAGAGTAAATGTGACCCTTCTATCACTTATTGACATCTGGACAATGTAAGCTAGGCGTCAGGGTGAGGGAGGGCAGCCATTGTTGTTGTCACCTCCGAGACGCGTGGAGCAAATTCGGCTCCTATTATATCTGGACAATGTCGGCCAGTAGCGTCAATAGTATGGAGTGTTAGACATTGCCATTGTTTATACTAGACCAGAGGCGCAGGGAGCAATTCGGCTCCTGTTAATTTTACTTGGACGAAGTGTTATGGAAACCAAAGGTATACCATTATCACACACTGTCAACAAATTCAAGTTAAGTGTCTTTCCGAAACCCGTATATCTATCATTAGTGGCCATTAATGTCATTGGGTAGGGTGATCCGGTTAGATCACGAAATCGCCTCATACTAAAGGTAATTAAGCCAGGTCTTTAAGGTTCCATGTACAGTGTTTTCTCTGATATAGCTTGTCATATATAGGTATCTGGCTTTACAGCTAGCACCCTTTTGACAGGTCAAGACGAGGAAGCATGCTTTGTACATCAGTTACCAGGGTGATGGAAGCTACCTCAAAGAGGGAAAATGTGGTGTCTACATCCTGGTTATACCTGTTGTACAAATAAGATAAGGAACCTCTTCAATGTATGTAGTCTAATACTGTAGTTTGATTGGCTGCATATATATAAATTTAATTAATATAAACCCCCCTAATGTGTAGAGGATCGATTTGTGAGATTGAGATTATTGCAGAAATACAGTCCACTTAACATCATACAAATTGCTATCGAAGTATATAAATTAACGTAAATATAAATTCATATAAATTAAATAAATATAAATCTCACAGGTCGGTTCCCACATTATTTGGTCATCTTCGAACCGGATGACGGATTATTTGGTCCTATGAACCCATATTTGGTCATCTTAGTACCGGATGAACCAGTTAACCAGTGGATTCATTAAATAAATTAGTGCAGTGTGATTTAAACAAAACAGCAGTCAAAGGCGGCAGCGTTGTCTCGAGCGAGTTCACAAGCCCCGCTCAGCCCAGTTAAGCCTTAGTCAGCGGTTTGATGTACACCCACAGATTTGGTGGCGTGTTATTCTGTGAAATGACAGCGCTGATATAGAAGCCAGCCAAATTAGTGACTGTGTCGCTAGATTGTTCACGGATTTCGTGGTGTTAAATTTCGCGAGAGATTATCTACGAATTTTGTGGACTTTATTTCGCGAGGTCACTAATAATATTTAATACTTCTTGATAATATTAGAAGTTTTATAGAGGCAATTAAGAGGCTATTATCATAATTGTATATATTATTTCTCCAAAATAGAGAATTATTTAATATATATTGCACTAGTGATCACAGTATAATATTTACTAATTGCCAACCAACAACAGGGTAGGATATTAACTATTGACTAGTTGAACTATTATTGTTCATCCTAGTCCCATTATTACCATAGTCAGTTGTACTATATTGAATAACCTTACACCAGTAATGATTGGTGCAGACCCTATTTTGGGTGTAATTTTTATCAACTCGAATTGAGTTGTATATATAATAAATTACTTATGATCATTACACCTTTGAGTGATTAATTAGTGTCTCTACCATCCTAGGGTGATATAGAGGAGCTAACCTAAAGGTACTTCCAGTGACACTGGTTTATCACTCAAATCATTAGTGTGTATGATTGTATATATATATAATGTGTATTAATTTTAAGTGCTAACCTCTAGTAGAGGTAGGATTATTGCCTAGTGAGTGCATTTTACCCTAGGCTACCATTAGAGCTTGTTCAGTATTATGAGCAGCCCAAGTACAAGCCCCACAAGGCTTCACCAACTAGCCAGGATGGATAATGCAGGGAGAATGAAAAGAACCCTTGCAGGTCTTAAAGGCCACTTAACAAGACAGATCAAGAAATGTGAAGATTTGTCACAACAATCTCAAGTTGATTATGCTGACCTGGAAAGCTATTATCAAGCAGCTGCAGGTAAATTTGAGCAAATCAAATGTCAAATAGCAACATATGTGGCTGAACTTGCCAACACCAATTTATCAGAAACAGAAATAGACGACATTATGGTTGATCTTGCGAATTATGAAGATCACACTCAGGCCACGTTATAGCCTTATGTCAAATTAATTGCCCAGAACAAGGCAACAGCAACAACAACAACAGTTGCATCTAATACGAGTCAAGCAGAAGCTCGACTCCCTCCAATTAATTTACCCACTTTCTCAGGAAAAGATGAGGAAGATTGGGACGAATTTTGGAACAAATTCGTTGACCTTGTGGACTCAAAACAATCTTTACCAAAGAGTAGTAAATTCTCTTATTTGCAAGGCCAATTATCAGGTGAGGCTAAAACAGTAGTATCCCATCTGAGATTAACTAATGACGGCTATGATCTGGCAGTAAAACTCCTCAAGGATAATTATGCTGATCCAGAAGTAAGAACATCACATTTAGTTCATGAGCTGTTGCATTTACCCCCACCGGAGGCTTCAGCTGATTCACTCCAAGTCTTCAAGCTGGAGGTAGAATCATTGATCAATGCCCTCAGCCTGACAGCAGATACAAACGGGGCTGAGTGGGTCTTGAAAATAATTGTCCAGGAGAAAATTCCTAGGGACATATTGAGACAAATGAGTGCTCATTACAATAAAAGCATCTTATCCATGAATGAAATATCTGAAGGTTTAAAGTCAGTAGTTCATCAATTACGAACACATGACAAATTAAAACCACCAAGTAAACCCTCAGAAACCAATAATAGTAAACCACAGAGTACTAAAGGTACTCCAAATCAATCTAGACAATATAATTCAACACCAAAGTGGAACAGTAGCAGTGTGGGCGTATATGCAGTGGGACCCTCCAAGCCTATAGTTACTGTGTCACCCAAGAACGTGACACCAAAGGGTACAGGAAGCTATGAAACATGTTTGTTCTGCAATGAGAAACATTCAATGTACCACTGCCCTAATTTTCCTGATAGTGACGCCCGTGTTGAGCGACTCAAAGATTTGCAACATTGCACGAGGTGCCTCAGGAAACATAACATCAAGGATTGTGATACCCAATTACACCCTTGCAATAGGTGTAACAAAGGTCAACACCATGCAGCATTGTGCAGAGACACCAAAACAACGTCTCCAAACCCAAGGTGGAAGATAGCATTCCCACCTCAGTACAGTACTGCAAGGTGCAACAAACAAAGAGTGTCCAATCGGCAAAGTCTAAAGGTAATACGACTTTGCCTACTGCCCAAATTACCATCCTGAATAAGAGGGCCAAGGTCCATACCCGTGGGTTGTTTGACCAAGGATCCCAGAGAACATTTGTCACTAAAAAGTTGGCAGATGAACTACAATTAAGGTCTGTAGCCCAGACGTCATTCAACATCTCAGGGTTTGTAACAGATGCAGGACCTCAAGTCTACCAGGTGGTACAACCATCAGTACGCTTAGGCAGGTACGTCTGTCGAGTACAAGCCATTGTGGTGGACAAAATACCAGTAGACCTACAAGTTCAAGGTCTGAGAGCAACAGCCAAATTCCTGAGAAATAGAGGAATAAAATTGGCAGATAATATTAAGTCGATCACCTCACTGACTTCGGTCTCCTTGTTGGGACAGACTATTGCCATCGATTCATCGGTAGCCCTACTAAATATCAGGGCATAACCATGTTAAACTCTGCAGGAGGTAAATTACTCTCAGGCCCAGTATCAAGCCTGAGGAGACCTATGCCTGCAGATAAACAATACTAACAGAAATCTAAATTTGTCAGCTGATTATATTTCTCCAGTAGCATTATACTAAGGAGATTACAGCTGACTATACCAACAGAGGTTGATGTTAGTATCATCATATAAAGCTGAAGATGAGTACATGAGGCCTCAGTGGCAAATCAGTGAACAGTAGCCTAAATCAACTACAAGTCACTGCGACCAATGTCACTGAACCCACTGCAGTCTCAGAACCATACTTTGCTTTAATGATGAGCTATTCAATCTTCTGAATCAATTAACTAAATTAAACCCCAATAAATCTGATGACTGATTTGATACATTTATTATTTAATCAAGATGTATTCCATGGGCCACAGTGTTTATATATCAGTGACCAGTTACCTGAACATTTCAAGTTATATCTAATGTCACTGATCTCACTGCAGTCCCTGAATCATACTTGACTGTAGTACTTGATCACATCCAGTCTTCTGGGTTAAATAATATGTAATTAGGCTTGAATATTAGCCTTTCAAGAGTTGACAGGGAAATGAAATTGCATTAGACTTCTAACCCCTGCAACTCTAGTACGGGACATCCGTCCTTTACGAACAGACGAACAAATGTGTGATTACTAACTACTAACATCAAATTAATCTAATAATTCGAAGGAGGAGTATCAGTGGTCTGTTCTAAAGAGGACTTCGACCCGTGAGCAGCCCCCTGAGGAATTATGTCGGAAAATCCGACACCATTTAATAATCATACAGATAATAGCTGCATTGTATAAACAAGTTACCCATAGAAAACGTAACTTGTAGTGGAATTACCGTCTAAAGAAAACGGGATAGCATCACCACATACTATTATAAATCACCACCTATTATGGTGGGAATTATTCTTAAATACATTAGTCTTTGGACTTTACCATCATAAAAACATCTCATATAAATTAACTTAATTATCAGTATTAAAGTAGAGTAAATGTGACCCTTCTATCACTTATTGACATCTGGACAATGTAAGCTAGGCATCAGGGTGAGGGAGGGCAGCCATTGTTGTTGTCACCTCCGAGACGCGTGGAGTAAATTCGGCTCCTATTATATCTGGACAATGTCGGCCAGTAGCGTCAATAGTATGGAGTGTTAGACATTGCCATTGTTTATACTAGACCAGAGGCGCAGGGAGCAATTCGGCTCCTGTTAATTTTACTTGGACGAAGTAAAGTTTTACTTGGACGAAGGCCACCTGCCTGAGCTGCTCCTCAAACCACACTGTCTCTCCTCTCTCTGATGCTCCTGTACCCAGGAGCCCAGAGCAGAGTATTGTTCCGCATCGTTAAGTTACTTACAAGGCTTAAGTTATAACAATTAACCTCTGTTGCACTGAATGATCCCGATTGGTTGAATTATTTTACTGAAGTTAAATTACCCAAGCATCTTAAGGAAGAGCTATTTCCAATTACAAAATGGGTCTTTGACCTTTGAGAAATAGAGGACATGGAACCTCGTGACCTATGACCGCCAGGTCACTCCGCAATAAAGAGTAGTCCTGGCTTGTGACGTCACTGATGGTGACTTAACTCAATAATTAGAATACTCTTGATATTATAAACAGTAATACTATACAATACAATTTGAATGCAAAATGAATGAAGGCTAATTTCTCTAAATAAGTGAATACTATAGGATGATTCATTATACGAAACTAAGAACAAAGGCGTCAATTATTTTCACCGCCAATTCCCTGGGGGATGCGCGTTGCTGGGGTCAGGTCTCTACACGAGACTTCTGGAACCTTCTGGATAATTCTTACAACAATCCTAGTTTGTTACAACCCCCCCTTCCCCCCACGGCACAAGCACTTAGTAAACCTTGTTAATTTGTTAAAAATAACGAGGTTTAGTATCCAAATGCACAATTCAGCTCATGCCACAAACAAAAGCTAACCTAACTAAAAAAATTTGACAATTATTAGTGTCCAACATCATCATAATAAACATGTTCAAATTCATAAATTTCCCAGCTGTCAACTGACAGCAATCCTCCGACATCAGGAAACATACATCCTACCCTTACTGACATAGCTAAATAACATGTCCCCACTCTAACATCAAAGACTAGCTATTAAAATCTCTTGGCTCTTCACTAGCCAAGTTCATGTGTCCTCTAGAGCCGGCCACATTGTGCTCCGCCATAAAACATGAAAGTTATATCTTCAGACTGAACTTTCAGTCATCCGGGAGCATACTACGGAACTATCAAGTTCACATCCGTGTACTGTCCACTCCCCAATCAATGTCAACCTTGCCATGCTAAAGAACACACCTAACGTTTATTACATGTATCTAAAAATATAAAAAAATCCTATACTATATCACAGGTTTCAGCTGACTGTACAGCCAAGTGTTCTCACTCACTAGAAGTGTCAATGTTTATATTGGTCCGCCTCTCCTGTGTTCAAACATTCTGAAAAAGTAGCAACAACAATTTTCCATAACCGTTTGTTCTGGGCTTAGACAATTACACAGGGGCTTCGATTTTGATTACTGACTAATTTATAGAGTGAAATTTCCATATATCATTATACCAGAATAATTTTTTAAATCTGTTTTTCAACATTTATAAGGTATTGCGATTCTAAATCTGTTTTTCAACATTTATAAAGTATCGTGATTCTAAATCTGTTTTTCAACATTTAAACAAAAGTGTCCAGATATTCTTTACACAGATGTTCAGAGCCAACTTTATCGTTTGTATCAATTGTTCATATTGAGTAATCGAGAAAAAAAAAATCGATGCTGCTGGACGCTGAATGTAGTCGCTGACGATGACGGTGTCGATCTTGCTTCTTCCCATGTGTAGACATCGATACCTGGTCCTCTTGTACTCCCATCCGGTAGTCTTGAATGACGACAGAGTGTAGTAGAGCGGAGTGCCAAGTGGCAGCTGTAGAATACTGTTACTTTGGCCATTGATCTTGCTCCCGACAGTCCACACGTCTTCATATCAATCACAGTTCACACGGCAGTCTTGATGTTAAACTTGACGTCGCAGATGACCACAGCAGAGCAGGACTGGATGTACCGACAGTGTCTCGTAACAGGAGTGGTGTCAGAAGGTCGTAGAGGCGGGTTGCTTGTTTGCAGAACAGGTGAATCTCGTCTTCCAACATTGCTCACGACATCTCAGGCGTTTCTTAATGTCACCAGGTTACTAGGCCGTAAACACCAACTGTGTATACTCTCGTACCGCCGACTGTAGGCCAAAGGAGACAATTTTGCGACCTTCTATTGGCGAGTCCCGGTACTCTGTAGGGAAACCGTACCTTCCGCCTGTAACCGCCTTAGTTCCGCTTTCTTGTTACTTCAGATGACGTAATCATTAATCTTCCGGCGAAATTCTTGAGTACTGCTACGTGCTTTCCATTTCCTGACCTCTCCTCCAACACTGCTGGAATGGCTGCAGTCTTGATGACGCAGCAGGTGGGTAGTGGTGATCTCGGGACAGCTACCCCGGCGTTGTATGGCACCTCCGGTGACTGCTATATGTGGACAGCTCGCTGGCCCTGATAACCTCGTTAGTGACGTGAGGCGTCGGCCGGGTGACTCTTGGATAGTCACTCATCCCCAAAGTAACTGATGTATGGGTTACTGGGTCTGGTGGGGGGAGGGCTTTGTGTAACGTGCCTCCCCCTCGGTCTTTACAGACAAGGGTTCACGTGTGGCTGGAACAACTGGGTCAGTGTACCAATCAGACCTGGAAACAGACAGACACAACACAGCGGAAGCATAGATATACTCTGGGTTTGGTGGAGGTGGAATCCCAGAGCACGGTAAAAGCTGCTACCCGAGTTAAGTATAGAGACAGTTCACCTCATTGCCTCTACAGGAAAGTCTAATGAATACTAAATTATACTAACCAAGGAAGTTACTTTACTGTATAGCGCGAGATCTCATTGCCATAGGGTGGCGAGACTGCACCTGACTACTGATGAGCGATGACAGAGGGTCATCCTCATCCTCTGACTCGTCGGTGAAGCCATGAGTCAGCACTGCTGAGTCAGGAACTAGACCCTCTGAAGGCAGTTCTAATTCTTCTCTAGCATGATAATGTTTCAATTTATTTACATGAATTGTCCTTTCCACCTGGTCCTCGAATACTCCTTTTATAACAAGATTAACCGGCCCCGCCCTTTTAATTACTCTATATGGTCCTCGCCACCTCGGAGCAAGTTTCCTACTCTGATTGGCGGGCGCAGCCTCATTCACTCTCCATACGAGGCTTCCTTCTTTCAACTCAAGGGGGCGCACTTTCTTGTCATAAAAATGAGCATACCGATTCCGTGCCTTCTTGGACGCTTCAGCTGCAATATTCCATGCATTTCTCATTTTTCCAAGGACCTCTGAAGGATAATCCTCCCCGTATGCAACATTATACAGGCTGTTAGATAACTTAACAGGCTGTTAGATAACGAGAGGCTGTTAGATAACGAGAGGCTGTAAGATAACGAGAGTCTGTATGATCATGGGAAGAGAAAAGTTACGTCCGTTCTGCGAGGTATGAATTGGATTGGATGTTCAACCCGTCCTCCTAATAGAGCATCGCATTTTGACGAATACTCAAAAGTTTTGTGCACTTATTACTAAAGCGATATTAAAAAAAAAAAATTGAAAGCATACAAAATGAAGCCGTGACAATCATTCTTGGAGACCGAAGAACTGCCAAAACATCTAATCAACGAGAGGAGTTGTCCCTCCCCAGTGTTAAAACCAGAATTAAGGAACTGGATGCTAAGCTTGCAATTAAGATACCCAGAGATCCTCATTACAATAATATTGCCAAGAAAAATCTGAGTCCTGTGCTACTTTCAGGGGAAAACATGAGAAGCAAAAAAATGGCAACACAGATTAGTCTGCTACCTCAAAAAACTTCACCTGCTTGAGCAAGCCCGTGAGCTTATGCTTGTAGAGAGGTTACCTCCCTGGGTGGATGACCCGTACATGATTATCATCAATGAGATGACAACGAAAAAGATCAAGATAACATGATAACTCAAGAAATGAGGCACAATTATCTTGAGGAAATCTGTAAAGAAGCCGGAAATTAATTAGATCAAATCTACATTTATGGGTCATATAATCTTTTCAATGGCAGGGCTGGTGCAGTATACACTGTAATTAGAAATAATGCTTTTCAATGCGGAAATGAAGAAAAAGCACGTATTGAGAACTACGCCTGTTCGATGCAAGCGGAGCTAACTAACATTGTTATGGCGTTAAGATTCCTTGAACAAAACACTAATGGTGCAGTGATCTGAACTGATTCTAAATAGCGCTGCAAAGCCTTAGTAAAAATCGGGCAGAAAATCCTGTGATAGTCGCTTAGATCAATAGAGTTGTGCGGGTACTAACCAATCAAGGATGAGTCGTCAAATTTCTGTGGATCCCCAAATGTTGGAATCTGTGGAAATGAACGAAGAGACGTGCCCTCCCCATGTTGGAATCTGTGGAAATGAACGAAGAGACGTGCTGGCTGCTGAAGGCGCTGAAGGAGACCATATTGAATACTTCATACCGCAGACTCTTCTACAAATTAAAGGTATTATCAGAAAACATCACCGTGACAAGGTGACTGAGGAAAGGAGGATAGAAGAACAAATCGGTGAATCTGCACGCTGGTACAATGTGGTTGCAGCTGGCAATCCCAGTCATTATGGACGAAGTGGAGGAGGCCGTGGGAGAGAATCAGTAATAGCAAGAATCCGTCTTGGATACAAATATCCATGGAGATTCGGAATGGAAAAAAACAGTTGAGCAGCGGAGTTGCAGAATCTGTGGTGAGAGTGATGGACACCGCCTTGACCACTACTTGAGAGAATGTGAACATTAGGAATATGTGCAGAATAATAAACCCCACATTGTTTGAGTTAGGAAAATACTATTTGTCAAAAATAGATACTGTTCTTAAAAGATTCTCCCATTTTGCACCCGCAAGACAAAGTTAGTACTTAAAGGTGGACAAATGTTAATCTTATTGTTTGATAAGCTGTTCACTTGAGACAATTAAGCAAGTCCAAGCTGAGTCTGGGTACTGGTGACTGGATGAACAACCCAGCGGGTTTTCCTCCTATTGGGGAGTGTTGCACATGGTGCTATGGTGGTATGTCCACTCACAGGATGAGTGGCGCTGCCCAATAAACTCGCCCCTCAGTGCAAAATTTTAATTTAAATGTTCTGTTTTCTGTTTTGGGTCATTTAGTAGGTCAGAATAGGTCACTTTAGTATGACAAACTGTCATACTAAACAGAAGTATGGGACAGTGGCGAAAGACATTCCCGACCTTGTAAAGCTCAGCCCCACATAGGCACTGTGCGGAGCACTGTGCTTGCTCCAGTACGTTTCCTCATCTCGGACATAGACAAGTACCCAAACTATACAGTATGATTTGTGTACCGCTGTAGAGTAGAACTGCCATTTAGAAAACACTGTACGAACGTCAGAGGTCCTCGGGTGGATATTGAACAGAGGTCCTGTTCAATATCCGCCCAGCAAACATAAGAAATATTGCCGGTAGATGTGTTCAAGGAAAATTAGACATTTAGACACGTCTTTGCTAGAAGTACCCAACTAACCGGGTTGTAGTAGATATGTGGGCCAGCGGGCCGCTTGAAGGAGTTGTGAGGAGTTCAAGTACCTTATCATCTTTTGCTGATGATACTGCGATTTTTATGAATATGATTACTAGAAATATGTAATACAGAAGACATAGCAGATAAAAATAAATGAGCCTCGGGGGAATAACATGTAAAAAAAAATTACAGTTCCTTCGCTATGGAAAAACTACAATAGAACAGAAATCATATATAAAATGCAGTCAAATCATACTGTAGAACGTAAAAGCATTATATAAGATTTAAGAGTAATCATGTTGGATGACCGTACTTTAAAAAAACACATACTAAAGTAGTTGTCACAACTGCAACAGAAACAAAGCTTAGATAACAAGAACCTTTCCAACAAGAGATGTAAGACAATAACAGCCCCATTCAGAGCTGGAGATATTGCTGACCTGGAGAACGTGCAAAGCTACTTTACTGCCTAAATTCATACAATAAAATATCTAAATTATTAGGGCCGCTTAAATTCCTTAAATCTGTATTCTCCAGACTGCAGGCGAGTGATACAAAATAATTTACATGGAAAATATTAGAGACTGGTTCCAAATCTGCACACTGATGAAACTACACATTAGACTAGCAGGCAAGGCACGAAGTGCTAAAAGAGCCCCTCTGGAAAGCAGAGGTGCAATAGGTACACTTAAAGAGTTCTACCAATACTGAGAGACCAAACCTTATCGGCACTAACCCCTAAATATAAGGGCCATAACTAGCTGACCACTCAAGGTGTGCAAACGAGAACTTGATAAACCCATTCAAAGGATACCTGATCAACTAGGCTATGATTCCTACATCATGTTTCTAGAAGCTGTGTCTAACAAACTGATTGACCAGACCACCTACCAGGAGGCCTGGTCAGACCAGGAGCCAGGCTTGGAACCAACTCCAGATAAACACAAGGTAAGAAGGGGTTTTGTGGTTGGTTGCGGCAACCCCACCCCAACGAGCGCACTCAGGTTTACCTAACCCCCAGACGATTCGCCCTTCGCATCTTACACATCAATAACTTTACTTTCTGTTCAACCACTCATCACACTAGGCTCAATAAAGCAACGGCTGTCCTCCCCAAATGCATTCATATATTTAACATTTTGTGTATTAAAAATTGGTTTGTTCTAATATAAAAATTAATAGTATTATACATAAAAATTCTATGTATAGTTAGGAGTAGGTGTTTAGGTTCTGTTGTCGCGTATTTGTATTTGACAACCTGTCTTCGACTCAAGTTCATTACATCCAGCGGTCGACCCTACAGACGCATTCATAAATTTTTACATGTTGTTTATTCAAAACGGAAATTTTCTCAAATATAAATTAATATTATAATATATTTGCATATTGTGCATATAACTGCCCGAAACGCTTTGCGTAATAGTGGCTTTAGGCATTGTATGTACTAGCTCTATCTATAAAGCCAACAAACTTTGTAAAATCTCTTTATGTATGTACCTTTGCCTAAATAAAAATTATTATTATTATTATTATTATTATTATTATATAGGCATAGGTTAGGTCAGGTTAGGTGTTTAAGTTCTGTTGGCGATTATTTGTATTAATAGTACGTGTGTGAAACATTCACAGGGTTGTGGTTCGAACAAAATTCGTAAGTGAAGCACTAGTTCCGGAAGTGTTCGTACGAAATCAGTTATGAGTCGTGTGTAAATCGTTTTTCATTCATAAACATGGAGTTTGGCTGGTGCGTGGAATCCCTTTTGGGTCTTTGTTCAGCCCGTCCTCCAAACAAAGATCCAAAAGTGATTCCATGCACCCACCAAACCCCCTGTTTATGAATGAAAAACGGTTTACACACAACTCACAACTGCTGACGTTCGAACATATCCGGAACAAGTGCTTCACTGACGAATTTTGTTCGAATCGCACCGCTATAAATGCTTCACCCACGTACTACAAATACAAATAATCGCGAACAGAACCTAAACACCTGACCTAACCTATCCTATGCCTATATATACACAATATGCCAATATATTATAATATTAATTTATACTTGAGAAAATTCCCGTTTTGAATGAACAGCATGTTAAAATTTATGAATGCGTCTGTGGGGTCGACCGCTGGATGTAATGGACTTGAGTCGAGGACGGGTTGCTTTGTTTGGAGGACGGGCTGGTATTTGAAGCAAGTGGGTGAAGCATGTATAGAATGTGGTTCGAACAGAGGACGTGACCGAAGCACTTGTTCCAGACGTGTTCGGACGTCATCAGTTGTGTGTAAACCGCTTTTCATTCATAAACCGGGGGTTTGGCGGGATTAACGAGCTTGGATCATTGTATGTGAGGACGGGCTGTACTGTTTCATGCTCGGCATCTTCAAAGCTTTAGGTGTTGGAAAAACCGACACCATTTACTAAGTTTCAATACAACAGGCAGATAAAATTGCTACTGATTTACTATTAACAAATTAACTAAAAGAAAACGAGATTGCAGTGAAACTTTCATTGGAAGAAAATGGGGATATCATTGCCATATGTCACCAGTAAATTCACCAGCTAATAATATTGGGAATTCTTCTTAATACTTCAGTTTCTGACTGTAAACATCATAAAAACATTTCCCTTGAATGTACTTAATTATTAGTAATAAAATAGATTAAATATGAGCTCTTTCCACTAATTGATAAAACGACATCTGGTTTTGACACCAGATGCGTGAGTGGGAGAGGAGCCGGCAGCAAATAAATTTAATGTAAACAAAGTCTTGCATGAAGCTCACATGATGCTCCACAATTTTCCTTCCAGACGTAGACGTGTTATGGGATGTAAGAAGCTCCCATCATCAGCACAGTCTTCATCAACAATATGGTAAGTGTTCGATATCTAATGCCCTGTTAAATCTAGTCATTCCTGGCCAGAAATATTAGGTAGATTAGGGGTATATCTAATACATGACAAGCCACCCAAACAGGGTAATTATTAATTAAATCTTATCTAATAAATTACAATAATTTCCACTGCTATAACTGTCATATATAGGTTTCGATTATTATTGTGGGTGCTATTTGACAGGTGAAATTGAAGGGGAAGAAGAATTAACATCAACTAACCGGTACAGCACATGCCATGTGATTACACTAGCCTCACCCACGGGGAGTATTGGTTTGGTGTGACCATCGTGTTCATATTTGGTTGTCCAAGCCATAATTAACTATACAGATAAGGCTTCCCCATGTATTAACTAATCATTTGTAGGCTTAACACCTAGTAACATTGCAGTGAATGTCTACCAATCGATAATTTTGATTGACAGACAATACAATTTAATAAACCCCCAGCTGCGTAGGAAACAATTTGTGAGAATTTAAATCATACAGTCCACTTTAACGTCAGTCTGTTATTGAAATAAATAAATTAACGTAAGAAATAAAATAATATATAAATTAAATATAAATTATAAATTGGAATTCAATAAATAAATTATTATTTGTACTAAAATTAATAAATCCCACAAGTCAGTTTTCCCCCACATCAGGCACTAAACCCTTGTCTTCACCAACCAGTCCTCACACTAAGTCCATTCCATCCAGCGGTTGACCCCAAAGATTCATTCATTAATTTTAACATGCTGTTCATTCAAAATAAGAATGTTCTCAAATATAAATTAATATTGTCGTCATTTTTAAATTATATATTAGCATACTGTGCATATTTAAGCATTGGTTAGGTTCGGTGTTTAGGTTCTGTTGGCGGTTATTTCTGTTTGTATTACGTCGGTGAAGCATTCACAGCATCCCGTCCTCGGATCAAGTCTATTCTATCTAGCAGTCGACCCTAAAGACGCATTCATCAATTTTAACATTCTTCTCATTCAAAACAGAATTTTTCTCAAATATAAATTATTATTATTATATATTAGCGTATTGTGCATATTTAGGCACTTGATAGGTTATGCGTTTAGGTTCTGTTGGCGATTATTTGAATTTGTAGTACGTGGGTGAAGCATTTACAGCGATATGGTTTGACAACCCGTCCTCGACTCCAGTCCATTCCATCCAACGGTCGACTCCACAGACGCATTCATAAATTTTAACATGCTGTTCATTCAAAATGTGAATTTTCTCAAATATAAATTAATATTATTTTATATAATTAATATTAGCATATTGTGCATATATAGGCATATGTTAAGCTAGGTTAGATGTTTAGGTCTGTTGGCGATTATTTGTTTTTGTAGTACGTGGGTGAAGCATTTACAGCGTTGTGGTTCGAGCAAAATTCGTCAGTGAAGCACTAGTTCCAGAAGGTTCAAACGAAATCAGTAGTTGTGCAGCCCGTCCTCCAAACAAAGATCCAAAAGTGATTCCATGCACCGCCAAACCCCTGTTTATGAATGAAAAGTGGTTTACACACGACTCACAACTGCTGACGTTCGAGCATATCCGGAACAAGTGTTTCACTGACGAATTTTGTTCGAATCACAACGCTGTAAATGCTTCACCCACGTACTACAAATACAAATAATCGCCAACAGAACCTAAACACCTAACTTAACCTAACCTATGCCTATATATACACAATATGCTAATATATTATAATATTAATTTATACTTGAGAAAATTCCCGTTTTGAATGAACAGCATGTTAAAATTTATGAATGCGTCTGTGGGGTTGACCGCTGGATGTAATGGACTTGAGTCGAGGACGGGTTGAGTTGTCTGTCAACCGTGTTTCATTCATAAACGGAGGTTTGGCAAGTTGGCACTGCACCACTGCCTAGACCTAACCATTCACAAAATTATAATATACCTTAAAATTGAGTAATATTCTAGAATATACTGCTTCTGTATCATAGTACGTTAAAATTAACGAATGCGTCTTTGGGGTTAGGCACAGCTTGGACGATTGGGTGGAAATCATGAATGTTCTCATCGCAAAAAATCAATCTGAGTTAGAGTCTGGAGCCTAGTGTAGAGAACATAATGTGTACTGTGAAGACTGGGATATTTTTACCTAATAGGCGGCAGGTAGCTAGAACCATCTGTCGACCATAGGCGACACCTCTTTTTGAGTTGTGCCCCGATTGTACCCTTTGTTAAAACGTGAAATGACGTTACTCACATTCTAACGGTTTATAGATATAAATAATAATTTATACAACGTATTTAATTATAAACGAATACAATTAATAATGTATCCTGATTGAAGATAATGATTGTTTGTAAACATTATGCATTATTATATGCAATATCACTTATGGCATATTTGTAAGAGGATCTGATATTCATCCCCCAATAAGGCAGACTCCTCTCCCGTGGGGCAGCTGGTGGACATACCCACACAGTTCCTAGTGGAGGAGGCGCACTATTGCCAGAAGCGGCCCAACCTGCAGGTCATCGCCTATGTGCACTCAGCCATCATTAATATACAACAAAGGGACGACATTCGCGCCACATGGGGCAACGCCTCAGCCTACGACCTGGGGAATATCAGCGTCCAGGTCGGCCTTGTCTTCATGGTGGGACGAGTCAAGAGCAGCTGGGAGCGACATATTGTTCAAGAGGAGAGTCAACATTATCACGACATTGTTCAAGTGAGTCACCAATGTTCAGATGAGTCAATGTTCTGTAAGTGATATTTCATTCTCTAACGTCAGCGTTATAACATTGTCCAGAGGATTTAGTACTACCAAGATATTAACTCTGGAGAGACTCATTACTTTACAATTTGCTTTCTAACTATAATTAAATTACCCCTGAATCCCTTAGTAGTTCACTTTCTGATCGACTCCTCCAGCAACTGTTGAGGCTATCAAGCACGGCGCTTGGTTAACTTATAAAACTGACAAAATTGTTATGATGAAGAATTAGACCTGACTGTCAGCCAGACGAGTGGGGTCGTCGCCACTCGCTCAGCCATAATACCAATCCTGTGCTCAGAGCTATCATTTTAAATGAGAATATCTAATTAACGGGAAGATTTTTACAATTCATTATTAACCCTAAGTTGGCGGCCCATGTCATATGTTTAATAGTCTCATATCTACACAAATCAGCACATTGATCATCATTATTGCAGGACACAGCACATACACAGGACATACACAGCAAATCTTGCAAAAAACAAACTCCTAAATAGCACCTGCTTATCAGTTTACAACCAAAATGTTAGGTCACTTGGTAAACATTTTGATAATATAAATGCACTACTCACAGCACTAGGTACTAAATTATCATTCATCATTTTAACAGAAACTTGGCTAAGTAAAGACTATACCCAACTCTACAATTTAGCTGGTTATAAAGCCATTCATAACTGCAGGCCTATTAAAAAAGGAGGTGGCACAGCAATATATTACAAAGATACCTTCATCTGCAATAGTGTCATCAGTGATAGAGACGACTATTGTGAATATACCTTTGCCAAGTTCTCCAGTAAATCCCTTAAATCCTCCCTGACTATCGGTACCATCTATAGATTTCCTAATACCAACATAGCTTCATTCTCAGACAACGTAAGGAATCTTATCATAAATAACAATCTCAACAAAAATCACATCATTCTAGGAGGTGATTTCAATATTGACCTGGGTCTTCAAAATAACCCTCAAGTTGACTATTTCCTTAACAGCATGCACTCCTGTATGCTAATCCCCACAATCACCAAGCCCACCCGAGTCACTCAAACATCTGTCACTACCTTGGATCACTTATGGATTAATATAACAGCTCTCCTTACATCTAGGGTAATCTATGATAGAACAACTGACCACTATCCTACCTTCCTCATAGCAAACATGGACACAATACCTCCTGAAAGTAAGAAACTCTCATTCAGGCTACACAGTGAATCAGCTTTTGGCAAATCTCTCTAATGCACTTCACAATACTAACTGGGAATCTGAATTCAATAATACACAGGATATAAACTCATTAACTAACCTCTTTCTCTCCAAAACTCTAAGCCTCTACAACATTCACTGTCCCCTTCTTACCAAACAAGTAACTGACAAAAGAAAAAACAATCCGTGGCTCACAAGTGGCATAATTAAATCAATCAACAAAAAACACAAATATGAAAAGAAATTTAGGATTAGCCTAGTTACAAAGAAAATAGTCAAAAGGTACTCATCAGTGCTTACCAGTATCATAAGAAAAGCCAAACTTTCATATTATGAGACTAGATTCAAAGAAGCAAAAGGCAATATGAAAATCACATGGAATACCATCGAACAAAAGGTCTTAGTTGACATGAACTTGAAACCGGCCATATACTGCTGGTATGTTGACGACATTTTTACACAGGTACCTGATATGTCAGACATCTGCAGGAGCTGAAGGAGGTATTTGAGCGGAATTCTGTGTTGCGTTTCACTTACGAGATGGAGAAGGATGGGAAGCTGCCCTCTCTAGATGTAACAGTCATGGAAAGGAGCGGAGGTTTCCACACTGCAGTCTACACTAAGGAAACAAACATAGGAATGTGCCTCAATGCCAACAGTGACTGCCCAGACAGGTACAAGAGGAGTGTTGTTAACGCTTATGTCAACCGTGCTCTCAGCCACAGCTCAGGATGGAAGCAAGTCAATGAAGAACTCTGTAGGGTAAGACAGGTCCTAGTCAACAACGGCTTCTCCAATGGTTTTGTTGAAGACATCATAAGAAGGAAGGTGAAACGCCATGCAACCTCTGAAGAGATAACTAACACAACACCTGTACCCCCTATTAGGCTATTTTACAGGAACTTCTTTTCCATAGCTCATAAACCGGAGGAAAGGGTCCTGAAAATTATTGTTAATAGTAACGTTATCCCTACAGACAAAAATCAGAAGATACAATTGACGATTTACTATAAAACCAAGAAAACTGCCAACCTACTCATGAGAAACTCTCCAGACACAAAGCAAAGCAAAGCAGAACGCTTTGGAAGAGACCAATGCCATCTATGCCTTCAAATGCCCACTTGGGGACTGTAAGCCTCAAAGAACTCAGAATATAGGCAAGACAACAACATCTCTTTCCAGGCGATTAACGATGCATAAGCAACAGGGCTCCATTAAGGAACATATAATCTCTTCCCACAACCAGACCATCACCAGAGAAGTCTTAACAAAAAACACGGAAATCGTCGATAGATACAGCGATAGCAGGCGGCTTGACATCTGCGAGGCACTACACATCAAGAAGTCAACACCAGCAACCAACAGCCAATTAATGCACAACTATATTCTACCCACTTCAAGGCTCCGCACCAATATAGAAACATCAAGAAATATGGGCCAATAGACCCTTTGCAGTTACTTCCATTCTTCCCTTTAATTTACCCAATTTATACCCATTGTTTCGTGTTCTATCTTGTGTTGAAAGTTTTGTTCACCTCATCCAAAACTGTTGTAACATATCACCTCACCCAAATGCGGGTATATAAGATGAAAGCTGTTTAAATATAGCATAGTAGAACTCTGTTTAGTGTTTGCAGGTTATAGTTGTGTGTGTGTAAACTAAAGTCTTTGAAAATGTAATAAGTTATTACGAAACGTGTTCAAGTGTCGCGTCAGACTAGAAATAAAAATGAATTTTGGAGAATTGATTTTTCAATTACCATCGACAGTGAAAAGAAACATAAGAAATATTGAGAAAATTCGTGTTAGAATTATTAATCTTACTTTTTCGGTTATATTTAATAATATATATATATATATATATATATATTATATATATATATATATATATATATATATATATATATATATATATATAATATATATATATATATATATATATTATATATATATATATATATATATATATATATATATATATATATATATATATATATGACAATGTCAGACCACGGAGGAAAATGAAACAGGAGTTTCCTTAAGTACTTTCGTACTGGTGGTCTGACATTGTTACATTCTTAATCACGTGTTTATTTTCGTGATATACACATATATATATATACCGATTTACACATGAAAATAGTGAAAATAACAGTCTGCCATTCTTGGATGTACTAATAACAAAAACAGGAACCTCTTTAAGCACCAACGTATATACCAAGCCCACCAACATAGGATTATGCCTGAACGGTACAAGTGAGTGCCCCCAAAGATACAAAGCCAGTGTTCTCAATGCTTATATTCGTCGAGCGCTTACCCACTGCTCTGAATGGAGCAACGTGAGTAGAGAGTTTGAAAGAGTAACTCAGGTATTGGTGAACAACGGATATAGCAACGCGGAAATAAACGCTGCTATAAGAAGACACTTGGACCGTTGGTAT
>NC_091170.1:45732177-45744677 GCF_040958095.1 Procambarus clarkii | reverse complement strand
TTATTCTCAAACTGTCTTTCTTCTTATATTGTTAAAATACGTTCTGTGATCACAGGAAACTAAAACAAACAAAAATATTATATGTGACATACTTTGGCCGTAATGGGAGGAGGAAGTGTGGGAGTATTCAGGCGGTGATCGCGTACACGCCAGCAGGGGTGTGCTTCCAGACCAGCACTGTGGCGAGGCTGCAGCAAATAGGCTTTTACATAATTATTTCAATGTCTTTGAATGGTTTTATATCTAATGATTTGCAGTAATATTATTTAATTGTATGTAAGTTGAGGAATTCATATAGGTAATGTGTGGAACATCACTATGCTAAAAAATATATATGGAGCTCCTATCTAGTGACTTGTATATTGTATTCTCAGATCAATCAAACAGTATTTTTACTGTTATCACACTTTATACACACGTGATAAACATCTATCTATAATTTTATAAACCATAAGGAACCAGTAAGTAATTCTGGTGTGTTTGCTAATGAAATGTTAGCACAGTATAGAGCGTCACGCTACGACCAGCTGACTCCTGCAACCGACGTCACCTGACGAAGGAGAATACCCAGAAATATACTATGCACATAATTATTATTATGAACACAACTATTATTATCAGATTCCAATCACTAAACCATGAATATAAATAATTTTCCACAAGATTATTTACTAAAGGAACATGAAGTCATTTTCCATGATGCGTAGATTTGCAAAACCTCAGCTGTGTGCTGTGAATGTTTTCTTCCTGCTATGAACATCATAAATAACACTGTGTTTTCTGATATCTGAACCTTGTACATAGTCTTTATCACAGTAACGATCGCTCATAAAATGCTTGAAATGCTGCAGATGTGGATATAAATCTTGTAGCTGTCAACATGATCCACGATGTCGTTTCTGCGGAAAGTCTCACCTCTCTAATGTGAGTAGAAACAAACTTCAGCTGGGTGAGAAAATAGTCCCCAGATACTGCAACTGTGGAGGTGTTCACAATGCCAGCTGAGCTGTGTGTAGCAAGAGGCCAAGTATGGATGTTCCCCGGATGGAGAATATTACAGAGGAGGCAAGAGCTCTTACTCAGACATCGGGAGAGCAGCAGAAAAGTCAGCACAAAACAGTGCAAGTGAATCGGATGACTGCATGGGCATTAGTCACCTTAAATTTGTCAGGCTCCAGCCAAAGCAGCACTCCGGCAGTGACAGTGTAACGGTGAGAGAAGTGGTTACTGGGGCCTAGAAAGATGGCCATAATGGTATTGTCAAGGATTTGTGGGTTGAAATAAAGAAAGTTGGTGAGTGCCTACGAAGTCGTGGACAGAGAATTGAGTCCACTGAGGCAAAATTAAACATTCAGGCGAAGTTAAAGGAATGTTAATGGTTTAAGAAACAGAGTTACAGATGTTCATTGTTATATGATGGGAAATGATATTGATGTTGTAGCCCTCCAGGAGACAGGGGATACAAATGAAGGCTTATTGAAATTAAATTTCTATAAAGGGTTTCAACTTTTCGCCACACGGATCATAAGAGGGACGTCAGTTTATGTTAAGTACTCCATACCAGCAGAGTTAGTAGAACCACCGTAAAAAATACTAGGTATTGAAAGTGACTGTTAAATTATCATTAGGAGAAGGAGAATTTATTGAAGTTAATTTGTATGTATCCAGGAACTGTTTCGACGCTCACTATCTACCTGACTGCATTTATATTAATTCATTGGTCATTGGGAACCTTAATGTTCAGCACACAAGTCTTGGGACAGTGGGAAGTATTAATATCAATGGAGTTAAGTGGTTACAGTTTCTACAAGATCATCCAGATACCTGTCTCTTGGGAAACAATGAACCAACTCACATCAGGGGAGAACTGCCTGACTATACCTGCCTTATAAACTCTCTAGGGATTATGGGGGAGGCTCTGGTTGTTCGGGAACTACTTAGTAAGCACTTTTTGCCTTGTATGTTGAATTGCCAGTGGGAAAACAAGTCCACTTTCAATGGAAAAGATTAAATATTAAGAAAGATAAGAAAAATTTATTTCATTCCAAATATGGAAGATTGGTATCAACAATACGTGCCTCTCTGCGTTGATAGATTTTACGAGGACATGGTCAAGAACATAGAGAAATTAGTACAGAGGGAAAACATCGGTGGCAGAGGAAGCAAGATGCATGGATCTAAGAAATTTAATTATTCCAATGATCAGCAAGTTAAGGGGTGGGAGAGAATGATGCGAGGTGCACACGAAGAATGGTTAAACAATGGAATCTGGGATGAAGAAAAAAATACAATGTTGGAAGTGGGTAGTGAATGCAGTCAGGTAAGAAAGGAGGAGCGGGACTGATATTGGCAAGAGTTTGTTCAATCCATTGGTAATACTAAGAACTTAAAGACATATGGAGAGAAATAAACAAAATCAGGGGTTGTAAGACTAAATTCATAGCTCACCCAGATCCAGGAAATGTTGCTGATGAGTTGGTAGGCAAATGGGCAAGTGCTGCTAGTATGGAGTCCTTATCTGAAACACGAGAAACACCATTGATTTATGGGAAAATATTAGAAATGGAGTAAATTTATGAGCTTTTAATACAGAATCAGTAACTTGCACTGAGATAACTTACGATGAGCTATTTGATGCTATTAAAAGTGGCAGCTTTACTGCTCGGGGGAAAGATGGAGTAACGTATGACTTTCTTAATTATTTAGCCGGTATGAAACCTAGTCCCTTACTTGATTTGTTTAACATGAGTTATAGGGAAAGAAAGTTACCAAGAAAAAGGAAGGTGGCTTTCATTATTCCTATACCCAAGTCAAATGGAGGTTACAGGCCTGTATCCTTAACATCCTGTTTATTTTTAAATGATAGGAAGGATTTTGTTAAATAGGCTACTCTACCTTGTAGGAGATAACATCTCCAATAACCTATTTGGTTTTTCAAGGGCAAAAGCATTGTCAATTATCTCATAAAGTGTTTGTCTTATGTGGATGACAATTGTAGAGTTTTTGTTGATCTACAAGGAGCATTTGATAAAGATAATGAAGAAGTAATCTTATACGAATTAGCCAATTTGGGAATAACAGGAAGATTGCTGCATGTTGTTGTTGTTGTTTTTATTCAGCTACTTGGAACAAAAAGTTCCAAGTAGCATGGGCTAAGGTGAGCCCGTAAGCGGAGGCCCTATGGAGCCATTATCTGTATCAATAGCTGATACTGGAGATCTGGGGATGGGGGTTCGTGGATGCGTCAATCCAATCCCAGACCATAAAGCTGGTCTGGCCGGTGAATTGATGGGGGTACACACGTTGCTCACCGTTGAGTGCCACAGAGTCAGCAGAGCTGGCAACAGTCGGCTGGTCTAGGGGAAGATGTCCGAGTGTTACAAGAGGAATGGTTTCCTTATCCCACTTCCCCAAAGTTGGTAATCTGGTGAAATTTTCTTCTTCATGGTGTTGTAATCGCAGTAGTGGTCGAGGCGGTCTTGAGGGACGACTATGCGAAGGATCCGTCCTGCTTGGACTGACTACACATGCGGCAGGCTTGGGTACAAACATTACTGGGGATATGGAATAGCTGTTAATGACAATGAAATGAAGTATAAACTATGTGATATGTTAAGGTCTCACATCCTCATCCCTCTTGATTGCCCGTTGATTAATGTATATAGAAAAACTGAGATAAGGATTGTTCCTGACCAAATAGCTTGGATGTGTCACAAGTTATTGTGACACATCCAAGTTATATATATTTCAGTTATTTGGATTTTCAGTTATATATATATATATATATATAACTGAAAACTCACACCCCAGAAGTGACTCGAACCCATACTCCCAGAAGCAACGCAACTGGTATGTACAAGACGCCTTAATCCACTTGACCATCACGACCGGACATAATGAGGTGATAGCCGAGGCTATTTGAACCACCCCACCGCCGGCACTCGGATAGTAATCTTGGGCATAGCATTTTACCAAATCACCTCATTCTTTGGGGCACACGTGAGGAACACAAATGCGAACAAGCCTGAATGGTCCCCAGGACAATATGCAACTGAAAACTCACACCCCAGAAGTGACTCTAACCCATACTCCCAGAAGCAACGCAACTGGTATGTACAAGACGCCTTAATCCACTTGACCATCACGACCGGACATAATGAGGTGATAGCCGAGGCTATTTGAACCACCCCACCGCCGGCACTCGGATAGTAATCTTGGGCATAGCATTTTACCAAATCACCTCATTCTTTGGGGCACACGTGAGGAACACAAATGCGAACAAGCCTGAATGGTCCCCAGGACAATATGCAACTGAAAACTCACACCCCAGAAGTGACTCGAACCCATACTCCCAGAAGCAACGCAACTGGTATGTACAAGACGCCTTAATCCACTTGACCATCACGACCGGACATAATGAGGTGATAGCCGAGGCTATTTGAACCACCCCACCGCCGGCACTCGGATAGTAATCTTGGGCATAGCATTTTACCAAATCACCTCATTCTTTGGGGCACACGTGAGGAACACAAATGCGAACAAGCCTGAATGGTCCCCAGGACAATATGCAACTGAAAACTCACACCCCAGAAGTGACTCGAACCCATACTCCCAGAAGCAACGCAACTGGTATGTACAAGACGCCTTAATCCACTTGACCATCACGACCGGACAAAATGAGGTGATAGCCGAGGCTATTTGAACCACCCCACCGCCGGCACTCGGATAGTAATCTTGGGCATAGCATTTTACCAAATCACCTCATTCTTTGGGGCACACGTGAGGAACACAAACACATGAGGAACACATGTCCGGTCGTGATGGTCAAGTGGATTAAGGCGTCTTGTACATACCAGTTGCGTTGCTCCTGGGAGTATGGGTTCGAGTCACTTCTGGGGTGTGAGTTTTCAGTTGCATATTGTCCTGGGGACCATTCAGGCTTGTTCGCATTTGTGTTCCTCACGTGTGCCCCAAAGAATGAGGTGATTTGGTAAAATGCTATGCCCAAGATTAGTATCCGAGTGCCGGCGGTGGGGTGGTTCAAATAGCCTCGGCTATCACCTCATTTTGTCCGGTCGTGATGGTCAAGTGGATTAAGGCGTCTTGTACATACCAGTTGCGTTGCTCCTGGGAGTATGGGTTCGAGTCACTTCTGGGGTGTGAGTTTTCAGTTGCATATTGTCCTGGGGACCATTCAGGCTTGTTCGCATATATATATATATATATATATATATATATATATATATATATATATACATATATAATCCATATATATCATATATATACATATATATATATATATATATATATATATATATATATATATATATATATATATATATATATATATATATATATATATATATATACATATATATATATATACATATATATGTGTATATCTCCTTCTGAAGATGTATTTAATATACGAAAGTACTTAAGGAAATTCCTGTTTCATTTTTCCTCCGTTGTCTGACATTGTCATATATACATATATATATATATATATATATATATGTCGTACCTAGTAGCCAGAACGCACTTTTCTGCCTACTATGCAAGGCCCGATTTGCCTAATAAGCCAAGTTTTACTGAATTAATATATTTTTTTTAATTTTTTTCTTATGAAATGATAAAGCTACCCATTTCATTACGCATGAGATCAAATTTTTTTTTATTGAAGTTAAAATTAACGTAGATATATGACCGAACCTAACCAACCCTACCTAACCTAACCTAACCTATCTTTAAACGTTAGGTTAGGTTAGGTAGCCGAAAAAGTTAGGTTAGGTTAGGTTAGGTAGGTTAGGTTGTCGAAAAACAATTAATTCATGAAAACTTGGCTTATTAGGCAAATTTGGCCTTGCATAGTAGGCTGAGAAGTGCGTTCTGGCTACTAGGTACGACATATATATATATATATATATATATATATATATATATATATATATATATATATATATATATATATGTCGTACCTAGTAGCCAGAACGCACTTCTCAGCCTACTATGCAAGGCCAAATTTGCCTAATAAGCCAAGTTTTCATGAATTAATTGTTTTTTCGACAACCTAACCTACCTAACCTAACCTAACCTAACCTTTTTCGGCTACCTAACCTAACCTAACGTTTTAAAGATAGGTTAGGTTAGGTTAGGTAGGGTTGGTTAGGTTCGGTCATATATCTACGTTAATTTTAACTTCAATAAAAAAAAAATTTGATCTCATGCGTAATGAAATGGGTAGCTTTATCATTTCATAAGAAAAAAATTAAAAAAAAAAGATATATTAATTCAGTAAAACTTGGCTTATTAGGCAAATCGGGGCCCTTGGCATAGTAGGCAGAAAAGTGCGTTCTGGCTACTAGGTACGACATATATATATATATATATATATATATAGTATATATGACAATGTCAGACAACGGAGGGAAAAATGAAACAGGAATTTCCTTAAGTACTTTCGTATATTAAAATACATCTTCAGAAGGAGATATACACATATATATGTATATATATATAGATATGTATATTATATATATATATATATATATGTAGTATATATATATATATATATATATATATATATATATATATATATATATATATATATATATATATGTATATATATGTATATATATGGATATATATTATGTATATATAGATATATCTATATATATATATATATATATATATATATATATATATATGCGAACAAGCCTGAATGGTCCCCAGGGACAATATGCAACTGAAAACTCACACCCCAGAAGTGACTCGAACCCATACTCCCAGGAGCAACGCAACTGGTATGTACAAGACGCCTTAATCCACTTGACCATCACGACCGGACAAATGAAGGTGATAGCCGAGGCTATTTGAACCACCCCACCGCCGGCACTCGGATACTAATCTTGGGCATAGCATTTTAAACCAAATCACCTCATTCTTTGGGGCACACGTGAGGAACACAATGCGAACAAGCCTGAATGGTCCCCAGGGACAATATGCAACTGAAAACTCACACCCCAGAAGTGACTCGAACCCATACTCCCAGGAGCAACGCAAACTGGTATGTACAAGACGCCTTAATCCCACTTGACCATCACGACCGGACATGTGTTCCTCATGTGTTTGTGTTCCTCACGGTGTGCCCCAAAGAATGAGGTGAGTTGGTAAAAATGCTATGCCCAAGATTACTATCCGAGTGCCGGCGGTGGGGTGGTTCAAATAGCCTCGGCTATCACCTCATTTTGTCCCGGTCGTGATGGTCAGTGGATTAAGGCGTCTTGTACATACCAGTTGCGTTGCTTCTGGGAGTATGGGTTCGAGTCACTTCTGGGGTGTGAGTTTTCAGTTGCATATTGTCCTGGGGACCATTCAGGCTTGTTCGCATTTGTGTTCCTCACGTGTGCCCCAAAGAATGAGGTGATTTGGTAAAATGCTATGCCCAAGATTACTATCCGAGTGCCGGCGGTGGGGTGGTTCAAATAGCCTCGGCTATCAACCTCATTATGTCCGGGTCGTGATGGTCAAGTGGATTAAGGCGTCTTGTACATACCAGTTGCGTTGCTTCTGGGAGTATGGGTTCGAGTCACTTCTGGGGTGTGAGTTTTCAGTTGCATATTGTCCTGGGGACCATTCAGGCTTGTTCGCATTTGTGTTCCTCACGTGTGCCCCAAAGAATGAGGTGATTTGGTAAATGCTATGCCCAAGATTACTATCCGAGTGCCGGCGGTGGGGTGGTTCAAATAGCCTCGGCTATCACCTCATTATGTCCGGTCGTGATGGTCAAGTGGATTAAGGCGTCTTGTACATACCAGTTGCGTTGCTTCTGGGAGTATGGGTTAGAGTCACTTCTGGGGTGTGAGTTTTCAGTTGCATATTGTCCTGGGGACCATTCAGGCTTGTTCGCATTTGTGTTCCTCACGTGTGCCCCAAAGAATGAGGTGATTTGGTAAAATGCTATGCCTAAGATTACTATCCGAGTGCCGGCGGTGGGGGTGGTTCAAATAGCCTCGGCTATCACCTCATTATGTCCGGTCGTGATGGTCAAGTGGATTAAGGCGTCTTGTACATACCAGTTGCGTTGCTTCTGGGAGTATGGGTTCGAGTCACTTCTGGGGTGTGAGTTTTCAGTTATATAGTATATATATATATAATAACTGAAAATCCAAATAACTGAAATATATATAACTTGGATGTGTCACAATAACTTGTGACACATCCAAGCTATTTGGTCAGGAACAATCCTTATCTCAGTTTTTCTATATACATTAATCAACGGGCAATCAAGAGGGATGAGGATGTGAGACCTTAACATATCACATAGTTTATACTTCATTTCATTGTCATTAACAGCTATTCCATATCCCCAGTAATGTTTGTACCCAAGCCTGAGCCGCATGTGTAGTCAGTCCAAGCAGGACGGATCCTTCGCATAGTCGTCCCTCAAGACCGCCTCGACCACTACTGCGATTACAACACCATGAAGAAGAAAATTTCACCAGATTACCAACTTTGGGGAAGTGGGATAAGGAAACCATTCCTCTTGTAACACTCGGACATCTTCCCCTAGACCAGCCGACTGTTGCCAGCTCTGCTGACTCTGTGGCACTCAACGGTGAGCAACGTGTGTACCCCCATCAATTCACCGGCCAGACCAGCTTTATGGTCTGGGATTGGATTGACGCATCCACGAACCCCCATCCCCAGATCTCCAGTATCAGCTATTGATACAGATAATGGCTCCATAGGGCCTCCGCTTACGGGCTCACCTTAGCCCATGCTACTTGGAACTTTTTGTTCCAAGTAGCTGAATATAAAACAACAACAACAACATGCAGCAATCTTCCTGTTATTCCCAAATTGGCTAATTCGTATAAGATTACTTCTTCATTATCTTTATCAAATGCTCCTTGTAGATCAACAAAAACTCTACAATTGTCATCCACATAAGACAAACACTTTATGAGATAATTGACAATGCTTTTGCCCTTGAAAAACCAAATAGGTTATTGGAGATGTTATCTCCTACAAGGTAGAGTAGCCTATTTAACAAATCCTTCCTATCATTTAAAAATAAACAGGATGTTAAGGATACAGGCCTGTAACCTCCATTTGACTTGGGTATAGGAATAATGAAAGCCACCTTCCTTTTTCTTGGTAACTTTCTTTCCCTATAACTCATGTTAAACAAATCAAGTAAGGGACTAGGTTTCATACCGGCTAAATAATTAAGAAAGTCATACGTTACTCCATCTTTCCCCCGAGCAGTAAAGCTGCCACTTTTAATAGCATCAAATAGCTCATCGTAAGTTATCTCAGTGCAAGTTACTGATTCTGTATTAAAAGCTCATAAATTTACTCCATTTCTAATATTTTCCCATAAATCAATGGTGTTTCTCGTGTTTCAGATAAGGACTCCATACTAGCAGCACTTGCCCATTTGCCTACCAACTCATCAGCAACATTTCCTGGATCTGGGTGAGCTATGAATTTAGTCTTACAACCCCTGATTTTGTTTATTTCTCTCCATATGTCTTTAAGTTCTTAGTATTACCAATGGATTGAACAAACTCTTGCCAATATCAGTCCCGCTCCTCCTTTCTTACCTGACTGCATTCACTACCCACTTCCAACATTGTATTTTTTTCTTCATCCCAGATTCCATTGTTTAACCATTCTTCGTGTGCACCTCGCATCATTCTCTCCCACCCCTTAACTTGCTGATCATTGGAATAATTAAATTTCTTAGATCCATGCATCTTGCTTCCTCTGCCACCGATGTTTTCCCTCTGTACTAATTTCTCTATGTTCTTGACCATGTCCTCGTAAAATCTATCAACGCAGAGAGGCACGTATTGTTGATACCAATCTTCCATATTTGGAATGAAATAAATTTTTCTTATCTTTCTTAATATTTAATCTTTTCCATTGAAAGTGGACTTGTTTTCCCACTGGCAATTCAACATACAAGGCAAAAAGTGCTTACTAAGTAGTTCCCGAACAACCAGAGCCTCCCCCATAATCCCTAGAGAGTTTATAAGGCAGGTATAGTCAGGCAGTTCTCCCCTGATGTGAGTTGGTTCATTGTTTCCCAAGAGACAGGTATCTGGATGATCTTGTAGAAACTGTAACCACTTAACTCCATTGATATTAATACTTCCCACTGTCCCAAGACTTGTGTGCTGAACATTAAGGTTCCCAATGACCAATGAATTAATATAAATGCAGTCAGGTAGATAGTGAGCGTCGAAACAGTTCCTGGATACATACAAATTAACTTCAATAAATTCTCCTTCTCCTAATGATAATTTAACAGTCACTTTCAATACCTAGTATTTTTTACGGTGGTTCTACTAACTCTGGCTGGTATGGAGTACTTAACATAAACTGACGTCCCTCTTATGATCCGTGTGGCGAAAAGTTGAAACCCCTTTATAGAAATTTAATTTCAATAAGCCTTCATTTGTATCCCCTGTCTCCTGGAGGGCTACAACATCAATATCATTTCCCATCATATAACAATGAACATCTGTAACTCTGTTTCTTAAACCATTAACATTCCTTTAACTTCGCCTGAATGTTTAATTTTGCCTCAGTGGACTCAATTCTCTGTCCACGACTTCGTAGGCACTCACCAACTTTCTTTATTTCAACCCACAAATCCTTGACAATACCATTATGGCCATCTTTCTAGGCCCCAGTAACCACTTCTCTCACCGTTACACTGTCACTGCCGGAGTGCTGCTTTGGCTGGAGCCTGACAAATTTAAGGTGACTAATGCCCATGCAGTCATCCGATTCACTTGCACTGTTTTGTGCTGACTTTCTGCTGCTCTCCCGATGTCTGAGTAAGAGCTCTTGCCTCCTCTGTAATATTCTCCATCCGGGGAACATCCATACTTGGCCTCTTGCTACACACAGCTCAGCTGGCATTGTGAACACCTCCACAGTTGCAGTATCTGGGGACTATTTTCTCACCCAGCTGAAGTTTGTTTCTACTCACATTAGAGAGGTGAGACTTTCCGCAGAAACGACATCGTGGATCATGTTGACAGCTACAAGATTTATATCCACATCTGCAGCATTTCAAGCATTTTATGAGCGATCGTTACTGTGATAAAGACTATGTACAAGGTTCAGATATCAGAAAACACAGTGTTATTTATGATGTTCATAGCAGGAAGAAAACATTCACAGCACACAGCTGAGGTTTTGCAAATCTACGCATCATGGAAAATGACTTCATGTTCCTTTAGTAAATAATCTTGTGGAAAATTATTTATATTCATGGTTTAGTGATTGGAATCTGATAATAATAGTTGTGTTCATAATAATAATTATGTGCATAGTATATTTCTGGGTATTCTCCTTCGTCAGGTGACGTCGGTTGCAGGAGTCAGCTGGTCGTAGCGTGACGCTCTATACTGTGCTAACATTTCATTAGCAAACACACCAGAATTACTTACTGGTTCCTTATGGTTATAAAATTATAGATAGATGTTTATCACGTGTGTATAAAGTGTGATAACAGTAAAAATACTGTTTGATTGATCTGAGAATACAATATACAAGTCACTAGATAGGAGCTCCATATATATTTTTTAGCATAGTGATGTTCCACACATTACCTATATGAATTCCTCAACTTACATACAATTAAATAATATTACTGCAAATCATTAGATATAAAACCATTCAAAGACATTGAAATAATTATGTAAAAGCCTATTTGCTGCAGCCTCGCCACAGTGCTGGTCTGGAAGCACACCCCTGCTGGCGTGTACGCGATCACCGCCTGAATACTCCCACACTTCCTCCTCCCATTACGGCCAAAGTATGTCACATATAATATTTTTGTTTGTTTTAGTTTCCTGTGATCACAGAACGTATTTTAACAATATAAGAAGAAAGACAGTTTGAGAATAACTATTTTCTGCACAGCAGGGACTTGTAATAATTAATAGCAGCACATCAGAGTGGTTAATAGTCTCTACAGTGAATGTATGACTGAATTGCTCCCTGATCTTCACAGGATTCGACGATTAGCAGATGATGAGCAAATCACGATGTTTTCAGCTCATATCTAATGAGTTAATTCCAATGATGAGCATATCTGTGTGATGAATCAAAAATCTACTGGGTATTACGTGCCACTGGATGTTCGTATGGGCTATTCATGCTCGTGCCACTTCTTGGGTGGCTTAATCTTCATCAATCATCACCGGAAGTTGCCAAATATACGGATGAGCTACCGCTAGTACGTCTTCGTCACTGAGGATCAGTTATCACTTTTAGTAATAACATTCTCGCTCAGCAAAGACGTAGCCTCCCTATGAGTACACTAATTGCATCTCATCTTCTTCAGAAACTCTACCTCGAAAGTCTTGATTTGGTGCAATTGTTAATGCATCTCGGATACACAACATCTATCAATTCGATCAGGAGGCGTTTCTCAAAGATTTCATTGAAGGTAATACCAGAAAAATGAGATAATACGA
>NC_091170.1:45702177-45727177 GCF_040958095.1 Procambarus clarkii | reverse complement strand
ATATATATATATATATATATATATATATATATATATATATATATATATATATATATATATATATATATATATATATATATATATATTATTAAATATAACCGAAAAAGTAAGATTAATAATTCTAACACGAATTTTCTCAATATTTCTTATGTTTCTTTTCACTGTCGATGGTAATTGAAAAATCAATTCTCCAAAATTCATTTTTATTTCTAGTCTGACGCGACACTTGAACACGTTTCGTAATAACTTATTACATTTTCAAAGACTTTAGTTTACACACACACAACTATAACCTGCAAACACTAAACAGAGTTCTACTATGCTATATTTAAACAGCTTTCATCTTATATACCCGCATTTGGGTGAGGTGATATGTTACAACAGTTTTGGATGAGGTGAACAAAACTTTCAACACAAGATAGAACACGAAACAATGGGTATAAATTGGGTAAATTAAAGGGAAGAATGGAAGTAACTGCAAAGGGTCTATTGGCCCATATTTCTTGATGTTTCTATATTGGTGCGGAGCCTTGAAGTGGGTAGAATATAGTTGTGCATTAATTGGCTGTTGGTTGCTGGTGTTGACTTCTTGATGTGTAGTGCCTCGCAGATGTCAAGCCGCCTGCTATCGCTGTATCTATCGACGATTTCCGTGTTTTTTGTTAAGACTTCTCTGGTGATGGTCTGGTTGTGGGAAGAGATTATATGTTCCTTAATGGAGCCCTGTTGCTTATGCATCGTTAATCGCCTGGAAAGAGATGTTGTTGTCTTGCCTATATTCTGAGTTCTTTGAGGCTTACAGTCCCCAAGTGGGCATTTGAAGGCATAGATGGCATTGGTCTCTTCCAAAGCGTTCTGCTTTGCTTTGCTTTGTGTCTGGAGAGTTTCTCATGAGTAGGTTGGCAGTTTTCTTGGTTTTATAGTAAATCGTCAATTGTATCTTCTGATTTTTGTCTGTAGGGATAACGTTACTATTAACAATAATTTTCAGGACCCTTTCCTCCGGTTTATGAGCTATGGAAAAGAAGTTCCTGTAAAATAGCCTAATAGGGGGTACAGGTGTTGTGTTAGTTATCTCTTCAGAGGTTGCATGGCGTTTCACCTTCCTTCTTATGATGTCTTCAACAAAACCATTGGAGAAGCCGTTGTTGACTAGGACCTGTCTTACCCTACAGAGTTCTTCATTGACTTGCTTCCATCCTGAGCTGTGGCTGAGAGCACGGTTGACATAAGCGTTAACAACACTCCTCTTGTACCTGTCTGGGCAGTCACTGTTGGCATTGAGGCACATTCCTATGTTTGTTTCCTTAGTGTAGACTGCAGTGTGGAAACCTCCGCTCCTTTCCATGACTGTTACATCTAGAGAGGGCAGCTTCCCATCCTTCTCCATCTCGTAAGTGAAACGCAACACAGAATTCCGCTCAAATACCTCCTTCAGCTCCTGCAGATGTCTGACATATCAGGTACCTGTGTAAAAATGTCGTCAACATACCAGCAGTATATGGCCGGTTTCAAGTTCATGTCAACTAAGACCTTTTGTTCGATGGTATTCCATGTGATTTTCATATTGCCTTTTGCTTCTTTGAATCTAGTCTCATAATATGAAAGTTTGGCTTTTCTTATGATACTGGTAAGCACTGATGAGTACCTTTTGACTATTTTCTTTGTAACTAGGCTAATCCTAAATTTCTTTTCATATTTGTGTTTTTTGTTGATTGATTTAATTATGCCACTTGTGAGCCACGGATTGTTTTTTCTTTTGTCAGTTACTTGTTTGGTAAGAAGGGGACAGTGAATGTTGTAGAGGCTTAGAGTTTTGGAGAGAAAGAGGTTAGTTAATGAGTTTATATCCTGTGTATTATTGAATTCAGATTCCCAGTTAGTATTGTGAAGTGCATTAGAGAGATTTGCCAAAAGCTGATTCACTGTGTAGCCTGAATGAGAGTTTCTTACTTTCAGGAGGTATTGTGTCCATGTTTGCTATGAGGAAGGTAGGATAGTGGTCAGTTGTTCTATCATAGATTACCCTAGATGTAAGGAGAGCTGTTATATTAATCCATAAGTGATCCAAGGTAGTGACAGATGTTTGAGTGACTCGGGTGGGCTTGGTGATTGTGGGGATTAGCATACAGGAGTGCATGCTGTTAAGGAAATAGTCAACTTGAGGGTTATTTTGAAGACCCAGGTCAATATTGAAATCACCTCCTAGAATGATGTGATTTTTGTTGAGATTGTTATTTATGATAAGATTCCTTACGTTGTCTGAGAATGAAGCTATGTTGGTATTAGGAAATCTATAGATGGTACCGATAGTCAGGGAGGATTTAAGGGATTTACTGGAGAACTTGGCAAAGGTATATTCACAATAGTCGTCTCTATCACTGATGACACTATTGCAGATGAAGGTATCTTTGTAATATATTGCTGTGCCACCTCCTTTTTTAATAGGCCTGCAGTTATGAATGGCTTTATAACCAGCTAAATTGTAGAGTTGGGTATAGTCTTTACTTAGCCAAGTTTCTGTTAAAATGATGAATGATAATTTAGTACCTAGTGCTGTGAGTAGTGCATTTATATTATCAAAATGTTTACCAAGTGACCTAACATTTTGGTTGTAAACTGATAAGCAGGTGCTATTTAGGAGTTTGTTTTTTGCAAGATTTGCTGTGTATGTCCTGTGTATGTGCTGTGTCCTGCAATAATGATGATCAATGTGCTGATTTGTGTAGATATGAGACTATTAAACATATGACATGGGCCGCCAACTTAGGGTTAATAATGAATTGTAAAAATCTTCCCGTTAATTAGATATTCTCATTTAAAATGATAGCTCTGAGCACAGGATTGGTATTATGGCTGAGCGAGTGGCGACGACCCCACTCGTCTGGCTGACAGTCAGGTCTAATTCTTCATCATAACAATTTTGTCAGTTTTATAAGTTAACCAAGCGCCGTGCTTGATAGCCTCAACAGTTGCTGGAGGAGTCGATCAGAAAGTGAACTACTAAGGGATTCAGGGGTAATTTAATTATAGTTAGAAAGCAAATTGTAAAGTAATGAGTCTCTCCAGAGTTAATATCTTGGTAGTACTAAATCCTCTGGACAATGTTATAACGCTGACGTTAGAGAATGAAATATCACTTACAGAACATTGACTCATCTGAACATTGGTGACTCACTTGAACAATGTCGTGATAATGTTGACTCTCCTCTTGAACAATATGTCGCTCCCAGCTGCTCTTGACTCGTCCCACCATGAAGACAAGGCCGACCTGGACGCTGATATTCCCCAGGTCGTAGGCTGAGGCGTTGCCCCATGTGGCGCGAATGTCGTCCCTTTGTTGTATATTAATGATGGCTGAGTGCACATAGGCGATGACCTGCAGGTTGGGCCGCTTCTGGCAATAGTGCGCCTCCTCCACTAGGAACTGTGTGGGTATGTCCACCAGCTGCCCCACGGGAGAGGAGTCTGCCTTATTGGGGGATGAATATCAGATCCTCTTACAAATATGCCATAAGTGATATTGCATATAATAATGCATAATGTTTACAAACAATCATTATCTTCAATCAGGATACATTATTAATTGTATTCGTTTATAATTAAATACGTTGTATAAATTATTATTTATATCTATAAACCGTTAGAATGTGAGTAACGTCATTTCACGTTTTAACAAAGGGTACAATCGGGGCACAACTCAAAAAGAGGTGTCGCCTATGGTCGACAGATGGTTCTAGCTACCTGCCGCCTATTAGGTAAAAATATCCCAGTCTTCACAGTACACATTATGTTCTCTACACTAGGCTCCAGACTCTAACTCAGATTGATTTTTTGCGATGAGAAACATTCATGATTTCCACCCAATCGTCCAAGCTGTGCCTAACCCCAAAGACGCATTCGTTAATTTTAACGTACTATGATACCAGAAGCAGTATATTCTAGAATATTACTCAATTTTAAGGTATATTATAATTTTGTGAATGGTTAGGTCTAGGCAGTGGTGCAGTGCCAACTTGCCAAACCTCCTGTTTATGAATGAAACACGGTTGACAGACAACTCAACCCGTCCTCGACTCAAGTCCATTACATCCAGCGGTCAACCCCACAGACGCATTCATAAATTTTAACATGCTGTTCATTCAAAACGGGAATTTTCTCAAGTATAAATTAATATTATAATATATTAGCATATTGTGTATATATAGGCATAGGTTAGGTTAAGTTAGGTGTTTAGGTTCTGTTGGCGATTATTTGTATTTGTAGTACGTGGGTGAAGCATTTACAGCGTTGTGATTCGAACAAAATTCGTCAGTGAAACACTTGTTCCGGATATGCTCGAACGTCAGCAGTTGTGAGTCGTGTGTAAACCACTTTTCATTCATAAACAGGGGGTTTGGCGGGTGCATGGAATCACTTTTGGATCTTTGTTTGGAGGACGGGCTGCACAACTACTGATTTCGTTTGAACACTTCTGGAACTAGTGCTTCACTGACGAATTTTGCTCGAACCACAACGCTGTAAATGCTTCACCCACGTACTACAAAAACAAATAATCGCCAACAGAACCTAAACATCTAACCTAGCTTAACATATGCCTATATATGCACAATATGCTAATATTAATTATATAAAATAATATTAATTTATATTTGAGAAAATTCACATTTTGAATGAACAGCATGTTAAAATTTATGAATGCGTCTGTGGAGTCGACCGTTGGATGGAATGGACTGGAGTCGAGGACGGGTTGTCAAACCATATCGCTGTAAATGCTTCACCCACGTACTACAAATTCAAATAATCGCCAACAGAACCTAAACGCATAACCTATCAAGTGCCTAAATATGCACAATACGCTAATATATAATAATAATAATTTATATTTGAGAAAAATTCTGTTTTGAATGAGAAGAATGTTAAAATTGATGAATGCGTCTTTAGGGTCGACTGCTAGATAGAATAGACTTGATCCGAGGACGGGATGCTGTGAATGCTTCACCGACGTAATACAAACAGAAATAACCGCCAAACAGAACCTAAACACCGAACCTAACCAATGCTTAAATATGCACAGTATGCTAATATATAATTTAAAAATGACGACAATATTAATTTATATTTGAGAACATTCTTATTTTGAATGAACAGCATGTTAAAATTAATGAATGAATCTTTGGGGTCAACCGCTGGATGGAATGGACTTAGTGTGAGGACTGGTTGGTGAAGACAAGGGTTTAGTGCCTGATGTGGGGGAAAACTGACTTGTGGGATTTATTAATTTTAGTACAAATAATAATTTATTTATTGAATTCCAATTTATAATTTATATTTAATTTATATATTATTTTATTTCTTACGTTAATTTATTTATTTCAATAACAGACTGACGTTAAAGTGGACTGTATGATTTAAATTCTCACAAATTGTTTTCCTACGCAGCTGGGGGTTTATTAAATTGTATTGTCTGTCAATCAAAATTATCGATTGGTAGACATTCACTGCAATGTTACTAGGTGTTAAGCCTACAAATGATTAGTTAATACATGGGGAAGCCTTATCTGTATAGTTAATTATGGCTTGGACAACCAAATATGAACACGATGGTCACACCAAACCAATACTCCCCGTGGGTGAGGCTAGTGTAATCACATGGCATGTGCTGTACCGGTTAGTTGATGTTAATTCTTCTTCCCCTTCAATTTCACCTGTCAAATAGCACCCACAATAATAATCGAAACCTATATATGACAGTTATAGCAGTGGAAATTATTGTAATTTATTAGATAAGATTTAATTAATAATTACCCTGTTTGGGTGGCTTGTCATGTATTAGATATACCCCTAATCTACCTAATATTTCTGGCCAGGAATGACTAGATTTAACAGGGCATTAGATATCGAACACTTACCATATTGTTGATGAAGACTGTGCTGATGATGGGAGCTTCTTACATCCCATAACACGTCTACGTCTGGAAGGAAAATTGTGGAGCATCATGTGAGCTTCATGCAAGACTTTGTTTACATTAAATTTATTTGCTGCCGGCTCCTCTCCCACTCACGCATCTGGTGTCAAAACCAGATGTCGTTTTATCAATTAGTGGAAAGAGCTCATATTTAATCTATTTTATTACTAATAATTAAGTACATTCAAGGGAAATGTTTTTATGATGTTTACAGTCAGAAACTGAAGTATTAAGAAGAATTCCCAATATTATTAGCTGGTGAATTTACTGGTGACATATGGCAATGATATCCCCATTTTCTTCCAATGAAAGTTTCACTGCAATCTCGTTTTCTTTTAGTTAATTTGTTAATAGTAAATCAGTAGCAATTTTATCTGCCTGTTGTATTGAAACTTAGTAAATGGTGTCGGTTTTTCCAACACCTAAAGCTTTGAAGATGCCGAGCATGAAACAGTACAGCCCGTCCTCACATACAATGATCCAAGCTCGTTAATCCAGCCGCCAAACCCCCGGTTTATGAATGAAAAGCGGTTTACACACAACTGATGACGTCCGAACACGTCTGGAACAAGTGCTTCGGTCACGTCCTCTGTTCGAACCACATTCTATACATGCTTCACCCACTTGCTTCAAATACCAGCCCGTCCTCCAAACAAAGCAACCCGTCCTCGACTCAAGTCCATTACATCCAGCGGTCGACCCCACAGACGCATTCATAAATTTTAACATGCTGTTCATTCAAAACGGGAATTTTCTCAAGTATAAATTAATATTATAATATATTGGCATATTGTGTATATATAGGCATAGGATAGGTTAGGTCAGGTGTTTAGGTTCTGTTCGCGATTATTTGTATTTGTAGTACGTGGGTGAAGCATTTATAGCGGTGCGATTCGAACAAAATTCGTCAGTGAAGCACTTGTTCCGGATATGTTCGAACGTCAGCAGTTGTGAGTTGTGTGTAAACCGTTTTTCATTCATAAACAGGGGGTTTGGTGGGTGCATGGAATCACTTTTGGATCTTTGTTTGGAGGACGGCTGAACAAAGACCCAAAAGGGATTCCACGCACCAGCCAAACTCCATGTTTATGAATGAAAAACGATTTACACACGACTCATAACTGATTTCGTACGAACACTTCCGGAACTAGTGCTTCACTTACGAATTTTGTTCGAACCACAACCCTGTGAATGTTTCACACACGTACTATTAATACAAATAATCGCCAACAGAACTTAAACACCTAACCTGACCTAACCTATGCCTATATAATAATAATAATAATAATAATAATAATAATTTTTTATTTAGGCAAAGGTACATACATAAAGAGATTTTACAAAGTTTGTTGGCTTTATAGATAGAGCTAGTACATACAATGCCTAAAGCCACTATTACGCAAAGCGTTTCGGGCAGTTATATGCACAATATGCAAATATATTATAATATTAATTTATATTTGAGAAAATTTCCGTTTTGAATAAACAACATGTAAAAATTTATGAATGCGTCTGTAGGGTCGACCGCTGGATGTAATGAACTTGAGTCGAAGACAGGTTGTCAAATACAAATACGCGACAACAGAACCTAAAACACCTACTCCTAACTATACATAGAATTTTATGTATAATACTATTAATTTTTATATTAGAACAAACCAATTTTTAATACACAAAATGTTAAATATATGAATGCATTTGGGGAGGACAGCCGTTGCTTTATTGAGCCTAGTGTGATGAGTGGTTGAACAGAAAGTAAAGTTATTGATGTGTAAGATGCGAAGGGCGAATCGTCTGGGGGTTAGGTAAACCTGAGTGCGCTCGTTGGGGTGGGGTTGCCGCAACCAACCACAAAACCCCTTCTTACCTTGTGTTTATCTGGAGTTGGTTCCAAGCCTGGCTCCTGGTCTGACCAGGCCTCCTGGTAGGTGGTCTGGTCAATCAGTTTGTTAGACACAGCTTCTAGAAACATGATGTAGGAATCATAGCCTAGTTGATCAGGTATCCTTTGAATGGGTTTATCAAGTTCTCGTTTGCACACCTTGAGTGGTCAGCTAGTTATGGCCCTTATATTTAGGGGTTAGTGCCGATAAGGTTTGGTCTCTCAGTATTGGTAGAACTCTTTAAGTGTACCTATTGCACCTCTGCTTTCCAGAGGGGCTCTTTTAGCACTTCGTGCCTTGCCTGCTAGTCTAATGTGTAGTTTCATCAGTGTGCAGATTTGGAACCAGTCTCTAATATTTTCCATGTAAATTATTTTGTATCACTCGCCTGCAGTCTGGAGAATACAGATTTAAGGAATTTAAGCGGCCCTAATAATTTAGATATTTTATTGTATGAATTTAGGCAGTAAAGTAGCTTTGCACGTTCTCCAGGTCAGCAATATCTCCAGCTCTGAATGGGGCTGTTATTGTCTTACATCTCTTGTTGGAAAGGTTCTTGTTATCTAAGCTTTGTTTCTGTTGCAGTTGTGACAACTACTTTAGTATGTGTTTTTTTAAAGTACGGTCATCCAACATGATTACTCTTAAATCTTATATAATGCTTTTACGTTCTACAGTATGATTTGACTGCATTTTATATATGATTTCTGTTCTATTGTAGTTTTTCCATAGCGAAGGAACTGTAATTTTTTTTTACATGTTATTCCCCCGAGGCTCATTTATTTTTATCTGCTATGTCTTCTGTATTACATATTTCTAGTAATCATATTCATAAAAATCGCAGTATCATCAGCAAAAAGATGATAAGGTACTTGAACTCCTCACAACTCCTTCAAGCGGCCCGCTGGCCCACATATCTACTACAACCCGGTTAGTTGGGTACTTCTAGCAAAGACGTGTCTAAATGTCTAATTTTCCTTGAACACATCTACCGGGCAATATTTCTTATGTTTGCTGGGCGGATATTGAACAGGACCTCTGTTCAATATCCACCCGAGGACCTCTGACGTTCGTACAGTGTTTTCTAAATGGCAGTTCTACTCTACAGCGGTACACAAATCATACTGTATAGTTTGGGTACTTGTCTATGTCCGAGATGAGGAAACGTACTGGAGGCAAGCACAGTGCTCCGCACAGTGCCTATGTGGGGCTGAGCTTTACAAGGTCGGGAATGTCTTTCGCCACTGTCCCATACTTCTGTTTAGTATGACAGTTTGTCATACTAAAGTGACCTATTCTGACCTACTAAATGACCCAAAACAGAAAACAGAACATTTAAATTAAAATTTTGCACTGAGGGGCGAGTTATTGGGCAGCGCCACTCATCCTGTGAGTGGACATACCACCATAGCACCATGTGCAACACTCCCCAATAGGAGGAAAACCCGCTGGGTTGTTCATCCAGTCACCAGTACCCAGACTCAGCTTGGACTTGCTTAATTGTCTCAAGTGAACAGCTTATCAAACAATAAGATTAACATTTGTCCACCTTTAAGTACTAACTTTGTCTTGCGGGTGCAAAATGGGAGAATCTTTTAAGAACAGTATCTATTTTTGACAAATAGTATTTTCCTAACTCAAACAATGTGGGGTTATTATTCTGCACATATTCCTAATGTTCACATTCTCTCAAGTAGTGGTCAAGGCGGTGTCCATCACTCTCACCACAGATTCTGCAACTCCGCTGCTCAACTGTTTTTTTCCATTCCGAATCTCCATGGATATTTGTATCCAAGACGGATTCTTGCTATTACTGATTCTCTCCCACGGCCTCCTCCACTTCGTCCATAATGACTGGGATTGCCAGCTGCAACCACATTGTACCAGCGTGCAGATTCACCGATTTGTTCTTCTATCCTCCTTTCCTCAGTCACCTTGTCACGGTGATGTTTTCTGATAATACCTTTAATTTGTAGAAGAGTCTGCGGTATGAAGTATTCAATATGGTCTCCTTCAGCGCCTTCAGCAGCCAGCACGTCTCTTCGTTCATTTCCACAGATTCCAACATGGGAAGGGGATCCACAGAAATTTGACGACTCATCCTTGATTGGTTAGTACCCGCACAACTCTATTGATCTAAGCGACTATCACAGGATTTTCTGCCCGATTTTTACTAAGGCTTTGCAGCGCTATTTAGAATCAGTTCAGATCACTGCACCATTAGTGTTTTGTTCAAGGAATCTTAACGCCATAACAATGTTAGTTAGCTCCGCTTGCATCGAACAGGCGTAGTTCTCAATACGTGCTTTTTCTTCATTTCCGCATTGAAAAGCATTATTTCTAATTACAGTGTATACTGCACCAGCCCTGCCATTGAAAAGATTATATGACCCATAAATGTAGATTTGATCTAATTAATTTCCGGCTTCTTTACAGATTTCCTCAAGATAATTGTGCCTCATTTCTTGAGTTATCATGTTGATCTTTTTCGTTGTCATCTCATTGATGATAATCATGTACGGGTCATCCACCCAGGGAGGTAACCTCTCTACAAGCATAAGCTCACGGGCTTGCTCAAGCAGGTGAAGTTTTTTGAGGTAGCAGACTAATCTGTGTTGCCATTTTTTTGCTTCTCATGTTTTCCCCTGAAAGTAGCACAGGACTCAGATTTTTCTTGGCAATATTATTGTAATGAGGATCTCTGGGTATCTTAATTGCAAGCTTAGCATCCAGTTCCTTAATTCTGGTTTTAACACTGGGAGGGACAACTCCTCTCGTTGATTAGATGTTTTGGCAGTTCTTCGGTCTCCAAGAATGATTGTCACGGCTTCATTTTGTATGCTTTCAATTTTTTTTTTTTAATATCGCTTTAGTAATAAGTGCACAAAACTTTTGAGTATTCGTCAAAATGCGATGCTCTATTAGGAGGACGGGTTGAACATCCAATCCAATTCATACCTCGCAGAACGGACGTAACTTTTCTCTTCCCATGATCATACAGACTCTCGTTATCTTACAGCCTCTCGTTATCTAACAGCCTCTCGTTATCTAACAGCCTGTTAAGTTATCTAACAGCCTGTATAATGTTGCATACGGGGAGGATTATCCTTCAGAGGTCCTTGGAAAAATGAGAAATGCATGGAATATTGCAGCTGAAGCGTCCAAGAAGGCACGGAATCGGTATGCTCATTTTTATGACAAGAAAGTGCGCCCCCTTGAGTTGAAAGAAGGAAGCCTCGTATGGAGAGTGAATGAGGCTGCGCCCGCCAATCAGAGTAGGAAACTTGCTCCGAGGTGGCGAGGACCATATAGAGTAATTAAAAGGGCGGGGCCGGTTAATCTTGTTATAAAAGGAGTATTCGAGGACCAGGTGGAAAGGACAATTCATGTAAATAAATTGAAACATTATCATGCTAGAGAAGAATTAGAACTGCCTTCAGAGGGTCTAGTTCCTGACTCAGCAGTGCTGACTCATGGCTTCACCGACGAGTCAGAGGATGAGGATGACCCTCTGTCATCGCTCATCAGTAGTCAGGTGCAGTCTCGCCACCCTATGGCAATGAGATCTCGCGCTATACAGTAAAGTAACTTCCTTGGTTAGTATAATTTAGTATTCATTAGACTTTCCTGTAGAGGCAATGAGGTGAACTGTCTCTATACTTAACTCGGGTAGCAGCTTTTACCGTGCTCTGGGATTCCACCTCCACCAAACCCAGAGTATATCTATGCTTCCGCTGTGTTGTGTCTGTCTGTTTCCAGGTCTGATTGGTACACTGACCCAGTTGTTCCAGCCACACGTGAACCCTTGTCTGTAAAGACCGAGGGGGAGGCACGTTACACAAAGCCCTCCCCCCACCAGACCCAGTAACCCATACATCAGTTACTTTGGGGATGAGTGACTATCCAAGAGTCACCCGGCCGACGCCTCACGTCACTAACGAGGTTATCAGGGCCAGCGAGCTGTCCACATATAGCAGTCACCGGAGGTGCCATACAACGCCGGGGTAGCTGTCCCGAGATCACCACTACCCACCTGCTGCGTCATCAAGACTGCAGCCATTCCAGCAGTGTTGGAGGAGAGGTCAGGAAATGGAAAGCACGTAGCAGTACTCAAGAATTTCGCCGGAAGATTAATGATTACGTCATCTGAAGTAACAAGAAAGCGGAACTAAGGCGGTTACAGGCGGAAGGTACGGTTTCCCTACAGAGTACCGGGACTCGCCAATAGAAGGTCGCAAAATTGTCTCCTTTGGCCTACAGTCGGCGGTACGAGAGTATACACAGTTGGTGTTTACGGCCTAGTAACCTGGTGACATTAAGAAACGCCTGAGATGTCGTGAGCAATGTTGGAAGACGAGATTCACCTGTTCTGCAAACAAGCAACCCGCCTCTACGACCTTCTGACACCACTCCTGTTACGAGACACTGTCGGTACATCCAGTCCTGCTCTGCTGTGGTCATCTGCGACGTCAAGTTTAACATCAAGACTGCCGTGTGAACTGTGATTGATATGAAGACGTGTGGACTGTCGGGAGCAAGATCAATGGCCAAAGTAACAGTATTCTACAGCTGCCACTTGGCACTCCGCTCTACTACACTCTGTCGTCATTCAAGACTACCGGATGGGAGTACAAGAGGACCAGGTATCGATGTCTACACATGGGAAGAAGCAAGATCGACACCGTCATCGTCAGCGACTACATTCAGCGTCCAGCAGCATCGATTTTTTTTTTCTCGATTACTCAATATGAACAATTGATACAAACGATAAAGTTGGCTCTGAACATCTGTGTAAAGAATATCTGGACACTTTTGTTTAAATGTTGAAAAACAGATTTAGAATCACGATACTTTATAAATGTTGAAAAACAGATTTAGAATCGCAATACCTTATAAATGTTGAAAAACAGATTTAAAAAAATTATTCTGGTATAATGATATATGGAAATTTCACTCTATAAATTAGTCAGTAATCAAAATCGAAGCCCCTGTGTAATTGTCTAAGCCCAGAACAAACGGTTATGGAAAATTATGTTGTGTGCTACTTTTTCAGAATGTTTGAACACAGGAGAGGCGGACCAATATAAACATTGACACTTCTAGTGAGTGAGAACACTTGGCTGTACAGTCAGCTGAAACCTGTGATATAGTATAGGATTTTTTTATATTTTTAGATACATGTAATAAACGTTAGGTGTGTTCTTTAGCATGGCAAGGTTGACATTGATTGGGGAGTGGACAGTACACGGATGTGAACTTGATAGTTCCGTAGTATGCTCCCGGATGACTGAAAGTTCAGTCTGAAGATATAACTTTCATGTTTTATGGCGGAGCACAATGTGGCCGGCTCTAGAGGACACATGAACTTGGCTAGTGAAGAGCCAAGAGATTTTAATAGCTAGTCTTTGATGTTAGAGTGGGGACATGTTATTTAGCTATGTCAGTAAGGGTAGGATGTATGTTTCCTGATGTCGGAGGATTGCTGTCAGTTGACAGCTGGGAAATTTATGAATTTGAACATGTTTATTATGATGATGTTGGACACTAATAATTGTCAAATTTTTTTAGTTAGGTTAGCTTTTGTTTGTGGCATGAGCTGAATTGTGCATTTGGATACTAAACCTCGTTATTTTTAACAAATTAACAAGGTTTACTAAGTGCTTGTGCCGTGGGGGGAAGGGGGGGTTGTAACAAACTAGGATTGTTGTAAGAATTATCCAGAAGGTTCCAGAAGTCTCGTGTAGAGACCTGACCCCAGCAACGCGCATCCCCCAGGGAATTGGCGGTGAAAATAATTGACGCCTTTGTTCTTAGTTTCGTATAATGAATCATCCTATAGTATTCACTTATTTAGAGAAATTAGCCTTCATTCATTTTGCATTCAAATTGTATTGTATAGTATTACTGTTTATAATATCAAGAGTATTCTAATTATTGAGTTAAGTCACCATCAGTGACGTCACAAGCCAGGACTACTCTTTATTGCGGAGTGACCTGGCGGTCATAGGTCACGAGGTTCCATGTCCTCTATTTCTCAAAGGTCAAAGACCCATTTTGTAATTGGAAATAGCTCTTCCTTAAGATGCTTGGGTAATTTAACTTCAGTAAAATAATTCAACCAATCGGGATCATTCAGTGCAACAGAGGTTAATTGTTATAACTTAAGCCTTGTAAGTAACTTAACGATGCGGAACAATACTCTGCTCTGGGCTCCTGGGTACAGGAGCATCAGAGAGAGGAGAGACAGTGTGGTTTGAGGAGCAGCTCAGGCAGGTGGCCTTCGTCCAAGTAAAACTTTACTTCGTCCAAGTAAAATTAACAGGAGCCGAATTGCTCCCTGCGCCTCTGGTCTAGTATAAACAATGGCAATGTCTAACACTCCATACTATTGACGCTACTGGCCGACATTGTCCAGATATAATAGGAGCCGAATTTACTCCACGCGTCTCGGAGGTGACAACAACAATGGCTGCCCTCCCTCACCCTGATGCCTAGCTTACATTGTCCAGATGTCAATAAGTGATAGAAGGGTCACATTTACTCTACTTTAATACTGATAATTAAGTTAATTTATATGAGATGTTTTTATGATGGTAAAGTCCAAAGACTAATGTATTTAAGAATAATTCCCACCATAATAGGTGGTGATTTATAATAGTATGTGGTGATGCTATCCCGTTTTCTTTAGACGGTAATTCCACTACAAGTTACGTTTTCTATGGGTAACTTGTTTATACAATGCAGCTATTATCTGTATGATTATTAAATGGTGTCGGATTTTCCGACATAATTCCTCAGGGGGCTGCTCACGGGTCGAAGTCCTCTTTAGAACAGACGAACACTGATACTCCTCCTTCGAATTATTAGATTAATTTGATGTTAGTAGTTAGTAATCACACATTTGTTCGTCTGTTCGTAAAGGACGGATGTCCCGTACTAGAGTTGCAGGGGTTAGAAGTCTAATGCAATTTCATTTCCCTGTCAACTCTTGAAAGGCTAATATTCAAGCCTAATTACATATTATTTAACCCAGAAGACTGGATGTGATCAAGTACTACAGTCAAGTATGATTCAGGGACTGCAGTGAGATCAGTGACATTAGATATAACTTGAAATGTTCAGGTAACTGGTCACTGATATATAAACACTGTGGCCCATGGAATACATCTTGATTAAATAATAAATGTATCAAATCAGTCATCAGATTTATTGGGGTTTAATTTAGTTAATTGATTCAGAAGATTGAATAGCTCATCATTAAAGCAAAGTATGGTTCTGAGACTGCAGTGGGTTCAGTGACATTGGTCGCAGTGACTTGTAGTTGATTTAGGCTACTGTTCACTGATTTGCCACTGAGGCCTCATGTACTCATCTTCAGCTTTATATGATGATACTAACATCAACCTCTGTTGGTATAGTCAGCTGTAATCTCCTTAGTATAATGCTACTGGAGAAATATAATCAGCTGACAAATTTAGATTTCTGTTAGTATTGTTTATCTGCAGGCATAGGTCTCCTCAGGCTTGATACTGGGCCTGAGAGTAATTTACCTCCTGCAGAGTTTAACATGGTTATGCCCTGATATTTAGTAGGGCTACCGATGAATCGATGGCAATAGTCTGTCCCAACAAGGAGACCGAAGTCAGTGAGGTGATCGACTTAATATTATCTGCCAATTTTATTCCTCTATTTCTCAGGAATTTGGCTGTTGCTCTCAGACCTTGAACTTGTAGGTCTACTGGTATTTTGTCCACCACAATGGCTTGTACTCGACAGACGTACCTGCCTAAGCGTACTGATGGTTGTACCACCTGGTAGACTTGAGGTCCTGCATCTGTTACAAACCCTGAGATGTTGAATGACGTCTGGGCTACAGACCTTAATTGTAGTTCATCTGCCAACTTTTTAGTGACAAATGTTCTCTGGGATCCTTGGTCAAACAACCCACGGGTATGGACCTTGGCCCTCTTATTCAGGATGGTAATTTGGGCAGTAGGCAAAGTCGTATTACCTTTAGACTTTGCCGATTGGACACTCTTTGTTTGTTGCACCTTGCAGTACTGTACTGAGGTGGGAATGCTATCTTCCACCTTGGGTTTGGAGACGTTGTTTTGGTGTCTCTGCACAATGCTGCATGGTGTTGACCTTTGTTACACCTATTGCAAGGGTGTAATTGGGTATCACAATCCTTGATGTTATGTTTCCTGAGGCACCTCGTGCAATGTTGCAAATCTTTGAGTCGCTCAACACGGGCGTCACTATCAGGAAAATTAGGGCAGTGGTACATTGAATGTTTCTCATTGCAGAACAAACATGTTTCATAGCTTCCTGTACCCTTTGGTGTCACGTTCTTGGGTGACACAGTAACTATAGGCTTGGAGGGTCCCACTGCATATACGCCCACACTGCTACTGTTCCACTTTGGTGTTGAATTATATTGTCTAGATTGATTTGGAGTACCTTTAGTACTCTGTGGTTTACTATTATTGGTTTCTGAGGGTTTACTTGGTGGTTTTAATTTGTCATGTGTTCGTAATTGATGAACTACTGACTTTAAACCTTCAGATATTTCATTCATGGATAAGATGCTTTTATTGTAATGAGCACTCATTTGTCTCAATATGTCCCTAGGAATTTTCTCCTGGACAATTATTTTCAAGACCCACTCAGCCCCGTTTGTATCTGCTGTCAGGCTGAGGGCATTGATCAATGATTCTACCTCCAGCTTGAAGACTTGGAGTGAATCAGCTGAAGCCTCCGGTGGGGGTAAATGCAACAGCTCATGAACTAAATGTGATGTTCTTACTTCTGGATCAGCATAATTATCCTTGAGGAGTTTTACTGCCAGATCATAGCCGTCATTAGTTAATCTCAGATGGGATACTACTGTTTTAGCCTCACCTGATAATTGGCCTTGCAAATAAGAGAATTTACTACTCTTTGGTAAAGATTGTTTTGAGTCCACAAGGTCAACGAATTTGTTCCAAAATTCGTCCCAATCTTCCTCATCTTTTCCTGAGAAAGTGGGTAAATTAATTGGAGGGAGTCGAGCTTCTGCTTGACTCGTATTAGATGCAACTGTTGTTGTTGTTGCTGTTGCCTTGTTCTGGGCAATTAATTTGACATAAGGCTATAACGTGGCCTGAGTGTGATCTTCATAATTCGCAAGATCAACCATAATGTCGTCTATTTCTGTTTCTGATAAATTGGTGTTGGCAAGTTCAGCCACATATGTTGCTATTTGACATTTGATTTGCTCAAATTTACCTGCAGCTGCTTGATAATAGCTTTCCAGGTCAGCATAATCAACTTGAGATTGTTGTGACAAATCTTCACATTTCTTGATCTGTCTTGTTAAGTGGCCTTTAAGACCTGCAAGGGTTCTTTTCATTCTCCCTGCATTATCCATCCTGGCTAGTTGGTGAAGCCTTGTGGGGCTTGTACTTGGGCTGCTCATAATACTGAACAAGCTCTAATGGTAGCCTAGGGTAAAATGCACTCACTAGGCAATAATCCTACCTCTACTAGAGGTTAGCACTTAAAATTAATACACATTATATATATATACAATCATACACACTAATGATTTGAGTGATAAACCAGTGTCACTGGAAGTACCTTTAGGTTAGCTCCTCTATATCACCCTAGGATGGTAGAGACACTAATTAATCACTCAAAGGTGTAATGATCATAAGTAATTTATTATATATACAACTCAATTCGAGTTGATAAAAATTACACCCAAAATAGGGTCTGCACCAATCATTACTGGTGTAGGTTATTCAATATAGTACAACTGACTATGGTAATAATGGGACTAGGATGAACAATAATAGTTCAACTAGTCAATAGTTAATATCCTACCCTGTTGTTGGTTGGCAATTAGTAAATATTATACTGTGATCACTAGTGCAATATATATTAAATAATTCTCTATTTTGGAGAAATAATATATACAATTATTGATAATAGCCTCTTAATTGCCTCTATAAAACTTCTAATATTATCAAGAAGTATTAAATATTATTAGTGACCTCGCGAAATAAAGTCCACAAAATTCGTAGATAATCTCTCGCGAAATTTAACACCACGAAATCCGTGAACAATCTAGCGACACAGTCACTAATTTGGCTGGCTTCTATATCAGCGCTGTCATTTCACAGAATAACACGCCACCAAATCTGTGGGTGTACATCAAACCGCTGACTAAGGCTTAACTGGGCTGAGCGGGGCTTGTGAACTCGCTCGAGACAACGCTGCCGCCTTTGACTGCTGTTTTGTTTAAATCACACTGCACTAATTTATTTAATGAATCCACTGGTTAACTGGTTCATCCGGTACTAAGATGACCAAATATGGGTTCATAGGACCAAATAATCCGTCATCCGGTTCGAAGATGACCAAATAATGTGGGAACCGACCTGTGAGATTTATATTTATTTAATTTATATGAATTTATATTTACGTTAATTTATATACTTCGATAGCAATTTGTATGATGTTAAGTGGACTGTATTTCTGCAATAATCTCAATCTCACAAATCGATCCTCTACACATTAGGGGGGTTTATATTAATTAAATTTATATATATGCAGCCAATCAAACTACAGTATTAGACTACATACATTGAAGAGGTTCCTTATCTTATTTGTACAACAGGTATAACCAGGATGTAGACACCACATTTTCCCTCTTTGAGGTAGCTTCCATCACCCTGGTAACTGATGTACAAAGCATGCTTCCTCGTCTTGACCTGTCAAAAGGGTGCTAGCTGTAAAGCCAGATACCTATATATGACAAGCTATATCAGAGAAAACACTGTACATGGAACCTTAAAGACCTGGCTTAATTACCTTTAGTATGAGGCGATTTCGTGATCTAACCGGATCACCCTACCCAATGACATTAATGGCCACTAATGATAGATATACGGGTTTCGGAAAGACACTTAACTTGAATTTGTTGACAGTGTGTGATAATGGTATACCTTTGGTTTCCATAACACTTCGTCCAAGTAAAATTAACAGGAGCCGAATTGCTCCCTGCGCCTCTGGTCTAGTATAAACAATGGCAATGTCTAACACTCCATACTATTGACGCTACTGGCCGACATTGTCCAGATATAATAGGAGCCGAATTTGCTCCACGCGTCTCGGAGGTGACAACAACAATGGCTGCCCTCCCTCACCCTGACGCCTAGCTTACATTGTCCAGATGTCAATAAGTGATAGAAGGGTCACATTTACTCTACTTTAATACTGATAATTAAGTTAATTTATATGAGATGTTTTTATGATGGTAAAGTCCAAAGACTAATGTATTTAAGAATAATTCCCACCATAATAGGTGGTGATTTATAATAGTATGTGGTGATGATATCCCGTTTTCTTTAGACGGTAATTCCACTACAAGTTACGTTTTCTATGGGTAACTTGTTTATACAATACAGCTATTATCTGTATGATTATTAAATGGTGTCGGATTTTCCGACAATATAATCAACATTCTTATCATATAATCAACACTTGCCGTCAATATTCTCTGAAGCTCTCCAGACTCCGGCAAGAGTTATTAATCACAATTTGCTACGATTATCATTATTCTCAGTCAATCCTCTGCGTGCGCTTTTGATCTTAGGAATTGAAGGATCCAAAAACAAAAATAAGAAAAGTGGCCATGGCCACCTACCTGGGGGTCCTGGATCAGCTTGGAGGTGGTAGAGTGGCAGGGGAGCGATGGGCTGGTTTGGCCCTGTGTGGCCACCGTGCAGAGAGTTGGTAGTTTCCTTGTGGCTGGTTCCCGGGGCGAGGCGAGAGAGGTGACCACTGTGTGAAGCAGGAGGGAAGAGGCGACTACTCCTCCAGGATGGGAAGAGCACCATGACCATCACCAGCAGGGAGGTCCCCGCATACGCCACCATCACCAGGAAGCGCCAGAACACTGATGCAAAATGGAAACTTCCGCTAAGGTCACCTGGTAAATCTTGATTGAGTGTTGTTTCATCCAAAAAATCCTAATTAATAGCAATATTTGTTTTTCTTTATATTTCCTCGTTATATTAAAATATAATTTATTATTTTAAATACCAGAATGCAAGAAATATAATTGCAGAGATATATGAAGGTTGGGTACCTGCAGAACCTATGTCCGGCCATGATGACCCATTCCCACAACTTGATTAAAAGATGGAAGATGTTTAAGAATAATAACATAGTAGGTAGTCGGTTCGGTCACCACTGATGAAGGTGGGTGGTGTGCACACACAGACACTGCCCGGTCACCACTGATGAAGGTGGGTGGTGTGCACACACGGACACTGCCCGGTCACCACTGATGCAGGTGGGTGGTGTGCACACACGGACACTGCCCGGTCACCACTGATGCAGGTGGGTGGTGTGCACACACGGACACTGTCCGGTCACCACTGATGCAGGTGGGTGGTGTGCACACACGGACACTGCCCGGTCACCACTGATGCAGGTGGGTGGTGTGCACACACGGACACTGCCCGGTCACCACTGATGCAGGTGGGTGGTGTGCACACACGGACACTGTCCGGTCACCACTGATGCAGGTGGGTGGTGTGCACACACGGACACTGCCCGGTCACCACTGATGAAGGTGGGTGGTGTGCACACACGGACACTGCCGGTCACCACTGATGCAGGTGGATGGTGTGCACACACGGACACTGCCCGGTCACCACTGATGCAGGTGGGTGGTGTACACACACGGACACTGCCTGGTCACCACTGATGCAGGTGGGTGGTGTGCACACACGGACACTGCCCGGTCACCACTGATGCAGGTGGGTGGTGTGCACACACGGACACTGCCCGGTCACCACTGATGAAGGTGGGTGGTGTGCACACACGGACACTGCCCGGTCACCACTGATGAAGGTGGGTGGTGTGCACACACGGACACTGCCCGGTCACCACTGATGAAGGTGGGTGGTGTACACACACGGACACTGTCCGGTCACCACTGATGAAGGTGGGTGGTGTGCACACACGGACACTGTCCGGTCACCACTGATGAAGGTGGGTGGTGTGCACACACGGACACTGTCCGGTCACCACTGATGAAGGTGGGTGGTGTGCACACACGGACACTGTCCGGTCACCACTGATGAAGGTGGGTGGTGTGCACACACGGACACTGTCCGGTCACCACTGATGAAGGTGGGTGGTGTGCACACACGGACACTGCCCGGTCACCACTGATGCAGGTGGGTGGTGTGCACACACGGACACTGCCCGGTCACCACTGATGCAGGTGGGTGACCGTTCACATCACTCTTGTTCACATAGTTTACAATTGAAATGCTCGCCATTGGGGGATTTTTTACCTGCAGCCACCTGCCATAGATATCCATATCCCAGCCCAATTCTGGCAATGACAGTGTCATCTAAAGAAAACGAAATATCTTGAACTATGGTAAACTTCACGGAAATTCGCTACAAGCCATCAGAATTCAGGGCTGCAAGAAACAATATACAAAAGACCTAAACTTTGCTAACCGCAAAGGCCGCCTTTATTCAGAGCTGTGGAACATAATCTGAAGAGTCAAACCCAGTGCAAGTTACCAGGGTGTGAAACATCCCAACATTGCAACACTCTCTATCAAAGTTTTTCATAAATTGTTGTGCAATATTGAAGCTTAAATACGGGTCTAGTTTGTACATACCAGTATTAACATTGAGAAGATTAGGACACTGACTGAGTAGAACAGACTCAATCAAATTCCGTTTGACGAAACTGCTGTAACTGGCAATGCTTTTCGCTCCTCCCCAATTAATAGTGTGTTCACTCAGACTTGTGTGTAGATAAAATGCGCAAGAAGTTTGGGCAGTTCTACTACCATAAACGTGTTGGGATAACCGCAAATTTAAGGATTTTCCAGTTTGTCCAAGATACACAGGCTCACAATCATTGTTAGTCAAATTTAATTGATTATTAAATTTGACTATAAATTGGACAATTAGATCCAATTTTATTGGACTTAAATACACACAACCCGGCTACAGCAGGTTGTGTCTATTCAATCCACTGCAATAATTGTGAGTCTGTGTACCTTGGACAAACTGGAAAATCCCTAAAAATCGGCCCTCACCCATGCAGCAGCCAAACTACCAGGAACCTTCCTTAGAAAGGTTAACGAATTTCCAGGAACGACCCAACCATGGCACAAGCTCCTACTGTTTGACAACATATGTCTAGCAACCCATGTAAGGAGAGATAAAACCTTAGCTGCCTCAGTAATCAGAGTCATAATTGATTTTCCCAGAGAGGACAACCAGTTGCGCCTTCCCAGTCATGTGAAAAACACCCACGATAGGAAGAGCAACAATAGCGTATCAGAGACATCGAAAATCAGAGCAACAGTCAGCTAGAAAATAGCTGAGGGAAACACTATAGGCGCAATAAGTCTCTCGAAGAGGCTGCAGGATCCAAGTAAGTTCAGTAGAACTTTTTTGACCCTGCCGTAGCTCAGTCGATTAAGGGAGCGTCTGGGATTCTCTCGGACGTAGGTTCGAACCCTCGTCACGGCCCTTGTGGATTTGTTCATGATACATTGGGTTTATGAGGATACGGAGATTTGAAATTTTACATTCTTGTAAAGCCACTAGCACGCATAACGTTTCGGGCAGATCCTTAAACTAATATATAATTTTAAGAAGGCAATTTCTAGCAAACTAAAAAAAAGATGTTTACAGGTACATTGTAAGAAAGAATAAAATTACATTGTAAGAAGGTATAAAAATGCATTGAAAGAAAGTAAAAAAAATACATTGTATAAGAAATTTGACGAAAAAATTAAGTACATTAAAGTAAATTTAAAGGGTATCCACAGGTACATTTTAGCATAAATTGAGGATTATTGCAAGATATAATGTAGCAAACTATGTGAATAACATTATACAAGATAGCAGCAATGATTACAATGATAAAGTTGTATAGCACGGGTACATATATTGGGGAATAGGGCAGCACTAGATACAGTGCGAGTTTCAAGCATTTTTTTTGTTTTATTTTTGAACTAGGCAAAAGTTTGACAGCTTTTCAATTCGCTAAGGAGTGAGTTCCAAAGACTAGAGACCTTTATTTGCATAAAGTGTTTACACAGATAAAGTTTAACTCAGTGGATGTCAAAGAGATATTTATTTCTGGTGGTGATTATGTGTTCTATTACCAGGAAGTTCAGGAAGAGTTTCAGAACCTGTGTTCTATTACCAGGAAGTTCAGGAAGAGTTTCAGAACCGGGTTTGTACTTAAGAACAGGGTTTTGTAAATGTAATTGGCACACGAGAATGTGTGTAGTGAATTTATGTTTAGTTATTTATACAGGGGGGGGGGGCTGAGTGTTTGCTGAAAGCAGAGTTCGTTATAGTTCTGATAGCAGATTTTTGCTGGGTGATGATGGGCTTGAGGTAGTTTGCAGAGGTTGAACCCCATGCACAGATATCATAAGTATGATAGATAAAAATTAGTGCATAATATAGTGAGAGGAGAGCAGAGTATATATAGCACACAATATCTGTTTTTAGAGAGTATACCAACTGTTTTAGAGACTTTCTTATTTGTGTGTTGTATGTGGGTGCTATGAAGTTGAGTCTCTTGTCTAGGTATAGGCCAAAAGGAACTTTCTATCATTTTTATTGCTAATGTTAACATTGTCTATCTGAAGCTGAATTGTATTCGTTGATTTGCTTCTAAATAAGATGTAGTAGGTCTTTTCAATGTTTAGTGTGAGTTTGTTGGTTGACATCCGTAAGAGGACTGTTTTTAATTCATTATTTACAACATTATTTAATATGTGTGGGTTGGGGGTCTGAGTAGATCAGGATGGTATAATTTTTTATATTTTATTTATTTATATATACAAGAATTCTTACATTTTTGTACAGCCCCTAGTACGCATAGCTTTTCGGGCAAGTCCTTAATCCTAATTGTTCCCTGGAATACGACCCCCGCGAAGAATCGTTTTTACAACCAAGTACTCATTTTACTGTTGAGTTAAACAGGCTACAGCTAAGGATTTGCGCCTAGTAAATCCTCCCCGGCCAGGATAGGAACCCAGGACAAAGCGCTCGCGGAATGCCAGGCGAGAATCTTACCACTACGCCACGGAGACTGTGGCGATCATTAGTAATCAATATGGATTTAAAAATGTTAGAGACATTTGGCAGATCATTGATGTATATCAGAAATAGGAGAGGTCCTAGGATACTGCTCTGCGACACTCCTACGTTAATGGAAGAGTGGGAGAGGTGGAGTAATAGCGAGAATCCGTCTTGGATACAAATATCCATGGAGATTCGGAATGGGAAACAACAAATGAGCAGAGGAGTTGCAGAATCTGTGATGAGAGTGACGGACACCGCCCTGATCACTATCTACGAGAATGTGAACACCTGAGAGACATTAGAAATATGTGTAGAATAATAACCCCACATAGTTTGAGTTAAGTATTTGTCAAATATTGATAATGTTCTTTAAAGATTCTCCCATTTTGCACCCGCAAGATAACGTAAGATTTTAAGGGTTGACAGATGTTATCTTCTTGTTTTGAGAAGCTGTTCACTGAGACCATTAATTGGTCTCCGCTGTGTCTGGGTTCAAGTGACAGGATGAACAACCCAGCGGGTTTTCATCCTATTGGGGATGTTGTATATGCTGCTATGGTGGTATGTCCACTCACAGGATGAGTGGTGCTGCCCAATAACTCGTCCCTCGGGGCAAAATTTAAATTTTTTTTAATGGAATCCACATGAAATGTATGGGGTCCATTACAATCCACAGGATGGCTATGGGGTTCACTACCCCACTGGATTGGTATCCGGTTTACTACCACTCACTGGATTGGTATGCGTCCACTATCACCCACAGAATGGGTATGGGGTTCCACTACACCCAGTGGATGGGTATATGGTCCACTAACGCCACAGAATGGTGTGGGGTCCACTTCCGCCCATATCCTTGTAGACATACTGCAAAGAGTAGCAAGATGTTGCAAGACGAAGATGAGCAAGATGAATGTTGCAAAATGATGCACAATGATCAAAAGATCCCCAAGATTGAATTTGCAAAAAATAGCAAGATGAATATTGCAAAATGTTGCAAGATGATGATGAGCAAGATGA
>NC_091170.1:45681896-45701677 GCF_040958095.1 Procambarus clarkii | reverse complement strand
CTCTCTCTCTCTCTCTCTCTCTCTCTCTCTCTCTCTCTCTCACACCAGGACAAGAGCAAAAGCCAGTTAACAATATACATTTAATAAGCAAGGAAACAGCACACATTACTTAACATAAGAAAAATGGGACATTATTATTATACAACACTCTAAGCTGCAGGAATATCCCTGCAAAAAAAAAAAAAATGTAACCCACTCAGGTTGCCCACAATCGCTATAGGACTGCCTCACAAGGCTTCTTCTAGTCCTGACTTGAGCACTTTAAGTCGTCCTCAGGCTTCACACTCAGATATACTGTACAAAACACTTACCCACACTCAGATATACTGTTAACAACACTTGCCCACACTCAGATATACTGTACACAACACTTACCCACACTCAGATATACTGTACACAACACTTACCCACACTCAGATATACTGTACACAACACTTACCCACACTCAGATATACTGTTAACAACACTTACCCCACACTCAGATATACTGTACACAACACTTGCCCACACTCAGATATACTGTTAACAACACTTGCCCACACTCAGATATACTGTACTCAACACTTGCCCACTCTCAGATATACTGTTAACACTTGCCCACACTCAGTTATACTGTTAACAACACTTGCCCACTCTCAGATATACTGTTAACAACACTTGCCCACTCTCAGATATACTGTACTCAACACTTGCCCACTCTCAGATATACTGTTAACAACACTTGCCCACACTCAGATATACTGTACTCAACACTTGCCCACTCTCAGATATACTGTACACAACACTTGCCCACACTCAGTTATACTGTTAACAACACTTGCCCACTCTCAGATATACTGTTAACAACACTTGTCCACTCTCAGATATACTGTACTCAACACTTGCCCACTCTCAGATATACTGTTAACAACACTTGCCCACACTCAGATATACTGTACACAACACTTGCCCACTCTCAGATATACTGTTAACAACACTTGCCCACACTCAGATATACTGTACACAACACTTGCCCACTCTCAGATATACTGTTAACAACACTTGCCCACACTCAGATATACTGTACACAACACTTGCCCACTCTCAGATATACTGTTAACAACACTTGCCCACACTCAGATATACTGTACACAACACTTGCCCACTCTCAGATATACTGTACACAACACTTGCCCACACTCAGATATACTGTTAACAACACTTGCCCACTCTCAGATATACTGTTAACAACACTTGCCCACTCTCAGATATACTGTACACAACACTTGCCCACTCTCAGATATACTGTACACAACACTTGCCCACTCTCAGATATACTGTTAACAACACTTGCCCACACTCAGATATACTGTACACAACACTTGCCCACTCTCAGATATACTGTACACAACACTTGCCCACTCTCAGATATACTGTTAACAACACTTGCCCACTATCAGATATACTGTTAACAACACTTGCCCACACTCAGATATACTGTACACAACACTTGCCCACACTCAGATATACTGTACACAACACTTGCCCACACTCAGATATACTGTACACAACACTTGCCCACACTCAGTTATACTGTTAACAACACTTGCCCACTCTCAGATATACTGTTAACAACACTTGTCCACTCTCAGATATACTGTACTCAACACTTGCCCACTCTCAGATATACTGTTAACAACACTTGCCCACACTCAGATATACTGTACACAACACTTGCCCACATTGCCACACTTGGGGGCCTCGTAGCCTTGTGGATAGCGTGCAACACTCGAAATTCTATGGCGCGGGTTCGATTCCCGCACGAGGCAGAAACAAATGGGCAAAGTTTCTTTCACCCTGAAAGTGTACTGTACACAACACTTACCCACACTGCTGTACTGTACACAACACTTGCCCACACTACTGTACTGTACACAACACTTGCCCACACTACTGTACTGTACACAACACTTGCCAACACTTCTGTACTGTACACAACACTTGCCCACACTTCTGTACTGTACACAACACTTGCCCACACTTCTGTACTGCACACAACACTTACCCACACTACTGTACTGTACACAACACTTGCCCACACTACTGTACTGTACACAACACTTGCCCACACTACTGTACTGTACACAACACTTGCCAACACTTCTGTACTGTACACAACACTTGCCCACACTTCTGTACTGTACACAACACTTGCCCACACTTCTGTACTGCACACAGCACTTGCCCACACTGCTGTACTGCACACAACACTTGCCCACACTGCTGTACTGTACACAACACTTGCCCACACTACTGTACTGTACACAACACTTGCCCACACTTCTGTACTGCACACAACACTTGCCCACACTGCTGTACTGCACACAAAACTTGCCCACACTGCTGTACTGTACACAACACTTGCCCACACTGCTGTACTGTACACAACACTTGCCCACACTGATGTACTGTACACAACACTTGCCCACACTTCTGTACTGTATACAACACTTGCACACTGCTCTTCTGTACACAACACTTGCCCACACTGCTGTACTGTACACAACACTTGCCCACACTGCTGTACTGTACACAACACTTGCCCACACTGCTGTACTGTACACAACACTTGCCCACACTGCTGTACTGTACACAACACTTGCCCACACTGCTGTACTGTACACAACACTTGCCCACACTGATGTACTGTACACAACACTTGCCCACACTTCTGTACTGTTCACAACACTTGCCCACACTGCTGTACTGTACACAACACTTGCCCACACTGCTGTACTGCACACAACACTTGCCCACACTGCTGTACTGTACACAACACTTGCCCACACTGCTGTATTGTACACAACACTTGCACACTGCTCTTCTGTACACAACACTTGCCCACACTGCTGTACTGTACACAACACTTGCCCACACTGCTGTACTGTACACAACACTTGCCCACACTGATGTACTGTACACAACACTTGCCCACACTTCTGTACTGTATACAACACTTGCCCACACTGCTGTACTGCACACAACACTTGCCCACACTGCTGTACTGTACACAACACTTGCTCACACTGCTGTACTGCACACAACACTTGCCCACACTACTGTACTGCACAGAACACTTGCCCACACACTGCTGTACTGTACAGAGCACTTGTTCAGTTAGGGAACTAAGTACTGAACTTAAAAATCTACGTAACAAACAACCTAAAACTCAGCCTAGCATACATGACAACACTCGTCAACACTTAGCACCACCCACATTGCACACAACAAACAAAGATGTTTACCTTGCTTTACCTGAGGACCAAAATATATCTTTAGTGAAATCGACGAGTATAAGAAGCCGGTTGGTAGAGGAATGTTTCCCCATTTTTCCTGATTATTATATGGAGCACGATTTTGAAATTCATCCGTTTGGTTTGTAACTCTGTGGGTGAAAAAGCATCTCTTCTTTGCTGTCCTGCATTGTGGCTTGTTGAGCTTGAGGCCGTTGCTCCTTGTTTGTGTTACATCTGACTTTTTGAAGAAGTGGAATGAGCCAACATGCTCCTAATTATTCAGTGTTTTAAAAGTTTTAATGAGATTCGCCCTGATATATCTGGTTTGCTGTGCTGTCAGCTCTGTTCTCAACTACCATTCCTCGTATGAGAGTCGACTTAATTAAGAAAAGTGAGCAGGTTTGTAAGGCAAGATTTAATTTTAATAAAACCAATGTTGCGGTCATTTTATTACACCGTTCAGGGTGAGATGGTGAACTTTTCCCTCCCTTGGGATTCTCTCCGTGATCTTCCAGATATGTGAGGTCGAACTGATCTCACGGTATGATGACCAAAGCCCATCAAAAAGTGAGGAAGCGCCGACGTTTCGGTCCGTTCTGGACCATTATCAAGTCGTGTTGATAATGGTTCAGGACGGACCGAAACGTCGTTGTTTTGTCACTTTCTGACGTGTGGTTTGGTCATTATATGATCAGCCACATTATTGTGACTCATCGTCTGCATCTTACGGTAGTTTTCTGCTGATCTCTTTCTGCCTTTTTTAAATAGGGGTGACATTTGTATATTTCCAATCTTGGGGCACTATCCCTTGGTCAAGATATTTTCTAAAAAGCTGTTTTAGTGGTAGACATAGTTCACCTGCCAGTACCTTAGGACTTTGGATTGAATTCCGTACACAACTGGGACTTTTATATCTTTCAGATTGTCAGTGCTCTTCCTGATTATATCGCACGTTATGGGTATATCCCTTTATACATTCTCTTCACCTCCTTCAATTATTTGTGTGGGTGATGGATGTCGTCTAATCTTTCTAGTGTGAACAATGATGTAAAATATTCATTCAGGGTGTTTGCTGAATGCTTGACAGTACAAATCGTCCATTCTAACTTGGTTAGTCTCATCTTTTAAGGGTCCTGTAAAGAGTCGTTTGTTTTGGTTTTACTTTTTATAAGCAGAGAACGACTTTGTATCTTTATTTTTGTTTTGGGAGAGTTTTCTTTCCTAGTTTCTTTCGGTTGATCTGATTTCCTGGGCTATTGAGTTTAGTGCCCTTTTATACATCTCATAATCTATGTTGGTCTTTGTGGGTTGATACCTGCTCCAAAGGTTATGCTTAGTTATTACAGCTTCTTTTACTGCCTGTGTCATCTATCTTGTTCCCTTTCATTTCTTTCTCTTTACTTACTTTGGAACAAATTATGTGATGTTCCTTTTAATATTTTCCCAGGAAACTTCCATGCCTTCATGTTCTATTAACTCACTCCAGGAGGTGTTTTGCAATTCCTCTGGCATTTCTTGATAGTCTCCTCGAGGGTAGTCTAGTAAGTCATCATTCTGGTACTTTACCTAGGTTTCTATAATGGTAGTCTATCTAAGAATACTGAGATCACAGGAAAGGGCGACCTGTATTTGATCAATCATGACCTCTTCTGATGTTAGCACAAGATCAAGAATGTGGTGCCTTCGAGTGGGCTCTGCCACGTGTTGTATGAGAGAGGAGTCCAGCATCAGGTCGATCAATTGTTCTCCTGCTTGTGATGTTAGATTTATTCAGTTTATTGTCTTATGTCTAATATATTGCACCATACAGATTCTAAGGATACCATGTTGTTTAATTCCTCACTGCTGGTTGCATTCAAATCCTCTTTTACATTCAGCATTATGCCAATAGTACTTGTTGTTCTGTCTTTTCTGAAAGGAGGTATCCTGAAAGATGGAATTCTCCTTCAATTATATTTTCTCTTCCACAGGTTTCTCTAATGCCAATGGTGTCGGGATTCTCAGCCTCAGCGAATGAACACAATGCATCAAATTTATTAACCAGGCTTCTTGCATTTATAAAACAGCAATTTAAATAAAAGCGTTGTTCCTGAGGCTGAGAGATTGCTCCTATATTTTGCACATTACTATTTTAAATATTAACAGTTTAGTTTTGTGTTTGTCATTAAAGATACATAAGGTTAATGCTGTCTGCCTTGGTGAATTACTATGTCCTCTCTACCAACCTTAGTCATAATCACCTACCCTCCCTTATTTATTTATTTATTTATTTATTTATTTATTTATTTATTTATTTATTTATTTATTTATTTATATATATACAAGAAGGTACATTGGGTTTGTGAGAATACATTGGATAGTACAGTATTTACATTCTTGTAAAGCCACTAGTACGCGCAGCGTTTCGGGCAGGTCCTTAATCTAGCAGATAATTTTAAGTAGGTAAATTCTATCAGAATTGATAAATGATAAAGATACATTGCAAGAGAAAAATGAGATGAGAGAGCTTAGTAAGTATATTAAAGCACATTGTTATATTAAAGCTCTGATTGATTACACTAACAGCTTGATTAGTAATTTAAACAAGATTAATAGACACCATACAGCAGATTGCCAGCACATATAAGACAGCAATGATCACAATGGTAAAGATGTTCAGATTGGGTACATAAAGATTGGGAGACTGGGTAGCAATAGATACAGATAAAGAAGATTAATAAACACCATACAACAGATTGGCAGCACATATAAGAAAACAGCAATGATCACAATGGTAAAGATGTTCAAATTGGGAACATAAAGGTTGGGAGATTGGGTAGCAATAGATACAGTGCAATTTTAAGGCAAAAAGTGAAAAACTATGAAGATGAAATTAGGTACTTTTTAGTATTGATTTTGAATGATGTAAAAGTTGGACAGCTTTTCAATTCAATAGGGAGTGAAATCTATAGACTGGGTCCCTTTATTTGCATAGAGTGTTTACACAGATTAAGTTTAACTCTGGGGATATCAAAGAGATATTTATTTCTGGTGTGGTGATAATGGGTCTTATTACATCTGTCCAGGAAGAGTTTCAGAGCGGGATTTGCATTTAGTAAATGTAGTTGACACAAGAGAATTTATGGAGTGAGATTATGTTTAGCATGTTTAGGGAGTTAAACAAGGGGGCTGAGTGTTGTCTGAAAGCAGAATTTGATATTATTCTGATAGCAGATTTTTGCTGGGTGATGATGGACTTGAGGTGGTTTGCAGTGGTTGAACCCCATGCACAGATACCATAGTTGAGATAGGGATAGATTAGTGCATAATATAGAGAGATGAGAGCAGAGTTAGGTACATAATATCTGATTTTGGAGAGTATACCAACTGTTTTAGAGACTTTCTTAGTTATGTGTTGTATGTGGGTACTGAAGTTGAGTCTCTTGTCTAGGAATAGGCCAAGAAACTTTCCATCATTTTTATTGCTAATGTTTACATTGTCTATCTGAAGCTGAATTGCATTTGTAGATTTGCTTCCAAATAGGATGTAGTAGGTCTTTTCTATGTTAAGTGTTAGTTTGTTGGTTGACATCCATAAGTGGACTTTTTTTAGTTCATTATTAACAACATCATTTAATGTATGTGGGTTGGGGTTGGAGTAGATGAGGGTAGTATCATCAGCAAACAAAATAGGTTTCAGAATGTTAGAGACATTAGGCAGATCATTGATGTATATAAGAAATAGAAGAGGTCCCAAGATGCTGCCCTGTGGCACTCCAACGGTTATTGGTAGAATGGGAGAGGTTATATTATTGATGGCTACACATTGGTGTCTATCACTAAGATAGGATTGGATATAGTCCAGTGCATGGCCTTGGATTCCATAATGATGGAGTTTACATAAGAAGTAATCGTGATTAACAGTATCAAAGGCGTTTCTCAGGTCAATGAAGAGCCCATTCGGAAACTCATTTTTGTCAAGGGCTGAGTAAATTATATCAAGGAGACTAATAATTGCATCGTTGGTACTCTTTTGAGAGCGGAAGCCAAACTGACAGGGGCTAAGAATGTCGAATTTTACGAGATAGGAGTAGAACTGTTTGTAGATAATTTTTTCAAATATTTTTGATAGAATGGGTAGGTTCGATATTGGTCTATAGTTGTTTATGTCTGCCGGATTACCTCCTTTATGAACTGGCGTTACTCTTCCTTTTTTTAAGGATATCAGGGAAGGTATGACACTCAAGGGATTTGTTGAACAGCAGAGCTATAGGTGGCGCAAGGGCATGGGAGGCGCTCTTGTATACAATGGATGGGATTTCACTGATGTTCCCAGCTTTGGTTTTTAGAGAGTGTATGATGGACACAACATCTGCCGGGCTGACTGGTGAAAAGAGAAGAGAGTTTGGATAGCTGCCTGAGAGATATGTGTTAATATGTGTCTGAGTCTGTGGGATTTTACTGGCAAGATTAGCACCAACCGATTAAAAGAACCTATTAAATTCATTTGCCATTTCTAAGTCAGATGACAATGTAAGGCCATCCTTAGAGAGTGTTATCTGGTTGTGGGAGTGTTGTTTAGTTCCCAGGATGTTAGAGATGGTATTCCATGTGCTTTTCATGTTGCCTTTTGCTTCTTTGAATCTAGTCTCATAATATGAATGTTTTGCTTTTCTTATGATACTGGTAAGCACTGATGAGTACCTTTTAAATTCTTCCTTTGAAACTAAGCCACTCCTAAATTTCTTTTCATATTCATGTTTTTTGTTGATTGATTTAATTATGCCACTTGTGAGCCACGGATTATTTTTTCTTTATCAGTTACTTGTTTGGTAAGGAGGTACAGTGAGTGTTGTAGAGGCTTAGAGTTTTGGAGAGAAAGAGGTTAGTTGATGAGTTTATATCCTGTGTATTATTAAATTCAGATTCCCAGTTAATATTGTGAAGTGCATTAGAGAGATTGCCTAAAGCTGATTCACTATGTAGCCTGAATGAGAGTTTCTTGGTTTCTGGTGGTGTTGTGTCCAAGTTTGCTATGAGGAAGGTAGGATAGTGGTCAGTTGTTCTGTCATAAATTACCCCAGATGTAAGGGGAGCTGTCATATTAGTCCATAGGTGATCCAGGGTAGTGGCAGATGTTTGAGTGACTCGGGTGGGCTTGGTGATTGTGGGGATTAGCATACAGGAGTACATGCTGTTACGGAAATAGTCAACTTGAGGGTTGTTTTGAAGACCCAGGTCAATATTGAAATCACCTCCCAGAATGATGGGATTTTTGTTGAGATTGTTATTTATGATAAGATTCCTTACATTGTCAGAGAATGAAGCTATGTTGGTATTAGGAAATCTATAGATGGCACCAATAGTCAGGGAGGATTTAAGGGATTTACTGGAGAACTTGGCAAAGGTATATTCACAATAGTCATCTCTATCACTAATAACACTATTGCAAATGAAGGTATCTTTGTAATATATTGCTGTGCCACCACCTTTTTTATTAGGCCTGCAGTTATGAATGGCTTTATAACCAGCTAAATTGTAGAGTTGGGTATAGTCATTACTTAGCCAAGTTTCTGTTAAAAGGATGAATGATAATTTAGTACCTAGTGCTGTAAGTAGTGCATTTATATCATCAAAGTGTTTACCAAGTGACCTAACATTTTGGTTGTAAACTGATAAGCAGGTGCTATTTAGGAGTTTGTTTTTTGCAAGATTTGCTGTGTAATACCTGCAATAATGATGATCAATGTGCTGATTTGTGTGGATATGGGACAGAAGATTTCGATCAGGATCAATATCAGTAAGCATATAGATAAAATAATGTCACGATACAATAAGATAAGCAATTACAGGAACAGTTAAATACTAAATCTGCTGTAAAATAGAAAGTAATTATAGCAAAACTCAACAATACAATAATATAACAATACAATAAGAGCTTACAAAGTATTAAGTCTACTAAAATTAGAGAATAATTATAGCAAAACACAACAATAAATGCAAGTAAACAAAAGAATTGAAACAATTAGAGGTAGAATAAAGGTCACTAGATAGCCATGGAGGATACACAAGTTTGGTGGAGAGAACAAAAAATCAGTAGAGACTGTCCAAATGGATATATAAACAATTTGACAAATGATAATTGTAAAGTAAAATAATCTTAAAGATAATAAATTTTATTTAGCTTAGTTTTTAACCTATAATTAGTATGAACTTAATTAAGAGAACAAAATGAGATCAATAATTGATTTCAATAAATGACATATATCAATACAATTAAATTTAAAATTTAAAAAGAATAGGGTAAGATTAGATTTAAGAGTAAAATTTTACAATGATACTGAGGTAGATGCTTGCATAAGTGCATGGAGACTTGACGGAATATTTAGGAAATTATATGAATGAGAGAACATTAGGTAAATGGTAAGGCAGAGACAGCACCTTGGACAAAGTTAGATTAAGTTAGGTTAGGCTCAGGCACTGAAAGAGTTATTTTAAGTACTGGCATTGATCGGGTTCAGGTTTTCAGATATACCACAATCACTAAAGAAGGCCAGTAGTTGTTGGTCACACTTTATTTCATATCTTTTTCCTGCACTTTCCTTCTTTGCAATGATCGTTCAATTCCTAGTGTAGCACTGCTTGATAAGACCAGGGTTTTGTTTGCGAATTTGACGCAGCCTGAAGAGGAGGGATCCACGTTGCTTTGTAAAGCACTCATTTATATAGAGGTTGGTTTTATGCTTAGCAGCTGATTGTATGAGGTCAAACTTCGCAGAGGGATTTGCAAGTTTGATGAGCATTCTCCTACTGCTACGGGAATTGTTTTTATCTATCTTGATAGCTGATTTGATATCAACATTGACTTTGATCTTTGAATTAATTAGGGTGTGGGCTATGTTACAGCAATTCTCACCTTGTTGTTCATCAGGTACATCAGTAGAGCTAATTATCAGGGAGTCATGAAGTTGTTGTTGCTCTTGCTCATCTTCGGAAGCCGCCTGGTGAATCTGAAGGAGAGTGATCTGTTTTTCCAGCTTTTGAAGGAGGTCACTTTGAGCTGAGAGGGTTTCCTCGGCTTGAATCTTACGTATTTGATCCATTGCACCATTTGCAACAGTTTGTATGTTGAGAATTTCTTGGTTGTTGTTCGTCGACGATTCAAGGAGGCAGTCTATGGTATGTTGTTGTCGGGTGACTGTGGCTTGGAGGGCCAAAATAGCTTCAGATTGCATTAGCACAAGGTTGTGCAGTTTCTGGAGCCATGGGTTACTTCTGAGAGGTTTGAAGTTTAGACAGGGAGCCATAGATTGAATGAATTCTAAAGCTTGAGATTCGAGTTGAGTTGAAGGGGGAGAGTGAGGAGGGGGAGCGGATGCTGTGTTTACCAACATCGGCGAGGATTGCAGCGTTGCCAGTGTTCCATTCAGATCTCTAGGAATAATGGATGCAGAGCAAGAGGCACCCCTACCTTGCTTGTTGCTATGTTTGGGCATGTTTTCGGCGATAGATTCTTGGTAGTGTTCCTAGAGGTAGATACTTGGAGAATTGTAGTGGGGATAGGCGTATAGTGAACGCTTGGCAGAAGGGACGTCGATAGGCAGGCGAAAATTGGTTAATTTTGGTTGATTACTGTTGAGGTTCACTTTGAGTTATGGCATATTAAGTCTCCATGCACTTAACTCATGCTGGGCAGCAGTTATGCCATGCAACGTTGAGTGGAGACGAAATTAACACGAATTTTCTGCAGCAGTGCTGGTACCACCCGCCAGCGTTTCCCGCCAATCAATCTCTTTATCCTTAGCTTTGAATCGTTGTACTGGTCTGTGTGTCTTAACTATTTTAGTTTGCATTTTAGTACTTTTTTCTGTTTTACTGTGAAGTCTGGGTAGATAAACGTGACTGTACCTTCCCAGATCTTTCAATTCATGTTCATTTCTGAGGATCCTCCTTTTATGTTAATTTTTTTTATTGTTAAACGTACCTTCGGACTTTATAAAAACACCAATGATATACTAATTAGTATAATTAGCTTGATAAATGCATCTTAGAACCAATCACAGGTTCTGCTAATATTCAAATTCCCTTGTGGAAATTACACACCATCTAACTATTCACTCTACACTCTACACAGTGCCCCCTGAACCAATAGCAATAAACACTCCAGTCAACACAGAAAACGATCAGGATTATCTCACTGCCTACCACTAACTACAGCAAACAACTTGCGTCACATCTCTTGCCAACCATAATTTATTTATTTATTTATTTATTTATTTATTTATTTATATATATACAAGAAGGTACATTGGGATTGTGAGGATACATAATATGGTAATTACAATCTTGTAAAGCCACTAGTACGCGCAGCATTTCGGGCAGGTCCTTAATCTAAGAAAAGTTTAAGTAGGTAAATACTTGCAAAATTTATTATAAATGATAACAGTTACAAGGCAAGAAAAAAAAGAGAGAAAATTGTAGGTATATTAAAGCACATAGGTACCTCAAATTGATTGCAATGACAGCTTGAATGGTAGTTGACAAAAAATGGTAGGTACAATACAGCATATGGCTAGCACATAAAAGAAGACAGCTATAAACACAATGATAAGGTTGTTTGGGTTAAGTACATAAAAATTGGGAGATTGGGTAACACTAGATACAGAGCAAATTTAAAGCTCAGTGTAGGAAACTACGAAGATGAAATAAGGTACTTTTTCATTTTGCTTTTATTATAAGGCAAAAGTTTGACAGCTTTTCAATTCACTAGGGAGTGAGTTCCATAGACTAGGTCCCTTAATTTGTATAGAGTGTTTACACAGATTAAGTTCGACCCTGGGGATATCAAAGAGATATTTATTTCTGGTGTGGTGATAATGGGCCCTATTATATCTGTCCAGGGAGAGTTTCAGAGCATGGTTTGCATTTAAGAACAGGGTTTTGTAAATGTAGTGGACACAAGAGAATGTGTGGAGGGAGCTAATATTTAGCAAGTTAAGGGATTTAAACAAGGAAGCTGAGTGTTGTCTGAAAGCAGAGTTAGTTATTATTCTGATAGCAGATTTTTGCTGGGTGATGATGAGCTTAAGGTGGTTTGCAGTGGTAGACCCCCATGCACAGATACCTTAATTAAGATAGAGGTAGATTAGTGCATAATATAGTGAGAGGAGAGCAGAGTTAGGAACATAATATATGAATTATGTATATGTTATAATATGTTAAAATATATGTTAGGAATATAATATGCCCTAAAGTCTCCTGGTTCAACCTTGACGCCGAGCGGACGTCTGGATTCCTCCTCCGCCAGGGAGTCGCAGGATTACGTCCTGTTTTCGCGTTTTGGCCTTGCTACTGCCGTTTGGCATCCCTCTTCAACGGTCCGATTGTACGACGCCTGGCGCACATATCGCCTTGGATCACGGGATAGTTGATAGATTTTTTTTTTTTTTTGCGTGTTCTGGCTGGTTCTCCCGGCTGTGTGACGGTGTTCGGGGGCCGGCTTGGCCGAGAGGTGCCGGGGGTTGCCGAGTCTTGGTGGGTTCCTGGTGTGCACTCAGCCGTGGTGGGCGGCCGGCTTCTGCTCTGCCGGGGGACACTGGATGACTTTTTGCGTTTTAGTTGGGGGCAGAGTTTTGGTTGTGCTACCCGGTGATCACTGTGTGGGGCGGGGCCGGTGCTTGTCACCCTCAGGGACTCCTGGGGCTCCCCCAATCATCTTCCTGACTGTGCGTTTATTTGCCGTATGGCATATTAGTTTCTAGTGATTGGCGTCACTCGTTTCTCGTTTTGGCTTGGCGTTTCACTTTTTCTGGCTTCGCGATTCACCCTTAACGGTACGCCGGGGCGCATCCGATCCCATGATCGCCGTCGCCCCTAAATCAACAACAACAACAACATATGCCCTCAGTCCAAGCACCAGTAACTGGAGGCGATAACACTATTACAATAATACAATACAATACAATTTTATTTAGGTAAGGTACAGACATACAATAAATATTTACAAGGATTGTTTGACTTATAGGTAGAGCTAGTACATACAATGCCTAAAGCCACTATTACGCAAAGCGTTTCGGGCATTACTATTCTGCCAGCTGCACATCAAACACAACCACGCATGCAGAGAGATTCACGCTGGATTATAGAGGGAAACGCTTGGATCATTGAGAGAGACTTGCACGGAGGAAAACACACGTCTCATCCACATGGCCTTATTTATAAAACAAACAATGACGTCACACCGGTATAGGTGCCATGAATATAACCATTACATACCTTATAGACAAATGAGTATCAGCATTATGAACGTAATGCCGATACTTTTAACATTATGAATGTAACCTAGGTGGAGTTAATCTTACGAAATAAATAAATAAATAAATAAATAAATAATTGCAATACCTTAATCCTAATATTCCTCCACTTTCAAATAAACTCTACCACAGTACATTAAGTCTATCAAGCGGTCGAATGACTCTCTTTGATTTTCTCAACGGGGCTCGAGACTCGTTACTTCTTGGGTAACCTCTTCAGAATAACTAACTTCTGAGTCCATAAAGTTAGCTGTAGACACATTCCCCTCTGTTGACCCTTATTCTGCCCATCCTATTACCTGCAGGTGTTATCGCTTCATTATTAGATTGGGTATCACCAGCTGCCACATCCACACATGATTGAACTTTCCCTGTAAACCTCTGCATGGTTTTTTCCAATTATTATTAAAAAAAACTCTGCACTTATATGGTGAAATTCCTGCCACACAGGACTTCAGTAATTTTCCCTTCAATCCAAGATTTACCTATTTCAAAATTCCTTGCATATACTGCACCCCCCCCCCCCTCCCTCTTTAAGTAAAACTACCTCTCCCTGAGCCAACTGATTGGCCAAGCAAGTTACGAGTTTTTCTTTATCTGGATCTCTCTTTACTGCGTGCTTGTGCAATTTAAAGTGCCTATTAAATAGTAATTCAGAAGGGGATTTACCAGGGGTAGCATGGACAGTTTTTCTCCCTTTATACAAAATCTACAAAGCCTTGTATTGATAGTACCTTCCGTAAACCGCTTTAACCCTTCTTTTAAGCATCTCGCTGCTTTCTCAGACAGACCATTTGAAGAAAGATTATAAGGGATTATACATGTTAGACATGTTTCATACCATTCTTCCTAAGGAATTCCTCCATTTCCTCTATTAGAAGCCTTTATGGAAATATCTTGTATATTTATTTATTTATTAATTTATATATATATATATATATATATATATATATATATATATATTTATATATATATATATATATATATATATATATATATATATATATATATATATATATATATATATATATATATATATATATATATATATATATATATATATATATATATATATATATATATATATATATGTAAGAGTTCTTACATTCCTATACAGCCACTAGCACGCGTAGCGTTTCGGACAAGTCCTTAATCCTATGTTCTCCGGATTACGACCTCGCCAAATCATTTAACAACGTGTGATAAAGAAGAGAGCATATATGAGTACCTTATGTTGTAATATTATAAAGTATGATGTTATTACAGAGTGTATTGCTGTGCCCAAGAGACAATTCACACCACCATGGGAGGATTGTAATGTAGATGTAGTAATTATTCCCTTGCAAAAGAAAAAAGTATGTATGAAATTGGAGAGCTGAGGGCAACATATGATTGTATAATTAGAAAATAACCTACAGAAAACACTCTACATGTATATTGTGATGGGTCAGTAGCTAGGGATGGGAAGGCAGGATGTGGAGTCTTGATCAGGGAGTACACTGACATCGGCACTGTAGATACTGTTATTGGACGCCGCTTAACTGACAATGTTTCTTCAACGCAGGCTGAACTCCAAGTTGTATTAGCAGGATTAAAGGAAGTAGTCAAATGTGGTAAAAATCCCTGATAATTTATTGACAGTAGAGGAGCGTTAGAGTCTTTAAATAGCAGACGCCCAGTATATCAGACAATTGTGACAGAGTGTAGAGAGAATGTTAAGAAATTAGAAAAAACTGGGTATAAAGTAAGATTCATGTGGATCCCTTCACATGTGGGAATACTGTTGAATGAGGTAGTTGATGAGATCGCGAAGAGAGCCACTGAAAAAACTCTTGTTGATGTTGTATGTCAGTTAACCTTGAAACAAATAAAAACAAGAATCAAGATGATCCAGGAGGGTGAAGAAATGGTAAAGAGAATGGCAATGGTGGACAGTAGTAACACACTTAAGAATTATTCAAAAATAAATACAAACACGTCCTTCACCTATGGTAAAGGAAAGTCTACTTGGAAGGATTTAATTTACATGAGATTAAGAATAGGATACAAATATATCTGGCAATACGGTGTTGATGTCAGTGAAAAAGATAAGAAGTGTAAATTATGTAGTATGCCGCACGCCCACACCTTAGAACATTATGTATTAGTGTCATCTTATTGATAACTATAGAAATAAGGAAATAAGTAGTGTACCACATCAAATTGTTTGGATATGTGATAATGGTATGATAGACAGGATACTTAGGAGCTACAAGAATTTTGCTCCAAGAGTGTAACACTTGTATGCTGTGCTTACTAAATTAACCTGCAATGTTAATTGGGATTCTTGGACTGTTATTTGTCTATTTGTACTCACTGAATTTGTCCGCCCTTTGAGGGACTTGAAGTAGAGGGGGGGGGGGGGTAGAAATAACCTAAGTTACTCTATCCCTTTGAAATGTATTTCTTTCTTGTTTCAATAAACATACTTCAACTTGAACTTAACAACCAGGTACCCATTTTACTGTTGGGTTAAACAGAGGCTTCAGTTAATGATTGACGCCCAGTAAATCCTCCCCGACCAGGATATGAATCCACGACAAAGTGCTCGGGAAACGCCAGGCGAGCGTCTTAACCACTACACCACGGGGACTGGAATGGGACTAAATAGACAATGGCAATTCGGTTAGTTGTCAATATGAACACCAAGGAACTTCCCATCTGCTCTGCTCGCAATTTGTGTATTGTTAATTCGTAGATACGTTTGATTGTTGTACTTGTTACCAAACAAAAGGAAAAATTTCATATAAATTTTAAGGGTAAGTTTGTTAGCAGTAAATCACAAATGGACATGATTTAGTTCAGTATTCACCATATCATTTAGAATACGTGGTTAAGTATGTGAGAAAATGAAGGTTGTATCATCAGCAAATAGAATTGGCTTCAAATGATGTGTGGTATTTGCAAGATCATTGATATATATGAGAAAGTGAGTGGACCAAGTATACTACCCTGTGGAACGCCAATGTTATTTGGGAGAAGTTATATCGTCCACTGAAACATACTGCTGCTGTCACTGAGGTAAGATTGCAAGTACTGAACGGGGTGACCTCTCACTCCATAGTATAAGAGTTTGAGAAGGTTATTATGGTTAACAGTGTCAAATGCCTTATGTAGGTCAACAGACTTATGGGGTACTCATTTTTGTCAAGAGCTACATGTATTAGGTTAAGCATATTTATAAGAGCATCATTAGGGCTTTTATAGGACCTGAAGCCTTACTATAGTTAGAAATGAGAATATTGTGCTTATCGAGAAAGGAAAAAAAGAGCTGTTTTTACACGAGTCTCAAATATTTTGGAAAAGTTGGGAAGGATTCATTTTGGTCTAAAATTGTTGATCTCGGTGAGGTCTCCTCTCTTATAGACTGGAATGACTATAGCCACTTAAGAGCATCTGCGAAGGCTGGGAGCTCCAGTGACTTATTGTAAAGCAGGAGGTGCGTTGTGCGGCGGCGGTGGAGTTTAGAGCTCCAACTTTAGAGTCATATTTTCCTGGTGTTAAGGTTATGATGTTGTTGTTACTAAGTGGCAGACAAACGTATAAAAGCTCAAGCTACGATAGAGTATCTAATCATCGCTAGAAGTGCTATTAGAGTGACAAAAAGGTGCCACCGACCTGAAAGAAATTCTGCGTGGTCGGTACAAGTTAAAGCCTAAGCAACCCATCCTCCTCCTGTGTAGATAGCACTTTTTGCAACTATTCACTCCATAGTACAAACTTTGACGTACTAAGCAATTAGATAGTAGAATTTTGTATTATTCACTTTATAGAGTCAGGAAAAATGAAGCTAAAAACCTAACTTAAATATTCCTAGGCCTAGTATAGCAGATCAATGTACAATATTAGGCCTCAGATCGCGTATATTAGGTATAGGAAGGTTAGTTTAGTTTGTCTTTGCTACATAAGCAGAAAATTGTTTCTCGGTATGTCCAAATTCAATAGTACCGTTTTTTACTTTCTAACTGCGTTGTACGTCGGTATATGTATTGTGGTCGTTAGTAGTAGGCATCCATCAGTCTCAGGAGACCGGAGATGCGTTCTGGTTGTCGGACTGGAGTGGCCTCTCAAGGGCGCAAAGCCAGAATAGCTAGATTAATACAGGGGGAGAAGCCGTTACCCATGCAACAGGTCCCCCCTTCCCTCTTCACGGCGCCGAAAGTCTCTAATAGAAAGGCAAACGCCAATATAGTTGGTTTCAGCGCCGTCGCGGAAACTCTCAGAAATTGGTAATGTTCATAATCCCTTCTATAAATACTATATAAAATGAGAGGGGCTGACCTAAGGCATACATAGTATTTTCAACTAAGTGAACTAGTGTGCAGTATAAAGTGGATTGTATAAGGTACTAATCTCACCATTAATGCAACAAGCAATATAGAAAATTAAATAATATATATATATATAATATATATATATTATTAAATATGACCGAAAAAGTAAGATAAATAATTCTAAGACGAATTTTCTCAATATTTCTTATGTTTCTTTTCACTGTCGATGGTAACTGAAAAATCAGTTCTCCAAAATTAATTTTTATTTCTAGTCTGACGCGACATTTGAACGCGTTTCGTAATAACTTATTACATTTTCAAAGACTAGTTTACACACACACAACTATAACCTGCAAACACTAAACAGAGTTTAAGCAGCTTTCATTTTCTACCTGCATTTGGGTGAGGTGATATGTTACAACAGTTTTGGATGAGGTGAAAACAAACTTTCAACACAAGATAGAACACGAAACAATGGGTATAATATTGGGTAAGTTAAAGGGAAGAATGGAAGTAACTGCAAAGGGCCTTTTGGCCCATATTTCTTGATGCTTCTATATTGGTGCGGAGTCTTGAAGTGGGTAGAATATAGTTGTGCATTAATTGGCTGTTGATTGCTGGTGGTGACTTCTTGATGTGTAGTGCCTCGCAGATATCAAGCCGCCTGCTATCGCTGTATCTATCGATGATTTCCGTGTTTTTTGTTAAAACTTCTCTGGTGATGGTCTGATTGTGGGAAGAGATTATATGTTCCTTAATGGAGCCCTGTTGCTTATGCATCGTTAAACGCCTAGAAAGAGATGTTGTTGTCTTGCCTATATACTGAGTTCTTTGAGGCTTACAGTCCCCAAGTGGGCATTTGAAGGCATAGACGACATTGGTCTCTTTTTAAAGCGTTCTGCTTTGTGTCTGGAGAGTTTCTCATGAGTAGGTTGGCCGTTTTCTAGGTTTTATAGTAAATCGTCAATTGCATCTTCTAATTTTTGTCTGTAAAGATAACGTTTCTATTAACAATATTTTTCAGGACCCTTTCCTCCGTTTTATGAGCTGTGGAAAAGAAGTTCCTGTAAAATAGTCTAATAGGGGGTACAGGTGTTGTGTTAGTTGTCTCTTCAGAGTTTGCATGGCGTTTCACCTTCCTTCTTATGATGTCTTCAACGAAACCATTGGAGAAGCCATTGTTGACTAGGACCTGCCTTACCCTACAGAGTTCTTCATCGACTTGCTTCCATCCTGAGCTGTGGCTGAGTGCACGGTCGACATAAGCGTTAACAACACTCCTCTTGTACATGTCTGGGCAGTCACTGTTGGCATTGAGGCACATTCGTATGTTTGTTTCCTTAGTGTAGACTGCAGTGTGGAAATCTCCGCTCCTTTCCATGACTGTTACATCTAGAAAGGGCAGCTTCCCATCCTTCTCCATCTCGTAAGTGAAACGCAACACAGAATTCCGCTCAAATGCCTCCTTCAGCTCCTGCAGATGTCTGACATCAGGTACCTGTGTAAAAATGTCGTCAACATACCTGCAGTATATGGCCGGTTTCAAGTTCATGTCGACTACGACATTTTGTGGGATGGTACCCATGTAGAAGTTCGCAAACAGGACACCTAGGGGAGAACCCATGGCGACCCCATCTACTTGCTTATACATGTGCCCATCCGGGCTCAAGAAGGGTGCCTCTTTAGTACAAGCTTGGAGTAGTTTCCTTAGAATGTTTTCTGGTATGTCAAGAGGAGTACAGGCCGGATCACGATACACTCTGGCCGCTATCATCCCGATTGTTTCATCCACAGGTACGTTGGTAAACAGTGATTCTACGTCCAACAAGGCTCTTATCCCTGTGGCCCGTGTTCCCTGCAGTAAGTCAACAAATTCCTTTGGAGACTTCAGGCTGAAGGCG
>NC_091170.1:45569396-45674396 GCF_040958095.1 Procambarus clarkii | reverse complement strand
TTGGCTTATTAGGCAAATCGGGCCTTGAATAGTAGGCTGAGAAGTGCGTTCTGGCTATTAGGTACGACATATATATATATATATATATATATATATATATATATATATATATATATATATATATCTATATATATATATCTATATATATATATCTATATATATATATCTATATATATATATATATCTATATATATATATCTATATATATATATCTATATATATATCTATATATATATATATATATATATATATATATATATATATATATATATATATATATATATATATATATATATATATATATATATATATATATTATTAAAAATGACCGAAAAAGTAAGATTAATAATTCTAACACGAATTTTCTCAATCTTTCGTACATTACGCTTCACTGTTGGAGGTTAATCAAAAATCACTTCTCCAAAATTCATTTTTATTTCTAGTCTGACGCGACACGGGCGCGTTTCGTAAAACTTATTACATTTTCAAAGACTTCACAAATACACAACTGATTAGAACTTACGTATCTCTGATTTTATATCTACATTTGAGTGAGGTGGGAGGGGTGATGTGGCATTAACACAAGACAGAACAAGAGGGGATATTAATAGGGTATTAAAAGTATCAACACAAGACAGAACAGAAATAATGGGTATTGAATAGAAGTGTTTGTAGAAAGCCTATTGGTCCATATTTCTTGATGCTTCTATATTGGAGCGGAGTCTTGAGGTGGGTAGAATATAGTTGTGCAATAATTGGCTGTTGATTGCTGGTGTTGACTTCTTGATGTGTAGTGCCTCGCAAACGTCAAGCCGCCTGCTATCGCTGTATCTATCGATGATTTCTGTGTTGTTTACTAGGATTTCTCTGGCGATGGTTTGGTTGTGGGAAGAGATTATATGTTCCTTAATGGAGCCCTGTTGCTTATGCATCGTTAAACGATGCATAAGCAACAGGGCTTATGCCCTGTAATCTCTTCCCATAACCAAACCATCGCCAGAGAAATCCTAGTAAACAACACAGAAATCATCGATAGATACAGCGATAGCAGGCGGCTTGACGTTTGCGAGGCACTACACATCAAGAAGTCAACACCAGCAATCAACAGCCAATTATTGTACAACTATATTCTACCCACCTCAAGACTCCGCTCCAATATAGAAGCATCAAGAAATATGGACCAATAGGCTTTCTGCAAACACTTCTATTCAATACCCATTGTTTCTGTTCTGTCTTGTGTTGATACTTTTAATACCCTATTAATATCCCCTCCTGTTCTGTCTTGTGTTAATGCCACATCACCCTTCCCACCTCACTCAAATGTAGATATAATATCAGAGAGACGTAAGTTCTAATCAGTTGTGTATTTGTGAAGTCTTTGAAAATGTAATAAGTTTTACGAAACGCGCCCGTGTCGCGTCAGACTAGAAATAAAAATGAATTTTGGAGAAGTGATTTTTGATTTACCTCCAACAGTGAAGCGTAATGTACGAAAGATTGAGAAAATTCGTGTTAGAATTATTAATCTTACTTTTTCGGTCATATTTAATAATATATGTCTACAGGAAAGACTGCTACCAAAATATACTAATATATATATATATATATATAGGCTGAGAAGTGCGTTCTGGCTACTAGGTACGACATATATATATATATATATATATATATATATATATATATATATATATATATATATATATATATATATATATATATATATATATTATTAAATATGACCGAAAAAGTAAGATTAATAATTCTAACACGAATTTTCTCAATCTTTCGTACATTTCGTTTCACTGTTGGAGGTAAATCAAAAATCAATATTTTCTGGTATGTCAAGAGGAGTACAGGCTGGAGTGTATCGTGATCCAGCCTGTACTCCTCTTGACATACCAGAAAATATTCTGAGGAAACTACTCCAAGCTTGTACTAAAGAGGCACCCTTCTTGTGCCCGGATGGGCACATGTATAAGCAAGTAGATGGGGTCGCCATGGGTTCTCCCCTAGGTGTCCTGTTTGCAAACTTCTACATGGGTACCATCGAGCAAAAAGTCTTAGTCGGCATGAACTTGAAACCGGCCATATACTGCAGGTATGTTGACGACATTTTTACACAGGTACCTGATGTCAGACATCTGCAGGAGCTGAAGGAGGCATTTGAGCAGAGTTCCGTGCTGCGTTTCACTTACGAGATGGAAAAGGATGGGAAGCTGCCCTTTCTAGATGTAACAGTCATGGAAAAGGGCGGAGGTTTCCACACTGCAGTCTACACTAAGGAAACAAACATAGGAATGTGCCTAAATGCCAACAGCGACTGCCCAGACAGGTACAAGAGGAGTGTTGTTAACGCATATGTCGACCGTGCTCTCAGCCACAGCTCAGAATGGAAGGAAGTCGACGAAGAACTCTGTAGGGTAAGGCAGGTCCTAGTCAATAACGGCTTCTCCAATGGTTTCGTCGAAGACATCATAAGAAGGAAAGTGAAAAGCCATGCAACCTCTGAAGAGACAACTAACACAACACCTATACCCCCTATTAGACTATTTTACAGGAACTTCTTTTCCACAGCCCATAAAACGGAGGAAAGGGTCCTGAAAGATATTGTTAATAGAAACGTTATCCCTACAGACAAAAATCAGAGGATACAACTGACGATTTACTATAAAACCAGAAAAACGGCCAGCCTACTCATGAGAAACTCTCCAGACACAAAACAGAACGCTTTAAAAGAGACTAACGTCGTCTATGCCTTCAAATGCCCTCTTGGGGACTGTAAGCTCCAAAAAACCCAGTATATAGGCAAGACAACAACATCTCTCTCTAGGCGTTTAACGATGCATAAGCAACAGGGCTCCATTAAGGAACATATAATCTCTTCCCACAACCAAACCATCGCCAGAGAAATCCTAGTAAACAACACAGAAATCATCGATAGATACAGCGATAGCAGGCGGCTTGACGTTTGCGAGGCACTACACATCAAGAAGTCAACACCAGCAATCAACAGCCAATTATTGCACAACTATATTCTACCCACCTCAAGACTCCGCTCCAATATAGAAGCATCAAGAAATATGGACCAATAGGCTTTCTACAAACACTTCTATTCAATACCCATTGTTTCTGTTCTGTGTTGTGTTGATACTTTTAATACCCTATTAATATCCCCTCTTGTTCTGTCTTGTGTTAATGCCACATCACCCCTCCCACCTCACTCAAATGTAGATATAAAATCAGAGATACGTAAGTTCTAATCAGTTGTGTATTTGTGAAGTCTTTGAAAATGTAATAAGTTTTACGAAACGCGCCCGTGTCGCGTCAGACTAGAAATAAAAATGAATTTTGGAGAAGTGATTTTTGATTTACCTCCAACAGTGAAGCGTAATGTACGAAAGATTGAGAAAATTCGTGTTAGAATTATTAATCTTACTTTTTCGGTCATATTTAATAATATATGTCTACAGGAAAGACTGCTACCAAAATATACTAATATATATATATATATATATATATATATATATATATATATCTATATATATATATATATCTATATATATATATATCTGTATATATATATCTATATATATCTATATATATATATATATATCTATATATATATATATCTATATATATCTATATATATATATATCTATATATATATATAATATATATTATATATATATATATATATATATATATATATATATATATATTATTAAATACGACCGAAAAAGTAGGGTAAAAGTAAAAAAAAGTAACTCTGTATGGTAAGGCAGGTCCTAGTCAACAACGGCTTCTGCAATGGTTTCGTCGAAGACATCATAAGAAGGAAAGTGAAACGCCATACAACCTCTGAAGAGACAACTAACACAACACCTATACCCCCTATTAGACTATTTTACAGGAACTTCTTTTCCACAGCTCATAAAACGGAGGAAAGGGTCCTGAAAGATATTGTTAATTGAAACGTTATCCCTACAGACAAAAATCAGAGGATACAACTGACGATTTACTATAAAATCAGAAAAACGGCCAGCCTACTCATGAGAAACTCTCCAGACACAAAACAGAACGATTTAAAAGAGACTAACGTCGTCTATGCCTTCAAATGCCCTCTTGGGGACTGTAAGCTTCAAAAAACCCAGTATATAGGCAGGACAACAACATCTCTTTCTAGGCGTTTAACGATGCATAAGCAACAGGGCTCCATTAAGGAACATATAATCTCTTCCCACAACCAAACCATCGCCAGAGAAATCCTAGTAAACAACACAGAAATCATCGATAGATACAGCGATAGCAGGCGGCGTGACGTTTGCGAGGCACTACACATCAAGAAGTCAACACCAGCAATCAACAGCCAATTAATGCACAACTATATTCTACCCACCTCAAGACTCCGCTCCAATATAGAAGCATCAAGAAATATGGACCAATAGGCTTTCTACAATCACTTCTATTCAATACCCATTGTTTCGTGTTCTGTCTTGTGTTGATGAAATTAATACCCTATTAATGCCACCTCTTGTTCTGTCTTGTGTTGATGAAATTAATACCCTATTAATGCCACCTCACCCCATCCACCTCTCTCAAATGTAGATATAAAAACAAAATCGGAGATGCGTAAGTTCTATTCAGTTGTGTATTTGTGAAGTCTTTGAAAATGTAATAAGTTTTACGAAACGCGCTCGTGTCGCGTCAGACTAGAAATAAAAATGAATTTTGGAGAATTGATTTTTGATTTACCTCCAACAGTGAAAAGAAATGTACGAAAGATTGAGAAAATTCGTGTTAGAATTATTAATCTTACTTTTTCGGTCATATTTAATAATATATGTCTACAGGAAAGACTGCTACCAAAATATACTAATATATATATTAGCCTATGATTGCAGTAACATAAATATCAGTATAAATATTCCTTGATAAATAATAATGATAAATCACCCTACGAGTCCTAAACATATATATCTTTGCAGGTAATCCAGCCTACAGTTGTAACTCTATACTTCAGTATAAGTACTCCTTGGCATTAAAATGGTAATCAATCACCCACCTTTCACTGCGTCCTGCACGCTAATGACAACCAAACACTCTACCAACTCCCTACAAATGGTCAATAAGAACTTCCTTTACACATCTGGAAGTTCACTACCCTGACATCTTCAGGTTTTCCTAGAATTATCTACCAGGGTCCTCCACAGCTCTCCCGGCTGCTACACCATGAAGGTTTCCTTGAGCAACAATGGTGCTTCACCACTCGTATCACAGAAGCATGTGAATCTTCCCTTCACTGCTCCTCTTCCCACAGTTTAAGATCCACCTCCTCACTATGGGGCTCTGCTCTTCCTCAGGGTTCAATATCCACTCCTACGGACTTGAAGTTCCACTCATTAACTCTTCTCTGGCCTCAGAGTACTCCCATCAACTTCTTCCTCAGGACAAACCACAAAAGGTCTCTTGCAGGGCGCTCTCTCTCGATGGTGCCCGCACTGCTGCCCACTAAATGTATCAGGACGGCTTCACAACTCTTCCTGCCGTCCTGGACTTGAGACCACACGTTCCCAGCTTGATTCCACAACTGAAACGTCTGCACACTTTCTTCCTCTTAAAGGTATATCAACTAGGGGGTCCTCTTTAACAGGAGCTCACACGGAGCGCGGCTTCCCCTCACGATCTCTGGTGGTCAAGCGAGCTCAAGCTCCTCTCAAGCGAGCCTCACACCTGCAGAAAACTCTCCACAACTTATGACCAGTCATTTACTTATATTCTTGATCATTGCCCATACTCTTAAACTATTTATCAAATATAACCAATTATTTTACGTATGTACCTCCATGTCTATATTTCTTTGACCTCATATTTAGGTCAGGTCTTGCAGAATGACTCTCAAGGTAGATTCGTTTTTTAGGTATCTGGGATCAAAACATCAATATAAATAAAATTAGAAATGTTTGTTTGTTCAAAATCGCTAATCTCCGAAAGTTCTTCACCGATTGCTTGGAAAATTACACACAACATTCCATTTGCATTCGAGCAGGTTTTTATATACATACTATATAGATGTCACGTCTGTGACGGGAAAAAACATGCTTTTTTGAAAAACTGTGTTCTTCCATGTGTTTTTCATGTGAGGGAAATCTTCGAAACCACTTTACCGATTTCTTTGAAATTTTTATATAACGTTGCATTCGAATTCCTGAGTGCTTTTATATACCTACCATGTACATGCCTCACCTGTGACACGAAAAAACATGATTTTTTTTAAAACAGCGCCATCTGTTGGACGTAAGAGCAACACAAGCTGTAATCTTCGAAAGTTCATCATTGATTGCTTTGAAATGTGAACACAACGTTCCATTCGAATATGTGCGTATTTTTATATACCTGCTATATAGATGCCACACCTGTGACAGGTAAAACCACACTGTTTTTTTTTTAAACAGCGCCATCTGATGCACATATTAGCAAAATGCTACACTACATATGTTATGATTCCATTTCAATGTTTCCGATTGCATTGATCAATTTAATTTTCAAATGATTTCGATTTATTTTCACTTTGATTTAATTATTTTGTGTGACATTTTGTTAGAATTGAGCTGTGTTGCTTACCATACTGATCATTTCATAGGTATAGATGCAACACCAATGCCAGGTAAACACATTCGTTTTTAAGAAACAGCGCCATCTGTTGCACGCAAGAGCAAAACACGCCGAACTAAATATGTTGTGATTCTATTTCAATATTTCCGACTTCATTGATAAATTGAATTTTCATAGATATCGATTTCTTTTCATTTTTATTTATTTATTTTGTGTGACATAACATTGAAATTGAGCAGTGTTGTTTATCATACCGTTCATTTCGTGAGTATATATTTTTTTTATATATTTTCAATGATTTTCATTTCTTTTTTAAACACCAATGTTCCCAATTTTCTGATGGGAACATTAGATCATTTGGGAATGCATCGGACGAGGGAGTGGGGAATGGTGGAGAGGACGAGGGAACAGGGAAGATGGGGATGGTGGAGTAGAGGGGACAGGGGAGTGGAGAATGGTGGGGAGGATAAGGGGACAAGGGAGTGGGGGATGGTGGGGAAGACAAAGGGATGGAGAAGGGGGGAATGGTAAGGAGAACGAGGGGATGGGGGAGTGGGAGATTGTAGGGAGGACGAGGGGACGGTGGAGTGGGAGATTGTAGGGAGGACGAGGGGACGGTGGAGTGGGAAATGATTAAGAGGACGAAGACATGGTAGAGTGGGGAGGACAAAGGGATGGGGGATTGGTGGGGAGGACGAGGGGATTGGTTGGGAGGACGAGGGGACGTGGGAGTGGGGAATGGTTGGGGGGGATGAAGGGACGAGGGAGAGGGGAATGGTGGGGAGGACTGGCAGACAGGGGAAGGTTGCTGTGACTCAGCAACGCACATGCGTTGCTGAGCCACAGCAACGCATAGCCGGGTACAGCTAGTATATAAATATAAATGTATATGTACGTTTGTTCAAAATCGCTAATCTCCGAATGTTCTTCACCGATTGCTTTGAAATTTATACACAACGTTCTATTCGCATCCGAACGGGTTTTTATATACATATTATATAGATGTCACGTCTATGACTGGAATTTTTGTTTTTGTTTAAAACTGTTTTTTTTCATGTGTTTTTCATGTGAGGGAAATCTTCAAAACCTCTTTACTGATTGCTTTGAAAGTTTGACAACATTGCATTCAAATAGGCGTATGTTTTTATATACCTTTGATGTACATGACTCACCTGGGACAGTAAAAAACATGTTTTTTTTTTTTAAACAGTGCCATCTGTTTACCATACTGTTCATTTAGTGAGTATAGTTTATTTTTTATTTATAAATTTTGTTTATTTCGTTTTTTAACTTTTTCTTATATTTCAGTGATGGGAAAATCAGATCATTTGATGTTCCCAATTTTCTGATGGGAACATCAAATAATTTGGGAATGCATTGGACGAGGGAGTGGGGAATGGTGGGAAAAGACGAGGGGACGGGAGTGGGGGATTATGAGAACAAGGGGACAGAGGATGGTGTAATGGTGGGGAGGACGAGGGAGTTGGGGATGTTGGGGACGAGGGGAGAGGGGGAATGGAGGATGGTGTGGAGGACAAGGGGACAGGGAACTGGGGGATAGTGGGGAGGACGAGGGGACGAGAGAGGGGGGAATGGTAGGGACGACGAAGGGATGGGGGATGGTGGGGAGGACAAAGGGATGGAGGAAATGGAGGGGAGGACGAGGGGACGGCGGAGTGAGGAATAGTTGGGAGGACGAGGGAGAGGGGGAATGGTGGGGAGGACTGGCAGACAGGGGAAGGTTGTCTCAGTAACACATGTGCGTTGCAGATGCACTGCAACCCATGGCTGGGTACTGCTACTGTGTATATTATATATATATATATATATATATATATATATATATATATATATATATATATATATATATATATATATATAATGTACTCATCACACTGAGTGTCACTTTCGCACAGGACACTAATACAAAAAAGTAAGCAGTGTTCTTCTATTCCCGGTGAGTCCACTCTATCTTCTATTTATTATACGTCATCCATGCTCAATGGTCCTCACACTGGGGAGTTCACCCTGCTCAACACAACATGGGCCAGTTCTACACCGAAACGTCACAGTGTCCAAATAACACCCCATTTCTTCTCTCCAGTAACACACTGGCAGAGGACTTCAGCAACACGACTGACAAGGGGACACAAATAACACATACAGGGGTTTACCAACACACTGACAGAAGTATCCAGCGACATGCTAGCAGAACTTCTCATCAGACGGTCAGTACTGACGTCTCGTAACTCCACTTCGCGTTCCCAGGAAACATCGGTCTAACCAATAACACTTCTAAGACAAAGCACTGTCTCTACCGACGGCGGCCACCTTCCTCGCTGGAACAAGTCAAGAGTTCCAAACTGCCCTGGGTGAGCTGTCATCAAGAGCCCAAGAGACTTTCCTCATCACTTCTATGGACATAAAAGTCATTAGCAGGACAGTAAGTGCATAAGGATAACATGTGATGACCGCTTTCCACCGGGGAACACCGGGGAAAATATGATCGGGTATACGCAATAGATGGCGTTGATATCATTACCTCCCTCACCAGAGGGCATTGTCATCGACCCACTACCTAAATGAGCTATGATCAATAGCATTCCACAGCTGGCGCTGACCTTGCCATACTTCCACAAACAGATGGCGTTGTCCTCGTCACATCTACAAGAATTGAGATTGGAGTTCATTTCCACAGATGGCGTTGCTATTGCCATACCTCACTCCACAGGTGGTATTGATGTCATCACAAGGTCCTTACTGTAGCACGAATGCACAAATGGGTAGAGAGTAGGGAAATGACGATGAACAGCATGGAGTACAGCATCCCTTCATGCCAATTGTAGATATTTTTAAAATTTAGCTCGATCAGGGCCGTTTCGTCTGTGATGTTAGCAATGAAAGTTCGAGCTGTTTGAGCTGCCGCCTCACACCCTTGTGGATATCGAATCAGTTGTTTTGGTTTCAGCATGCTGGCCGGTGTCTGCTAACTGTTCTCGCAGTATCCTTACCGATGAGACGTCAGAGGAAATTGCCCACAGCTATTGGTCTGATCCCTCCATCCTCCATAAGAAAGGACTTATTTATTTATTTATATACAAGAAGGAACATTGGGTTTGTGAGAGTATATAGCATGATGTGTTTACATTCTTGTAAAGCCACTAGTACGCACTGCGTTTCGGGAGTGTCCTTAATAATAATAATAATAATAATAAAAATAAAATAATAAATATTAAATGTTTATTCAGGTAAGGCACATACATACAAGAGATTTTTACAAAAATTGCTAGGTTCATAGATCTAACAGATAATATTAAGTTTAGGTTTATAGAATCCAACAGATAATATTAAGTATGTAATTTCTAGCAAAATTTATAAAATATTAACAGGTATATTTGTAAGAAAATTGGACAGAGATTAGTAGGCACATTAATGCACATTGTAGTGCAATGTGCATTAGTATCACTACAATGTATCATTACAATAGTGCACTAATGCAATGTGCATTAGTGCACTACAATGTGTACATTGTAGTACAGAGTGCACATTGTAGTGCAATGTGGTATTATCGTCAGCAAATAATATAAGTGCCAGAATCTTAGAGAAATTAGGCAGATCATTGATGTATATAAGAAATAGGAGAGGTCCTAGGATGCAGCCCTGTGGCACTCCTACGGTTAATGGAAGAGTGGGAGAGGTTATATCATTGAAGGCTACATATTGGTGTCTGTCACTAAGATAGGATCGGATATAGTTCAGGGCAAGGCCTCGGATTCCATAATGGCGGAGTTTAAGTAAGAGGTAGTTGTGATGAACAGTATCAAAGGCGAATGGTCAAAGGACTTAGGTCAATGAAGAGTCCAATCGGAAACTCATTTTTGTCAAGGGCTGAGTAGATTATATCAAGCAGACTAATACTTGCATCGTTGGTCCACTTTTGAGAGCGGAAGCCAAACTGACAGGGGCTGAGTATGTCGAATTTTACGGGGTAGGAGTAGAGCTGTTTGTAAATAATATGTTCAAATATTTTTGATAATATGGGTAGGTTTAATATTGGTCTGTAATTGTTTATGTCGTCCGAATTGCCTCCTCGATGAATTGGCGTTACTCTTGCTTTTTAAAGAATATCAGGAAAGGTATGACACTAGAGGTTTGTGGCCTTATGGCCTCTGCAGGAATGTTGCCAGTTAGGCATGTGTTGGTGAATCTGGTTAGTTCCACCAAGAGGCCCAGTGCAGGGTTGAGCATTTGTCTTATGTGGTTGGGTTTTTAGTCCTGACCCCACCAGCCGATTTTGTTGGGAAGGACAAGGCTGATTTATGGATCCTATGTTGTTCTCCGCAGAGAGGTTCTGCTCCAGTAACCCTAACTGGTGGAATGTCGATCTTACGTGGAGCTCTGGGTGGGTGTTTGTTCCTTAAGTCTTTAGCTGTATTGGCATCTCTGAATTATGTGGTTGCAACCTATTCTCGCTATAACATAGTACATTAAAGTTTATAGTTCCTATGCTGCTTATGTTCATAGTTCCTCTGTGGTAGATTTCCAGTTAAAACCAATAACCAGGCCTCATCCTCTCCTCACGTACCATAGTATGTCCCATAGCATCCGTCCCATCGCCATAGACAGCAGAATAGTCGGACTGCTTCAATGTTAATGATAATTGTATGTTTCCAGTCCCAGTAAATTGTGAAATTTACATAATATTTTCCATGCTATTTGAATATCATAGATCAGCTACATCCTATTGAACGCTCAAAACTCTCAGTTTTGTTCTGAGAGATCTTGGTAGTTCTCAGTACATTATAATAAGCACAATAAATTATTACGTATAATAACCAGGCTCTGTGGTGTAGTGGTAAGACACTCGCCTGGCGTTCCGCGAGCGCTTTGTCACGGGTTCGTATCCTGGCCGGGGAGGACTTACTGGGCGCAAATCCTTAACTGTAACCCGATTTTAACTCAACAGTAAAATGGGTACTTGGCTGTAAAAACGATTCTTCGCGGTGGGGGTCGTATTCCAGGGACCTGCCCGAAACGCGACGCGTACTAGTGGCTGTACAAGAATGTAACAACTCTTGTATATATCTCAAAAAAATAATAATAATAATAATGGTGCTTTCGCCAATCAACATTATATACAATAGTATATGCTTTGAAAGTTTAAAGAGAATGGATTGCAGGAACGTCAACAGAAAATGAAATTACGGTGGAATGTCTATGGGGTCTATATTCCCATTCTATATTATGGGAATGTCTACTGCAAATAGAATAGATAGAGGATCCGCAATTAATTTTATTTATTTATTTATATACTAGAAGGTACATTGGGTTTGTGAGAATACATAGCATAGTATAAACACTTTTGTAAAGCCACTAGTACGCGCAGCGTTTCGGGCAGGTCCTTAATCTAACAGATAATTTTAAGTATGTAAATTCTAGCAGAATTAATAAAATTATAACAGATACATTGCAAGAAAAAAATGAGATGAGAGAGATTAGCAAGTATATTAAAGCACGTTGGTATATTTAAGCTCTGATTGATTACATTGACAGCTTGATTGGAAATTTAAACAAGATTAATAGGCACCATACAGCAGATTGATATCACATATAAGAAGACAGCAATGATCACAATGGTAAAGATGTTCGGATTGGGTACATAAAGATTGGGAGATTGGGTAGCAATAGATACAGGGCAATTTTAAAGCAACAAGGTAAAAATTATGAAGATGAAATTAGGTACTTTTTAGTTTTGTTTTTGAATGACGCAAAAGTTGGATTATAAATCATACCACATATGGTGGTCTAATCTACTATATTCTTATATTTAATTTAATTCTCAACACTACAGTTTTAAAGAATTCTAGGCCTTATCTGATACTGTAGGTGGGGCCTGCTAATGCTGGCATGTTCTCCAGCATCAGATTAGGGTGTGACCCTGTGCCTCAGAGTGGAGGCCTGCAAGGCTTGATGTACAGCAGGGTAACAAATTTCTATAATTATGTTGGGAGCCAACATTAACCCTAGGTAACTTCACATCACTCCTTCCTGCCGAATGTTTAAAATTAGTGGTTGTACATTAACATATAGGTTACAGGTATGACATGAATAAGGGAAGATGTATAGTGCTGAGTACGTACTTGTTATGAGCTCTAAGCTCTCTCATAACCGGCTTCTTAATCTATACTACTTGATGCACCAATCATATAAATTATAAAGTAGTCGGATACTCAAGTGCTCCTAATGTGGTAGAGGTGTTGCTGTTGTAGTTCCCGTAGGACAGAGTAAGATGTCTGTCGTGCGAGACTCGTGTCACAACTCTCAGGAGCACTCGTTTCGTTTCGTGTCGTTTTGTTATGATTCTGTGTGTGACGCTCGGCCTCCCTCCTCCAGCCAATGTTTTGGTTCTACTTAAATAAATAAATAAATGTTTATTCAGGTAAAGTACATAAATACAAGAGGTTTTACAAAAATTGATAGATTTATAGATAGAGCTAGTACATACAATGCCTAAAGCCACTGTTACGCAAAGCTTTTCAGGCAGGAAAAAAACATTAAAGACTAAAACTTAATACTAATTGAGATTAAAGTATAAAATGTGTTGAGAACAAATAAAAAAAAAATAAAAAAGGGTGGAACATGGCAGAAAAAGCAGCACAAGTACATTTAGGTCGACAAACAGCGTTAAAAAAAAAAAACAGACATGGGTTGACAATATAGGGGTAAGGTAGGTTACAGGGAATTTATTAGGTAGTACTTAGTTTTTATCTTAAACTGGTTGAGAGAGGTACAGTCTTTAACATGGTTGGGAAGGTCATTCCACATTCTGGGACCCTTGATTTGTAGAGCATTTCTAGTTTGATTAAGTCGTACTCTTGGAATATCAAAACTGTATTTGTTTCTGGTCTGGTACTCATGGGTTCCGTTACAACCTTCAATGAAGCTTTTGAGGTCAGGATTGACATTACAGTTCAGCGTTTTATATATGTATAATACACATGAGAGAATGTGCAGTGACTTAATATCTAACATATTCAGAGATTTGAGTAGGGGTACCGAGTGATGTCTGGGGACAGAGTTGGATATTGTCCTAATAGCAGCTTTGTGTTGAGTAATTAGAGGACGTAAATGATTTTGCATAGTAGAACCCCAAGCACAAATACCATAGTTGAGATATGGATAGATGAGGGAGTAATAGAGCGTCACCAGGGCAGGGCGAGGTACATAATATCTGATCTTAGAAAGAATGCCAACAGTTTTTTTAACTTTTTTTGATATATTTAGAACGTGTCCCTGAAAATTCAGCTTGTGGTCAATGAGAACGCCAAGGAATTTGCCATCTATTTTGTTATAAATTTGGGTATTGTTTATCCTGAGATTTATTTGATTAGAGGATTTATTGCCAAACAGAATATAGAAAGTTTTGTCAATGTTAAGGGTGAGTTTGTTGGCAGTTAGCCAAAGATGGACTTTATTTAGCTCAGTATTCACTGTGGCATTTAGAGCAAGGGGGTCAGGACTAAAGTAAATGAAAGTTGTGTCGTCAGCAAATAGGATTAGTTTGAGCTGTTGGGAGGCATTTAGAAGGTCATTAATGTAGATGAGAAAGAGGAGAGGGCCAAGAATGCTTCCCTGAGGAACACCGATGTTGATGGGTAGGGTGGGAGATATTGAATTATTCACAGAAACATACTGGAGCCTGTCAGTAAGGTAAGATTTGAGGTATTGCAGGGAGTGTCCTCTGACTCTATAATGATGTAATTTAAGAAAAAGGCTTTGGTGGTTGAAAGTGTCAAAAGCCTTACGCAGGTCCACAAATAACCAAACAGGGAACTCATTTTTATCAAGAGCTGCATGTATCATGTTAATCATACTAATAAGTGCATCGTTAGTGCTTTTTTTGGGTCTGAAGCCATATTGACAAGAGCTAAGTATATTGTGTATGGCTAGATAGGAGTAAAGCTGCTTGTAGATTAGTTTTTCAAATATTTTTGACAAGTTAGGCAGGATTGATATAGGTCTGTAGTTGTTAACATCTGTGAGATCACCACATTTGTGGACAGGCGTTACTCTCGCTTTTTTTTTAGAATATCTGAAAAGGTTTGGAGTTCAAGTGACTTGTTGAAGAGCAATGCAATAGCAGGAGCTAAAGATCTGGAGGCTTTTTGTAAATTAAAGTTGGTATCTCTTTAAGGGCACTAAACTCGGTTTTAAGGGAAAGGATTATCTCATTAACATCAGTGGAATTTGTAGGCTTTAGGTAGAGAGACTGGATAGTTACCTGTAAGATAGTCCTGAACATCAGTACTGGAAGATGGAATGTCATTTGCCCTTAACATCGGTACTGGAAGATGGAATGTCATTTGCAAGGGATGACCCAATGGAAGAGAAGAACCTATTGAACTCAATAGCAGAATCAGAGGCTGAATGCTGATCATCGTTATTGGACAGGAGTGTTGGTTTGTTATTTAAAATCTTCTTTGATCCCAATATTTGTGAAATTTTGCTCCAAGTTTTTTTAATATTGCTCTTTATTTGGGTAAATTTATCTTGGCAGTATTTAGTTTTGGCTCGTCTAATTATTTTAGATAGCAATAATGAGTAATTCTTTGAGAATTCTTTGGAGACGGTTCCTAACCTATACTTCTTCTCAAGGTCATGTTTTTATTAATGGATTTAAGTATTCCCTTTGTAAGCCAAGGATTGTTTAGCCTTTTGGTTGTGACTTGTTTCGTTAGCATTGGACAGTGGGTGTTATAAAGGCTAAGAGTTGTTTGAAGAAAAGATTGCACTGCTAGGTTGATGTCCCCTATGTTACCTAACTCAGACTCCCAGTTGACATTATCAGCAGCAGTTATAAAATTGTCTATGACAGTTTCATTGTGCAGCCTGAAGCTTAACTCCCTTGTTTCTAGAGGTGGTTTGTTAATGTTAGTTAAGAGAAATGTGGGGTAATGGTCTGTAATATATCGGTGATTATACCTGAAGTAAGCAGAGAGGTTATGTTGGTCCAGATGTGATCTAGAGTCGTGGCAGTACTATCAGTGATTCTAGTAGGTCTAGTGATTAAGGGTATGAGGAAGCAGGAATTCATACAGTTGAGGAAGCTAACAGCAGTAGGGTGTTCAGGCTCGCAGAGGTCAATATTAAAGTCCCCTGCGATAATAAGATGGTTTTTGTTCAGTCTGTTATCTAGTATTAGATTTCTAAGGTTTGAGTTCAATTCGGACACATCAGTGTTAGGAATTCTATAGACTGCACCCACAGACAGGACAGACTCAGCACCCTTGACTCTGAAGCTGGCGAAGATATACTCCCCACAACAGTCTCTAGTGCTAATTACTTTTAAGCATGCTAGTTCTTGGTGGTAGTAAAGAGCAGTACCACCACCTCTCTGAATTTGACGATAGTTGTGAATTGCTGAGTAGTTAGGCATGTTAAAGAGTTGTGTAGTATCTTCTTTTTACCACGTTTCAGTAAGTATAATAAAAGAGAATTTGTAGTCAATAGTTTCAATCAAGGCACTAACATCATCGAAATGTTTACCTAGGGATCTAACGTTCAAGTTGATTACAGAGATATTGTGATTATGTGTTAATACATTGTTTACATCATGTGCTGTAAAATATCTGCAATTTTGATCATTAAAGTGATGATTGTCATAGATAGTGGATAAGAGGTTTAGTTCTGGGTCTATACTTGTCTGCATAAAAAGGCTGGTTGTAGGAAAACAAGGCAAGAATGGCAATTACAAAATAGAATTTTGATATAAAAGGAAAAGATACGTGAATTTAGAGACAATTCTATAACCAATGTTCCAGCGATGTGTAAATATTTCATTCAAAATGATCTGCTACCAGAAATTTTAGTCAAATATCCCCAGTTTGCTAACTGTAGGTAGTAACTGAGTGATTGTAACCTATCCACCGCTGCCCACTGGATGGGGGGCGGTGTGCAGGACAAACATATAAATTGTGACACTAGCTCTCCACATATGTCAGTTGCTTAATTTAGAACCTGTACTTGAGGTCGATCTCGAACCCATTGTTGATGTGACGACTTATATTGAATTTTGTAACTAGCTCATCAAGATTGTAACTTGCTTAGCTAAATGAATTGTGGGGTTCAGTCCCTGAGCCCATTATGTGCCTCTGTAACCCTTTCCACTACCGCCCACAAGATGGGTATGGGGTGCATAATAAATGAACTAAACTAAAGATATAAAGGGGGAAAAAATATATATATATAAGCAAGACTATACAAAACAAACACAAAATGAACAAAAAAGAAAAATGAGGTAGATTGCTTACAAGTACTCTCAGGTACACTGTAAGTAATAATTTGCATTTTGAGACACAGGCAAAGCCAGGGGTACAATGGAGTAAGGGAGTATGGCGAGGCTAGGCAACCTAGGTAATAAATGAAATCAAAGAAAAAAGTTGAATAATAAACATAGGCAAATTTAAGCTAATTATTATTAACTATACATTGTTTAGTTATGATCGTTAATTAATAAGACATAAAGAAATATTAATGCACTCAATTAATTAAGTCCAATAAATGACTAGTAAAAAGTAAATTAAAAATTAATTTAAAAAGTGAAACAAGGAGACTTAGGATACCTAGCCCGCTCTAGGTTAATTATGTTGACTCACTGAGAGTGATAATATGGTGAGACAAACCACATTGGGAGAGGAAAGTGTTGAGGTTATCCTCATTAGCAATAGTTAACATTATACCTACTGAAGTCGTTCTCACTTTAATCAAGCCATCTCTAACGAAGCACTGATGAATCGCATCTGGGTTTTGATGACGAATTTGACGCAGGCGGTGGAGGAGTTGCTGTCTTTTTCTAGTCAAGCACTCGTAGATGTAGATTCCCTGTCGTAGGGATGCAGCTGTCCGGACAAGATGCGATTTCATGGACTGGGAAGTCAGCTTCAGGCGAATTTTCCTGGTTTTGTCCTGATGGATTTTTTCTGCCTACTCTGTAGACAGCAATAATGTCTGTTTTGTTTAGAGTGACCTGCAATTCGTTTTTTAAACTTCTGATTTTATTTAACAGTAGCAAGGGAGTCAAGCTGTACTTTTGGTGTAGTTAATTATATTTAGTCCTAGTGAACACTTTTTTATTACGTTTAAACACTAGACTATTATTTAAAAGAAATTAGAGTTTATATAAATACGTGGCATCGATGATGTCACAGTATCACCCATTCTCTTTTCCTATCAAGAGAAACTTAGTTATTATGTGTGTCGGATTTTCCGACACACTCTGCTTCTCTCCTCACTCTGAGGTACTCATTTCTTGCCCTCTGCTATCTGTACCTGCTCTCTCGTGTTCTGTTTTTCTTGTAGTTTCTCAATGTTCTTTTACTCAATTGCTTTGCTACCTTACATCCTGGTTGAACCATAGATTCTTCTGTTGCTCTTCGTTTTTCTCCTTTTGGTCCAGGATAAACCTGTCTGCAGCTTCCTGGCACTTCTGGGTGACATAGTCCATCATATCCTGTACAGTCTTCTCTCTGAATTCTGTTTCTCATGATATTCCTCTTTGGAAATCCTCATCTCGTCATATTTTCCTCTTCAGTAATTTAGTCCTTGCCTTTCGATCCCATCCTTGAGAAGGTTATCCTTACCTCTAACAAATACTCAAATGTCAATAAACTGTGGTCACTCATTCCTATGGGGGCTTCAAAATTGACTTCCCGTATTTCTGACACATTCAAGGTGAATATCAGGTCGAGTCTTGCTGGTTGGTCATTTCCTATCATTCTTGTGGGTTCCATGACATGTTGGCTCACAAAGTTCCTTGTTGCCACTTCCAAGAGTTTAGCTCACTATGTATTAACACCTCCATGTGGGTCTCCATTATCCCAGTCAATCTTTCCATGGTTGAAATCGCCCATGATTAGAAGTCTGTAGCCATTCCTGCAGGCAATTAAGGCTGCTCTCTCTATTTTATTATTGATTGCTATGTTGTACCTCTCAACCTCCTGTCTGGGTCTTTTGTCATTTAGTGGAGGGTTGTAAATGACTGCCACTATTATCTTAGGTCCACCCTTTGTCATTTGACAATGATATGGAATTTATGTTTGTGATTATATGGAATTTCCATCTCATCAAAACTCCAGTCCTTTATCAGCAGGGCCCCTCCTCCGCCTCCTCTTCCTTCCCTCGTTTCCTTACTATATAGTAGTCATTTGGAAACAGAGTCTCTTATGATTCCTGACAATTTTTTTCCGTGTGTGTGTTTATGTTTCCATGTTTTTTTTTGTGTGTGTGTACGTGTGTGTGTGTGTACGTGTGTGTGTGTGTGTACGTGTGTGTGTGTGTGTACATGTGTGTGTGTGTGTGTGTGTGTGTGTGTGTGTGTGTGTGTGTGTGTGTGTGTGTGTGTGTGTGTGTACTCACCTATTTGTGCTTGCGGGGGTTGAGCTTTGGCTCTTTGGTCCCGCTTTCAGGTATCGTGTTTTAAGTGCATCGAAAGGTCCCGCCTTTCCCGTGTGTGTGTATGTGTGTGTGAGTGTGTGTGTGTGTGTGTATGTGTGTGTGTATGTGTGTGTGTATGTGTGTACATGTGTGTACTCACCTAGTTGTACTCACCTAGTTGTGTTTGTGGGGGTTGAGCTCTGGCTCTTTGGTCCCGCCTCTCAACCGTCAATCAACAGGTGTACAGATTCCTGAGCCTATTGGATTCTATCATATCTACACTTAAAACTGTGTATGGAGTCAGCCTCCACCACATCACTTCCTAATGCATTCCATTTGTCAACCACTCTGACACTAAAAAAGTTCTTTCTAATATCTCTGTGGCTCATTTGGGCACTCAGTTTCCACCTGTGTCCCCTTATGCGTGTGCCCCTTGTGTTAAATAGCCTGTCTTTATCTACCCTATCAATTCCCTTCAGAATCTTGAATGTGGTGATCATGTCCCCCCTAACTCTTCTGTCTCCCAGCGAAGTGAGGTTTAATTCCCGTAGCTCATACCTCTCAGCTCGGGTACTAGTCTGGTGGCAAATCTTTGAACCTTTTCCAGTTTAGTCTTATCCTTGACTAGATATGGACTCCATGCTGGGGCTGCATACTCCAGGATTGGCCTGACATATGTGGTATACAAAGTTCTGAATGATTCTTTACACAGATTTCTGAATGCCGTTCGTATGTTGGCCAGCCTGGCATATGCCGCTGATGTTATCCTCTTGATATGTGCTGCAGGAGACAGGTCTGGCGTGATATCAACCCCCAAGTCTTTTTCTTTCTCTGACTCCTGAAGAATTTCCTCTCCCAGATGATACCTTGTATCTGGCCTCCTGCTCCCTACACCTATCTTCATTACATTACATTTGGTTGGGTTAAACTCTAACAACCATTTGTTCGACCATTCCTTCAGCGTGTCTAGGTCTTCTTGAAGCATCAAACAGTCCTTTTCTGTTTTAACCCTTCTCATAATTTTAGCATCGTCCGCAAACATTGAGAGAAATGAGTCTATACCCTCCGGGAGATCATTTACATATATCAGAAACCGAGATAGGACCGAGTACAGAGCCCTGTGGGACTCCACTGGTGACTTCACGACAATCACCCCTCACCGTAACTCTCTGCTTCCTATTGCTTAGGTACCCCCTTATACACTGGAGCACCTTACCAGCTATACCTGCCTGTCTCTCCAGCTTATGTACCAGCCTCTTATGCGGTACTGTGTCAAAGGCTTTCCGACAATCCAAGAAAATGCAGTCCGCCCAGCCCTCTCTTTCTTGCTTAATCTTTGTCACCTGATCGTAGAATTCTATCAAGCCTGTAAGACAAGATTTACCCTCCCTGAACCCATGTAGGCGATTTGTCACGAAGTACCTTCTCTCCAGATGTGTTACCAGGTTTTTTTCACGATCTTCTCCATCACCTTGCATAGTATTCAAGTCAAGGACACTGGCCTGTAGTTCAGTGCCTCTTGCCTGTCGCCCTTTTTGTATATTGGGACCACATTCACCGTCTTCCATATTTCTGGTAGGTCTCCCGTCTCCAGTGACTTAATATACACTATGGAGAGTGGCAAGCAAAGTGCCTCTGCACACTCTTTCAATATCCATGGTGAGATCCCGTCTGGACCAACAGCCTTTCTTACATCCAGATCCAGCAGGTGTCTCTTGACCTCCTCTCTCGTAATTTCAAACTCTTCCAAAGCCGCCTGGTTTACCTCCCTTTCTCCTAGCACAGTGACCTCACCTTGTTCTATTGTGAAGACCTCTTGGAACCTCTTGTTGAGTTCATCACATACCTCTCTGTCATTCTCTGTATACCTGTCCTCGCCTGTTCTAAGTTTCAATACCTGTTCTTTCGCTGTTGTTTTCCTTCTGATGTGACTGTGGAGTAGCTTTGGTTCGGTCTTGGCTTTGTTTGCTATGTCATTTTCAAAACTTTTCTCTGCATCTCTTCTCACCCTGACGTACTCATTCCTGGTTCTCTGGTATCTCTCTCTCTGCTTTCTGGTGTTCTGTTATTCCGGAAGTTCCTCCACGCCCTTTTGTTCAGTTTCTTTGCTTCCATACATGCCCTATTATACCATGGATTCTTCTGTTGCTTCTCGGATTTTTCCCTTTGGGCCGGGATGAACCTGTTTACTGCCTCCTGACACTTTTGAGTAACATAGTCCATCATACCCTGTACAGACTTATCTCTGAGGTCTGTGTCCCAAGGTATTTCACTTAGGAAACTTCTCATCTATTCATAATTCCCCTTTCGGTATGCCAGCCTTTTAATTCCTAGTTCTTTTTGGGGGGAAATAATGCCTAGCTCTACCAGGTACTCAAAGTTCAATACACTGTGGTCACTCATTTCGAAGGGCACCTCCATCTTAACTTCCCTTTTATCCCACTCATTTAGGGTAAATACCAAATCAAGCATTGCCGGTTCATCTTGTCCTCTCATTCTTGTTGGTTCCTTGATGTGCTGGCTTAGAAAGTTTCTTGTTACCACGTCCAGCAGCTTAGCTCTCCATGTTTCTGGTCCTCCATGCAGGTCTCTGTTCTCCCAATCTATCTTCCCATGGTTGAAGTCTCCCATAATTAGTAGTCCAGATCCATTCCTGCTAGCAACAGAAGCTGCTCTTTCTATTATGTTAATGGTGGCCATGTTGTTTCTATCATATTCCTGTCTGGGTCTTCTGTCATTTGGTGGTGGATTATATATAACTACTACTATCATTTTTTTCCCTCCATTTGTTATGGTACCTGCTATGTAGTCACTGAAACCTTCACAGCCCTGAATATCCATCTCCTCTAAATCCCAGCCTTTTCTTACCAGCAGAGCTACACCACCCCAACCTCTTCCTTCCCTCTCTTTCCTCATAACATAGTAGTCCTGTGGGAACACTGCGTTTGTTACCGTTTTCGTTAGCTTTGTTTCTGTGAGGGCTATTATGTCTGGGTTTTCCTTTAGTACCCGTTCTCCAAGCTCATTTGCTTTATTTGTAATTCCATCTATATTAGTGTACATTGCTTTGAGGCTCACTTTCTTCTGTCCCTTCTCAAATCCCCTCCTTGGTGAGTGTTCTGCTGGCGGGGGAAGCTGTTCCATGGGTGTGAGGACCTGTGAGGTGGATAACAGAGTCTCAGAGGATACTGGGATGAGGGGTGGGGGGTCAAGTGAAGGGGGAGGGGAAGGGACAGGGAGGGTATGGGGTGAAAGGGGAGGGAGGACAGGAAGGAAAGGGGTGGAGGGAGGACTCGGCGGGAGGAGGGGAGGGGTAGAAGGGTTGGAAATTGGGTGTGGGGGGAGGGAGATTTGGCTGAACATTTGAGTGGGGCAGGGAGGGTTCGGGGTAACGGGGTTTTCTATGCAGAGGCGGGTGGCGGGGTTGTCCTCCCCTCTGGTGTTACTGGGTAGCTGGTTGTGGGTTACCCCCTCGCCTCTGGGGGTGTTGTGTTGGGAGCTGTGACTTCCTGGTTTTCCCCTCTTGCCCTGCGCCTCTTCCTTGCTTCTGCTGCCACGGCTCTATCCTCCCTTGTCATGTCTCTCTGGAGGAATACATTTTTGAATTTTCCCACGTTTTTCAGGGAGCTCTTCCTTGATAGAATCTTCTCCTTTGTGTTCTCGTTTGCAAGCACTATCTTTATCACTCGATCTCGGTCTTTGTTGTACCAGCCTAGCCTGAAAACCTTCTCAATGCTATGCTCAGCCCCTTCCATGTCTAATGCCTTTAGTACTTCATTCACTGTTGCTTTGTCCATGTCATTCCACTCTGTCCTATTAGAGCCTTCCTGCTCTTTAATACCCACAGCAACCACTGATCTGTTCCTTTCCAGCAGTTGGCTAGTGGAGCGTGCTGCCTCCTGTGAGGTGGCTGCTTCCATGGCCACCTCCATCACTGCAGTCATTACTTCAGAGTTATTTTTTTTAGTATTTCTGCCAATGTTGCTTTTATTGTGGCATTCTCACCTAAAAAACTATTACCATCTTCTCCTTGGATGATTTTCTGAGTCTCAGCCTCGATACCATTCTCTTTGAGGGCTCTAATCTCCTCCTTTGCTGCTGTCAGCTCTCTTTTCAGGTTGCTTATTTCGTTCTTCATTTCCTGCATCATTTCTTGCATTTCACTCTTGATGTCCTCCAGAAACTGGGCAAACGTTTCCTTCATTTCGTCGCCTTGACTCTTCCCTGTTCCCCTGGTACCTCTCGCTGTCATGCTTGCCCCTGTTCCTATAGTTGTGCTGTGATAGGATTTGTCAGGAGGGCAGAGCGGGATGGGGGGGGGAGAGAGAGAGAGAGAGAGAGAGAGAGAGAGAGAGAGAGAGAGAGAGAGAGAGAGAGAGAGAGAAAGAGAGAGAGAAAGAGAGAGAGAGAAAGGGAGTGATAAAGGGAGAGATAAATGGGTGGGTGGGGGCGATCCGACCCTTCCACTGAAGTGAGAAGAAAGAAGGAGGGGAGGGGGGGAGGAGATGGAGAGAGAGGAGGGAGGGAGAGAGGGAGAGAGAGAGGGAGGAGAGAGGGGGAGAGAGAGGAGAGGGAGAGAGATGGAGAGGGAGAGAGCGGGTGAGGGAGAGACGGGGTGAGGGAGAGAGGGGGGGAAGGTGTGTGTGTGTGTGTGTGTGTGTGTGTGTGTGTGTGTGTGTGTGTGTGTGTGTGTGTGTGTGTGTGTGTGGGCAGAGAGGGGGGGGGAAGGAAAGAGAGGGAGGGAGGGAGGGAGGGAGGGATGGAGGGAGAGAGAGAAAGAGAGAAAGAGAGAGAGCGAGAGAGAGCGAGAGAGAGAGAGAGAGAGAGAGAGAGAGAGAGAGAGAGAGAGAGAGAGAGAGAGAGAGAGAGAGAGAGAGAGAGAGAGAGAGAGAGAGAGAGGAGAGAGAGAGAGAGAGAGAGAGAGAGAGAGAGAGAGAGAGAGAGAGAGAGAGAGAGAGAGAGAGAGAGAGAGAGAGAGAGAGAGAGAGAGAGAGAGAGGGAGAGAGATAGAGAGAGAGAGAGATAGAGAGAGAGAGAGAGAGAGAGAGAGAGAGAGAGAGAGAGAGAGAGAGAGAGAGAGAGAGAGAGAGAGAGAGAGAGAGAGAGAGAGAGAGAGAGAGAGAGAGAGAGAGAGAGAGAGAGTGGGAGAGAGATAGAGTGGGAGAGAGATAGAGAGTGGGAGAGAGAGAGAGAGTGGGAGAGAGGGAGTGGGAGAGGGAGGGAGGAGGAGAGAGTGGGGAGGGGAAGAGTGTGTGTATGGGGAATGTGGGGGACTGGGGGTGGGGGGGCAGAGATTGCGACCAGGTCAGACCAGGTCAGATGGGGGGATAAGAGGGGGGTGGTATAGTAAGGTCCTATCCCCTGTTCCCAGAAGGTGTTAATACTTTTATCCCTGACTGAACGTTTGTACTCACCTATTTGTGCTTGCGGGGGTTGAGCTTTGGCTCTTTGGTCCCGCCTCTCAACTGTCAATCAACTGGTGTACAGATTCCTGAGCCTAATGGGCTCTATCATATCTACATTTGAAACTGTGTATGGAGTCAGCCTCCACCACATCACTGCCTAATGCATTCCATCCGTTAACTACTCTGACACTGAAAAAGTTCCTTCTAATGTCCCTGTGGCTCATGTGGGTACTCAGTTTCCACCTGTGTCCCCTTGTTCGCGTCCCACCAGTGTTGAATAGTTTATCCTTGTTTACCCGGTCGATTCCTCTGAGGATTTTGTAGGGGTTGATCATGTCTCCCCTTACTCTTCTGTCTTCCAGTGTCATAAGGTGCATTTCCCGCAGCCTTTCCTCGTAATTCATGCCTCTTAGTTCTGGGACTAGTCTAGTGGCATACCTTTGGACTTTTTCCAGCTTCGCCTTGTGCTTGACAAGATACGGGCTCCATGCCCGTATCTTGTCATATGTAAGGCCACATACTCCAGGATTGGTCTTACATATGTGGTGTACAAGATTCTGAATGATTCCTTACACAGGTTCCTGAACGCAATTCTGATGTTAGCCAGCCTCGCATATGCCGCAGACGTTATTCTTTTTATGTGGGCTTCAGGAGACCGGTTTGGTGTGATATCACCTCTTAGATCTTTCTCTCTGTTCGTTTCATTAAGTACTTCATCTCCTATTCTGTATCCTGTGTCTGGCCTCCTGTTTCCTCTGCCTAGTTTCATTACTTTGCATTTACTCGGGTTGAAATTCAACAGCCATTTGTTGGACCATTCACTCAGTCTGTCTAGGTCATCTTGTAGCCTCCTACTATCGTTTTCAGTTTCAATCCTCCTCATAATTTTTGCATCGTCGGCAAACATTGAGAGAAACGATTCTATACCCTCTGGGAGATCATTTACATATATCAGAAACAGTATAGGACCAAGGACTGACCCCTGCGGGACTCCACTCGTAACGTTTCGCCAATCTGAGACCTCACCCCTCACACTGACTCGTTGTCTCCTGTTACTTAGGTACGCCTGTATCCAATGGAGTACTTTCCCTTTCACTCCAGCCTGCATCTCCAGTTTTTTCACTAGCCTCTTGTTTGGTACTGTATCAAAGGCTTTCTGACAATCCAAAAATATGCAGTCTGCCCACCCTTCTCTTTCTTACTTTATTTTTGTTGCCTGGTCGTAGAATTCAAATAGCCCTGTGAGGCAGGACCTGCCATCCCTGAATCCATGTTGGTGCTGTGTTACAAAGTTCTTTCGCTCCAGGTGCTCCACTAGCTTTGTGTGTGTGTGTGTGCGTGTGTGTGTGTGTGTGTGTGTGTGTGTGTGTGTGTGTGTGTGTGTGTGTGTGTGTGTGTGTGTGTGTGTGTGTTTTAGCGTGTGCGCGCTTGTGTGCATGCATACGTACGTGGGCGGGCGTGCGTGTGCCGCGAGTTCCCTTAAGCTTCCCTTAAGTGTTACCTCTACCTAAATGAGCCACTTTGAGATTTTTAAATATATATGATATCGTGAACAAGAATTTGATAATATTTTACCTCAGTCTGTACACCTGATTAATTGACCAGAGAGGAGTACATACCAGTCTGCCTTTCCACTCACACAACTAGATGAGTAAGGACGATGTATGATGACGATGGTTATCCGCCATTGTCTCCCACGTGGTGATTCACTAAGTGCTGGTAGATTGATGAGGTCGGTTCTTCTCTGTCTACACAAAGCTCTGGAGTCAGTCACTGTATCGTTGTGTGACAGTTCACTAATTTACTGTACCACTGATCACAGTCACCACTCAACAAACATAATCAGGCAGTTCCACAACGAGTCGTCCCACCTGGCCGTAAGGTCAGGTCGCTCCACACGGTCCTCCACACTTATATGCACCGGTGATGCCACTAGCTCCGCTTTGGTTTCTTCGCACTATCGCTAGCGATATGACTATGCTATGTAGCACCCTGCTAGCTACACACTGGGAGAGGCCAAATACTATGATCTAACCTCTATACTCCTTCAATGTCCTGAGAAATTGACGAATTTCCACGGATCTCACTAATCGTGTGTGTGTCCCTTACCGTCTCACAGCTGTGTGTGTGTACGTGTGTACTCACCTAGTTGTGCTTGCGGGGGTTGAGCTCTGGCTCTTTGGTCCTGCCTCTCAACTGTCAATCAACAGGTGTACAGGTTCCTGAGCCTATTGGGCTCTATCATATCTACACTTGAAACTGTGTATGGAGTCAGCCTCCACCACATCACTTCCTAATGCATTCCATTTGTCAACCACTCTGACACTAAAAAAGTTCTTTCTAATATCTCTGTGGCTCATTTGGGCACTCAGTTTCCACCTGTGTGCCCCTTGTGTTAAACAGCCTGTCTTTATCAACCCTGTCGATTCCCTTGAGGATCTTGAATGTGGTGATCATGTCCCCCCTAACTCTTCTGTCTTCCAACGAAGTGAGGTTTAATTCCCGTAGTCTCTTCTCGTTGCTCATACCTCTCAGCTCGGGTACTAGTCTGGTGGCAAACCTTTGAACCTTTTCCATTTTAGTCTTATGCTTGACTAGATATGGACTCCATGCTGGTGCCGCATACTCCAGGATTGGTCTGACATATGTGGTATATAATGTTCTGAAGGATTCCTTACACAAATTTCTAAAGGCCGTTCTTATGTTAGCCAACCTGGCATATGCTGCTGCTGTTATCCTCTTGATATGAGCTTCAGGGGACAGGTCTGGCGTGATATCAACCCCCAGGTCTTTCTCTCTCTCGGACTCTTGAAGTATTTCATCTCCCAAGTGATACCTTGTATCTGGTCTCCTGCTTCCTACCCCTATCTTCATTACATTACATTTGCTTGGATTAAACTCTAACAGCCATTTGTTCGACCATTCCTGCAGCTTGTCCAGGTCTTCTTGAAGCCTCAAGCTGTCCTCCTTTGTCTTAATCCTTCTCATAATTTTGGCGTCGTTAGCAAACATTGAGAGGAATGAGTCTATACCCTCTGGGAGGTCATTTACGTATATCAGAAACAGGATAGGTCCAAGCACAGAGCCCTGTGGGACTCCACTGGTGACTTCACGCCATTCTGAGGTCTCACCTCTCACTATAACTCTCTGCTTCCTATTGCTTAGGTACTCCCTTATCCACTGGAGCGCCCTACCAGTTACTCCTGCCTGTTTCTCCAGCTTATGCATCAGCCTTTTATGGGGGTACTGTGTCAAAGGCTTTCCGACAGTCCAAAAAAATGCAGTCCGCCCAGCCTTCTCTTTCTTGTTTAATCTTTGTCACCTGATCGTAGAATTCTATCAATCCTGTAAGGCAAGATTTACCCTCCCTGAACCCATGTTGATGGGTTGTCACGAAGTCTCTTCACTCCAGATGTGTTACTAGGTTTTTTCTCACAATCTTCTCCATCACCTTGCATGGTATACAAGTTAAGGACACTGGCCTGTAGTTCAGTGCCTCTTGTCTGTCACCCTTTTTGTATATTGGTACTACATTAGCAGTCTTCCATATTTCTGGTAGGTCCCCCATTTCCAGTGACCTACTATACACTATGGTGTACTCACCTAGTTGTACTCACCTAGTTGTGTTTGCGGGGGTTGAGCTCTGGCTCTTTGGTCCCGCCTCTCAACCGTCAATCAACAGGTGTACAGATTCCTGAGCCTATCGGGCTCTGTCATATCTACACTTGAAACTGTGTATGGAGTCAGCCTCCACCACATCACTTCCTAATGCATTCCATCTCTCCAGATGTGTTACCAGGTTTTTTCTCACGATCTTCTCCATCACCTTGCATGGTATACAAGTCAAGGACACTGGCCTGTAGTTCAGTGCCTCTTGTCTGTCGCCCTTTTTGTATATTGGGACCACATTCGCCGTCTTCCATATTTCTGGTAGGTCTCCCGTCTCTAGTGACTTACTATACACTATGGAGAGTGGCAGGCAAAGTGCCTCTGCACACTCTTTCAGTACCCATGGTGAGATCCCATCTGGACCAACAGCCTTTCTAACATCCAGATCCAGCAGGTGTCTCTTGACCTCCTCTCTCGTAATTTCGAACTCCTCCAAGGCCGCCTGGTTTACCTCCCTTTCTCCTAACACAGTGACCTCACCCTGTTCTATTGTGAAGACCTCCTGGAACCTCTTGTTGAGTTCCTCACACACCTCTCTGTCATTCTCTGTATACCTGTCCTCGCCTGTTCTAAGTTTCAATACCTGTTCTTTCACTGTTGTTTTCCTTCTGATGTGACTGTGGAGTAGCTTTGGTTCGGTCTTGGCTTTGTTTGCTATATCATTTTCAAAATTTTTCTCTGCTTCTCTTCTCACCCTGACGTACTCATTCCTGGTTCTCTGGTATCTCTCTCTGCTTTCTGGTGTTCTGTTATTCCGGAAGTTCCTCCACGCCTTTTTGTTCAGTTTCTTCGCTTCCATACATGCCCTATTATACCATGGATTCTTCTGTTGCTTCTCGGATTTTTCCCTTTGGGCCGGGATGAACCTGTTTACTGCCTCCTGACACTTTTGGGTAACATAGTCCATCATACCCTGTACAGACTTGTCTCTGAGGTCTGTGTCCCAAGGTATTTCACTTAGGAAACTTCTCATCTGTTCATAATTCCCCTTTCGGTATGCCAGCCTTTTGATTCCTAGTTCATTTTGGGGGGAGATAAGTCCTAGCTCTACCAGGTACTCAAAATTCAATACACTGTGGTCACTCATTCCCAAGGGCGCTTCCATCTTAACTTCTCTTATATCCCATTCATTTAGGGTAAATATCAAATCAAGCATTGCTGGTTCATCTTCTCCTCTCATTCTTGTTGGTTCTTTGGTGTGCTGGCTTAGAAAGTTTCTTGTTGCCACGTCCAGCAGCTTAGCTCTCCATGTTTCTGGTCCTCCATGCGGGTCTCTGTTCTTCCAATCTATCTTCCCATGGTTGAAGTCTCCCATAATTAGTAGTCCAGATCCATTCCTGCTAGCAACAGAAGCTGCTCTTTCTATTATGTTAATGGTGGCCATGTTGTTTCTATCATATTCCTGTCTAGGTCTTCTGTCATTTGGTGGTGGATTATATATGACTGCGACTATAATTTTTTTCCCTCCATTTGTTACAGTACCTGCTATGTAGTCACTGAAACCTTCACAGCCCTGAATATCCATCTCCTCAAAATCCCAGCCTTGTCTTACCAGCAGAGCTACACCACCCCCACCTCTTCCTTCCCTCTCTTTCCTCATAACATAATAGTCCTGTGGGAACACTGCATTTGTTATCGTTTTCGTGATCTTTGTTTCTGTGAGGGCTATTATGTCTGGGTTTTCCTCTAGTACCAGTTCTCCAAGCTCATTTGCTTTATTTGTAATTCCATCTATGTTTGTGTACATCGCTTTGAGGCTCACTTTCTTCTGTCCCTTCTCAAATCGCCTCCTTGGTGAGTGTTCTGCTGGTGGGGGAGGCTGTTCCATGGGTGTGAGGACCTGTGAGGTGGATAACAGGGTCTCAGAGGATACTGGGATGAGGTGCGGGGGATCCAGTGAATGGGGAGGGACAGGGAGGGTATGGGGTGAAAGGGGAGGGAGGACGGGAAGGAAAGGGGGGGAGGGAGGACTCGGGAGGAGGGGAGGGGTAGAAGGGTGGGGATTGGGTGTGGGGGGAGGGAGATTTTGCTGAACATTTGAGTGGGGGCAGGGAGGGTTTGGGGTAGGGGGGTTTTCTATGCAGAGGAGGGAGGCGGGGTTGTCCTCCCTTCTGGCGTTACTGGGTAGCTGGTTGTGGGTTCCCCCCTCGCCTCTGGGGGTGTTGGGTTGGGAGCTGTGACTTCCTGGTTTTCCCCTCTCGCCCTGCGCCTCTTCCTTGCTTCTGCCACCACGGCTCTCTCCTCCCTTGTCATGTCTCTTTGGAGGAATACATTTTTTAATTTTCCCACGTTTTTCAGGGAGCTCTTCCTTGATAGGATCTTCTCCTTTGTGTTCTCGCTTGCAAACACTATCTTTATCATTCGGTCTCGGTCTTTGTTGTACCGGCCTAGCCTGAAAACCTTCTCAATGCTATGCTCAGCCCCTTCCATGTCTAGTGCCTTTAGTACTTCATTCACTGCTGCTTTGTCCTTGTCACTCCACTCTGTCCTATTAGATCCTTCCTGCTCCTTAATACCCACAGCAACCACTGATCTGTTCCTTTCCAGCAGTTGGCTAGTGGAGCGTGCCGCCTCCTGCGAGGTGGCTGCTTTCATGGCCACCTCCATCACTGCAGTCATTACTTCAGAGTTATTTTTTTTTAGTATTTCCGCAAATGTTGCTTTTATTGTGGCATTCTCATCCAGAAAACTATTACCACCTTCTCCCTGGGTGGTTTTCTGATTCTCAGCCTCGATACCATTTTCTTTGAGGGCTCTAATCTCCTCCTTTGCTGCTGTCAGCTCTCTTTTCAGGTTGCTTATTTCGTTCTTCATTTCCTGCATCATTTCTTGCATCTCACTCTTGATGTCCTCCAGAAACTGGGCGAACATTTCCTTCATCTCGTCACCTTGGCTCTTTCCTGTTCCCCTGGGACCTCTGGCTGCCATGCTTGACCCTGTTGGGATGGGGGAGGGAGAGAGAGAGAGAGAGGAAGAGAGAGAGAAAGAGAGAGAAAGGGAGTGATAAAGGGAGAGATAAATGGGTGGGTGGGGGGGGATCCGACCCTTCCACTGAAGTGAGAAGAAAGTAGAAGGGGAGGGGGGGGGGAGGAGATGGAGAGAGAGGCGGGAGGGAGAGAGAGGAGAGGGAGAGAGTGGGTGAGGGAGAGAGTGGGTGAGGGAGAGAGCGGGTGAGGGAGAGAGCGGGTGAGGGAGAGAGGGGGGGGAGGTGTGTGTGTGTGTGTGTGTGGGCAGAGAGGGAGGGGGAAGGAAAGAGAGGGAGGGAGAGGGGGAGGGAGGGGGAAGGAAAGAGAGGGAGGGGGAAGGAAAGAGGGAGGGAGAGGGGGAGGGAGAGGGGGAGGGAGAGGGGGAGGGAGAGGGGGAGGGAGAGGGGGAGGGAGGGAGGGAGAGGGAGAGGGAGAGAGGGAGAGGGAGAGAGAGAGAGAGAGAGAGAGAGAGAGAGAGCAGGAGAGAGAGCAGGAGAGAGATAGTGGGAGAGGGAGAGAGGGAGTGGGAGAGAGGGAGAGTGGGGAGGGGAAGAGTGTGTGTATGGGCGATGCGGGGGACTGGGGGTGGGGGGGGGCGGAGATGGCGACTAAGTCAGGTCAGGTCCGATGGTGGGGTCAAGATGGGGGGGGGGGATAGTAAGGTCCTATCCCAAGTGTTAATGCCTTTTTCCCTGACTGGACAATTGTGTGTGTGTGTGTGTGCCCGTGTGTGTGTGTCTGTTTTAGCGTGTGCACACTTGTGTGCGTGTATGTGTCAAAATATCCCTTATGCGTTACCTCTGCCTAAATGAGCCACTCTGAGATTTTTAAATATATATGATATCCTGAACGAGAATTTGATAATCTTTTACCTCAATCTGTACACCTGATTAATTGACCAGAGAGGGGTACATACCAGTCTGCCTCCCGCTCACACAACCAGATGAGCGATGTATGATGACGATGGTTATCCGTCGTTGTCTCCCACTAGGTGATTCACTAAGTGCTGGTAGATCGATGAGGTCGTTCTTCTCTTTCAACACAAAGCTCTGGAGTCAGTCACTGTATCGTTATGTGACAGTTCACTAATTCACTGTACCACTGATCACAGTCACCACTCAACAGCACAATCAGGTAGCTCCACGGCGGGTCGTCCCACCCGGTCAGGTCACACACTTACATGCACCGGTGATGCCCTAGCTCCACTTTTGGTTTCTTCGCCAAATCTTCGCACTATCACTAGCGATATGACTATGCTATGTTGCACCCTGCTAGCTACACACTGCCAGAGGCCAAATACTATGATCTAGCCTCTATACTCCTTCAATATCCCGAGAAATTGACGAATTTCCGCGGACCTCACTAATCGCGTGTGTCTCCTACCGTCTCCGTGCGCTGTGTGTGTGTGTACTCACCTATATGTACTCACCTATATGTGCTTGCAGGATCGAGCATTGACTCTTGGATCCCGCCTTTCGAGCATCGGTTGTTTACAGCAATGACTCCTGTCCCATTTCCCTATCATACCTGGTTTTAAAATTATGAATAGTATTTGCTTCCACAACCTGTTCCTGAAGTGCATTCCATTTCCCCACTACTCTCACGCTAAAAGAAAACTTCCTTACATCTCTGTGACTCATCTGAGTTTCAAGCTTCCATCCATGTCCTCTCGTTCTGTTACTATTCCGTGTGAACATTTCGTCTATGTCCACTCTGTCAATTCCTCTGAGTATCTTATACGTTCCTATCATGTCCCCCCTCTCCCTTCTTCTTTCTAGTGTCGTAAGGCACAGTTCCCTCAGGCGCTCTTCATACCCCATCCCTCGTAGCTCTGGGACGAGTCTCGTTGCAAACCTCTGAACCTTTTCCAGTTTCATTATATGCTTCTTCAGATGGGGACTCCATGATGAGGCGGCATACTCTAAGACTGGCCTTACGTAGGCAGTGTAAAGCGCCCTAAATGCCTCCTTACTTAGGTTTCTGAATGATGTTCTAACTTTTGCCAGTGTAGAGTACGCTGCTGTCGTTATCCTATTAATATGTGCCTCAGGAGATAGATTAGGTGTTACGTCCACCCCCAGGTCTCTTTCACGCGTCGTTACAGGTAGGCTGTTCCCCTTCATTGTGTACTGTCCCTTTGGTCTCCTATCTCCTAGTCCCATTTCCATAACTTTACATTTGCTCGTGTTGAATTCTAGTAGCCATTTCTCTGACCATCTCTGCAATCTGTTCAGGTCCTCTTGGAGGATCCTGCAATCCTCATCTGTCACAACTCTTCTCATCAACTTTGCATCATCCGCAAACATCGACATGTAGGACTCTACGCCTGTAAACATGTCGTTAACATACACAAGAAATAGAATTGGTCCCAGCACCGATCCTTGTGGTACTCCACTTGTTACTGTTCGCCAGTCCGACTTCTCGCCCCTTACCGTAACTCTTTGGCTCCTTCCTGTTAGGTAGTTCCTTATCCATTCTAGGACCTTTCCCCCCACCCCCGCCTGCCTCTCGAGCTTGAACAGCAGTCTCATGTGCGGTACTGTATCAAAGGCTTTTTGGCAGTCCAGAAATATGCAGTCTGCCCAACCATCTCTGTCCTGTCTTATCCTCGTTATTTTATCATAGAATTCCAGAAGGTTTGTTAGGCACGATTTCCCTGTCCAGAACCCATGTTGATGTTTGTTCACAAACCTAATGTTCTCCAGGTGTGCAACCAGTCGTAGCCTAATTATTCTTTCCAGTATTTTACAGGGGATGCTTGTCAGTGATACAGGTCTGTAGTTAAGTGCCTCCTCCCTATCTCCTTTCTTGAAGATCGGCACGACATTTGCCTTCTTCCAGCAACTGGGCAATTCTCCTGACATAAGTGACTCATTAAAGATCATTGCCAGAGGCACGCTGAGGGCCTGTGCTGCTTCTTTTAGTATCCACGGTGATACTTTGTCTGGTCCAACTGCTTTAGTTGCATCTAGAGTTGTCAACTGTTTCATTACCTCCTCTGCTGTCACCTCTATATCTGATAGTCTTTCATCTAGGGTAACCCCTTCCAACAATGGGAGCTGCTCAGGCTCGGTAGTGAACACTCCATGGAAACTGGCATTCAGTGCCTCGCAGATTTCCTTGTCACTTTCAGTATATGCCCCCTCTGTCTTCCTTAGTCTTGTCACTTGGTCGTTCACCGACATTTTTCTTCTTATATGACTGTGTAGTAACTTAGGTTGTTTTTTCGCTTTGATTGCAATATCGTTCTCATAGTCCCTTTCCGATGTTCGTCTTATGTTAATGTAATCGTTCCTAGCTCTGTTGTATCTGCTTCTGTTGTCCTCTGTTCTTTGTCTTCTGTACTTCCTCCACTCCCGCCTGCTGGCCATTTTTGCTTCCTGACACTGTCTATTAAACCATGGGTTATTATATTCCTTCTTATTTTTTCCCTTTACCGTTGGTATAAATCTCTCTTCGGCCTCCTGGCATTTCTGTATGACTAGGTCCATCATATCTTGGACTGTTTTTCCTCTAATTTCTTCCTCCCACTGCACTTCACCCAGATAGTCCCTTATCCTCATATAGTCCCCTTTCCTGTAGTCAGCTCTCCTTTCCCAGATCTCTTGTCCCATGGTCATAATTTTGAATTCCATCATGTAGTCAAAGACTAGGACACAATGGTCACTGGCCCCTAGAGGTATTTCATGCTCTAAATTCTCGATATCTTCTACGTTCTGGGTGAAAATCAGGTCTAATAGGCTCGGTGCATCTCCTCCTCTTTCCCTTGTGTCTTCCTTCACATGTTGTGTCAGGAAATTCCTGTCTATAACATCTACTAATTTTGCTCCCCACGTTTCATCCCCTCCATGGGGATTCCTTGATTCCCAATTTATCTCTCCATGATTTAGGTCCCCCATGATCAGCAGCTTCGCTCTCATTCTGTGGGCTAGTGTTGCTGCCTTCTGCAGTTCATCAATACATGCTTTGTTGTTGTCATCATACTCCTGCCTGGGTCTTCTACTGTTTGGTGGGGGATTGTAGATTACCATGATCACAATCTTCCTCCCATCTACTGTCAGAGTTCCATGTATGAAGCTTGTGCACTCATTGGTAACTCGATTTCCCAGGTCTTCAAACTTCCATTTCCGCTTTATTAGGAGTGCTACTCCCCCTCCCTGTCTCTGTGTCCTCTCTTTTCGTATCACCTGGTACCCTTCAGGAAAGATAGCATCTGAGATCATGTCATTAATTTTAGTTTCCACAATTGCAACTATGTCAGGATCTGCTTCACTCACTCTTTCTTTTATCTCTTCTGCTTTATTAGATACCCCATCAGCATTGGTGTACCAAACCTTGAGATTCTTCATGGAAACTCTTGTACCAGAGTTCTCCCTTTCTCTGGGGGTCTGGGGGGATCTGGGGGATGTCTGGGGGGTGACTGGGGGCAGAGGGGATCTGGGGGATCTGGGGGGTGTCTGGGGGATGACTGGGGGCGGGGAGGGTCCGGGGGATGTCCGGGGGGATCCAGGGGGTGTCTGGGGGGGTCCGGGGGGTGTATGGGGGGTGAAAGAGTTCAGGAGGGGTGCTTGGGGGGCTACTGGGGGCTGGGCTTCTAGGAAGGTAGGTAGGAGGGTCTGGGGTAGGGCCTGGGTAGGTAGGTCTGGAGTAGGAAGGGCATACTGGGTCTGAAGATTAGGGAGGGCATAGAGGGGTTGGGAGATGGCGTAAGGTTGGGAGACAGATAGAGGTTGAGAGGTTGGGAGGGGGATGGATAGAGGGGGTGGGGGGGACCTCCCACCTCCCTCGCAAGGGTGGGGGGTCACATGGAAGGAGAGGGGATGAGGAGGGGTGAGGGCAGGGTAGGCTTTGGGTGTTGAGGGGATGAGGTCTGGGTGGGTTCTTGGGGTTGAGGGGATGAGGTCTGGATGGGATTTGGGGGTTGAGGAGATGAGAGCTGGGTGGGTTTTGGGGGTTGAGGGGACGAGGGCTGGACGGGTTTTGGGGGTTGAGGTGATGAGGGGGTCCTTGGAATGTGGGATGAATTTGACTCCAGTGGGGTCAGAGGGGTCAAGGGATGTGCTGGGGAGATAAGCAGGGGCGGCTGATTTGGGAAAGGGGTGACCTGAGAAGCACGTGTGAGCTGGTTAGCATGGGGTGGATTAGCACTGGGGTGTGTAGCTGCGCTCAAATGGGAAGAGTCGTATTGTTGTTTGCTTGCTCTGTGGGCAATCTGTTCCTCCTTCGTCATGAATTTGTCAATAAATACGTTGTAGTAATTTTCGCTACCTCTGAGTAGGTGTTTGTGATGCAGTATGTAATCCACTGCCTCTTCGTTAGTGAACTGTACCAGGACAGGTCGTTTCCTGTTACAGTTGTATGGTCCAATGCGTCGGTGGACTTGCACCTCATTCCCTGCCATCTGGGCTCTCATGTCTCTCAAGATCCCCTGTAGTTCCAAATCCTCAATCTCCATCCTTTCCTGCCTCGATGGTGCCCTGGCTTCAAGTAATCCATGGATTATGATTGTCCTCTTTCTCAGTTCAGGGTCATGCTGGTGGCCCTCTCCCTGGCTGACCCCCACCCCTCCTACACCCGCTACTCCACCTACTACTACTACTTCCCCTTCCCCTGCCAAGCTTCCCTTATTCCTGCCAAATTCATTAGTAAGCCTAGATATTTCTCCTTGCCATTCTACCCTGCTCTTCCTGATTTCCTCTTGAATATAATCCATAAACTCTTGTTTGAGTCTTTGAACCTCGCCCTGTATCTTATTAAAGACTTCACTTTTAATCCCCTGGATTAGATCACCTATCCAAACATCCCTCTTCTCTACAAATTTCCCAATCATCTTCTCCACAAACCTATCTTCTTCCTCAATCATAATACTGCTGGACCTAGACGCCCTTCCTGACCTAGTCATTGCTATAATGCAACCTTACCCACAGGGGTTCCAAGTATCTTACCGTCCTGCTAACACAATAGGTGAGTGAATCTCCAAGCGTCGTCCCCGTGGTGGTAGGAGGGTTGCTGCCGGGGTGAGGTCACGCGGTCAGAGGTCGGTGAGGTCTGCTCCACACTACACACTGCCACAATACTACAACTATTTTGAATTACGCTATTTAAACTGTTTTTCTTCACTACTTTATGGCTCTGGCCAAAACTCAAGGTTTTTTCATTCACTTGTACACACTTTTTCACTTCGAAGCTGCCTGATTACCCCTCCCACTCCACTAGTGAGACAGGAGCTCCCAACCCACGTCCACCCAACACGATGGTCACAAGACAATGTGTGTGTGTGTGTGTGTGTGTGTGTGTGTGTGTGTGTGTGTGTGTGTGTGTATGTGTGTGTGTGTGTGTGTGTGTGTGTGTGTGTGTGTGTGTGTGTGTGTGTGTGTGTGTGTGTGTGTGTGTGTGTGTAATTACCTAAGTGTTGTTACAGGATGAGAGCTACACTCGTGGTGTCCCGTCTTCCCAGCACTCTTTGTCGTGTGTGTGTACTCACCTAGTTGTGCTTGTGGGGGTTGAGCTCAGGCTCTTTGGTTCTGTGTATGGAGTCAGCTTCCACCACATCACTTTCTAGTGCATTCCATCTATTAACTACTCTGACACCTAACAAATTCTTTCTACAACTTTACATTTGCTCGTGTTGAACTCCAGTAGCCATTTCTCTGACCATCTCTGCAGTCTGTTCAAGTCCTCTTGGAGGATCATTCAATCCTCATCTATCACAACTCCTCTCATCAACTTTGCATTATCCGCGAACATCGACATGTAGGACTCTACTCCTGTAAACAAGTCGTTAACATATATTTGAAATGGAATTTGTCCCCGCACCGATCCTTGAGGTGTTCCACTCGTTACTGTTCACTAGTCCGACTTCTCGCCCCTTACCGTAACTCTCAGGCTCCTTTATGTTAGGTAGTTCCTTATCCATGCTAGGGCCTTACCTCCCACCCCCGCCTGCCTCACACACACACACGCACACTCTGTCTCTGTGTGTGAATTTCTAACATCACTTAGTATTCACCTAGTTGTGTTTGCGGGGGTTGAGCTTTGCTCTTTCGGCCCGCCTCTCAACTGTCAATCAACTGTTTACTAACTACTTTTTTTTCCCCACACCACACACACACACTCCAGGAAGCAGCCCGTGCCAGCTGACTAACTCCCAGGTACCTATTTACTGCTAGGTAACAGGGGCATTCAGGGTGAAAGAAACTTTGCCCATTTGTTTCTGCCTGGTGCGGGAATCGAAAACCCGCGCCACAGAATTACGAGTCCTGCGCACTATCCACCAGGCTACCAGGCCCCTGTGTGTGCGTGTGTGTGTGTGTGTGTGTGTGTGTGTGTGTGTACTCACCTAGTTGTGTCTGCAGGATCGAGCATTGACTCTTGGATCCCGCCTTTCGAGCATAGGTTGTTAACAGCAATGACTCATGTCCCATTTCCCTATCATACCTGGTTTTAAAATTATGAATAGTATTTGCTTCCACAACCTGTTCCTGAAGTGCATTCCATTTCCCCACTACTCTCACGCTAAAAGAAAACTTCCTAACATCTCTGTGACTCATCTGAGTTTCAAGCTTCCATCCATGTCCTCTCGTTCTGTTACTATTCCGTGTGAACATTTCGTCTATGTCCACTCTGTCAATCCCTCTGAGTATTTTATACGTTCCTATCATGTCCCCCCTCTCCCTTCTTCTTTCTAGTGTCGTAAGGCACAGTTCCCTCAGGCGCTCCTCATACCCCATCCCTCGTAGCTCTGGGACGAGTCTCGTTGCAAACCTCTGAACCTTTTCCAGTTTCATTATATGCTTCTTCAGATGGGGACTCCATGATGAGGCGGCATACTCTAAGACTGGCCTCACGTAGGCAGTGTAAAGCGCCCTAAATGCCTCCTTACTTAGGTTTCTGAATGATGTTCTAACTTTTGCCAGTGTAGAGTATGCTGCTGTCGTTATCCTATTAATATGGGCCTCAGGAGATAGATTAGGTGTTACGTCCACCCCCAGGTCTCTTTCACGCGTCGTTACAGGTAGGCTGTTCCCCTTCATTGTGTACTGTCCCTTTGGTCTCCTATCTCCTAGTCCCATTTCCATAACTTTACATTTGCTCGTGTTGAATTCCAGTAGCCATTTCTCTGACCATCTCTGCAATCTGTTCAGGTCCTCTTGGAGGATCCTGCAATCCTCATCTGTCACAACTCTTCTCATCAACTTTGCATCATCCGCAAAGATCGACATGTAGACTCTACGCCTGTAAACATGTCGTTAACATATACAAGAAATAGAATTGGTCCCAGCACCGATCCTTGTGGTACTCCACTTGTTACTGTTCGCCAGTCCGACTTCTCGCCCCTTACCGTAACTCTTTGGCTCCTTCCTGTTAGGTAGTTCCTTATCCATGCTAGGACCTTTCCCCCCACCCCCGCCTGCCTCTCGAGCTTGAACAGCAGTCTCATGTGCGGTACTGTATCAAAGGCTTTTTGGCAGTCCAGAAATATGCAGTCTGCCCAACCATCTCTGTCCTGTCTTATCCTCGTTATTTTATCATAGAATTCCAGAAGGTTTGTTAGGCACGATTTCCCTGTCCAGAACCCATGTTGATGTTTGTTCACAAACCTAATGTTCTCCAGGTGTGCAACCAGTCGTAGCCTAATTATTCTTTCCAGTATTTTACAGGGGATGCTTGTCAGTGATTCAGGTCTATAGTTAAGTGCCTCCTCCCTATCACCTTTCTTGAAGATCGGCACGACATTTGCCTTCTTCCAGCAACTGGGCAATTCTCCTGACATAAGTGACTCATTAAAGATCATTGCCAGAGGCACGCTGAGGGCCTGTGCTGCTTCTTTTAGTATCCACGGTGATACTTTGTCTGGTCCAACTGCTTTAGTTGCATCTAGAGTTGTCAACTGTTTCATTACCTCCTCTGCTGTCACCTCTATATCTGACAGTCTTTCATCTAGGGTAACCCCTTCCAACAATGGGAGCTGCTCAGGCTCGGTAGTGAACACTCCATGGAAACTGGCATTCAGTGCCTCGCAGATTTCCTTGTCACTTTCAGTATATGCCCCCTCTGTCTTCCTTAGTCTTGTCACTTGGTCGTTCACCGACATTTTTCTTCTTATATGACTGTGTAGTAACTAAGGTTGTTTTTTCGCTTTGATTGCAATATCGTTCTCATAGTCCCTTTCCGATGTTCGTCTTATGTTAATGTAATCGTTCCTAGCTCTGTTGTATCTGCTTCTGTTGTCCTCTGTTCTTTGTCTTCTGTACTTCCTCCACTCCCGCCTGCTGGCCATTTTTGCTTCCTGACACTGTCTATTAAACCATGGGTTATTATATTCCTTCTTATTTTTTCCCTTTACCGTTGGTATAAATCTCTATTCGGCCTCCTAGCATTTCTGTATGACTAGGTCCATCATATCTTGGACTGTTTTTCCTCTAATTTCTTCCTCCCACTGCACTTCACCCAGATAGTCCCTTATCCTCATATAGTCCTCTTTCCTGTAGTCAGCTCTCCTTTCCCAGATCACTTGTTCCATGGTCATAACTTTGAATTCCATCATGTAGTCAAAGACTAGGATACAATGGTCACTGGCCCCTAGAGGTATTTCATGCTCTAAATTCTCGATATCTTCTACGGTCTGGGTAAAAATCAGGTCTAATAGGCTCGGTGCATCTCCTCCTCTTTCCCTTGTGTCTTCCTTCACATGTTGTGTCAGGAAATTCCTGTCTATATCATCTACTAATTTTGCTCCCCACGTTTCGTCCCCTCCATGGGGATTCCTTGATTCCCAATTTATCTCTCCATGATTTAGGTCCCCCATGATCAGCAGCTTCGCTCTCATTCTGTGGGCTAGTGTTGCTGCCTTCTGCAGTTCATCTATACATGCTTTGTTGTTGTCATCATACTCCTGCCTGGGTCTTCTACTGTTTGGTGGGGGATTGTAGATTGTGTGTGTGTGTGTGTGTGTGTGTGTGTGTGTGTGTGTGTGTGTGTGTGTGTGTGTGTGTGTGTGTGTGTGTGTGTGTGTGTGTGTGTGTGTGTGTGTGTGTGTGTGTGTGTGTGTGTGTGTGTGTGTGTGTGTGTGTGAGTGTGTACTCACCTAGTTGTGCTAGCGGGGGTTCAGCTCTGGCTCTTTGGTCCCGCCTCTCAACCGTCAATCAACAGGTGTATAGGTTCCTGAGCCTATTAGTCTCTATCATATCTACACTTGAAACTGTGTATGGAGTCAGCCTCCACCACATCACTTCCTAATGCATTCCATTTGTCAACCACTCTGACACTAAAAAAGTTCTTTCTAATATCTCTGTGGCTCATTTGGACATTTAGTTTCCACCTGTGTCCCCTAGTGCGTGTGCCCCTTGTGTTAAATAGCCTGTCTTTATCAACCCTGTCGATTGTGTGTGTGTGTGTGTGTGTGTGTACCCACCTATTTGTACTCACCTATTTGTGCTTGCAAGATCGAGCATTGGCTCTTCGATCCCGCCTTTCCAGCCATCGGTTGTTTACAGCAATGACTCCTGTCCCATTTCCCTATCATACCTAATTTTAAAAGTATGAATAGAGTTTGCCTCCACAACCTGTTCCCAAGTGCATTCCATTTTTCCACTACTCTCACGCTAAAAGAAAACTTCCTAACATCTCTGTGACTCATCTGAGTTTCCAGTTTCCACCCATGTCCCCTCGTTCTGTTATTATTACGTGTGAACATTTCATCTATTTCCACTTTGTCAATTCCCCTGAGTATTTTATGTGTTCCTATCATATCTCCTCTCTCCCTTCTTTTCTCTAGTGTCGTAAAGTTCAGTTCCCTCAGACGTTCTTCATATCCCATCCCTCGTAACTCTGGGACAAGCCTCGTCGCAAACCTCTGAACCTTCTCCAGTTTCCTTATGTGTTTCTTCAGGTGGGGGCTCCATGATGGCGCGGCATACTCTAAGACTGGTCTCACGTAGGCAGTGTAAAGCGCCCTAAAAGCCTCCTCACTTAGGTTTCTGAATGAAGTTCTAATTTTTAGCCAGTGTAGAGTACGCTGCTGTCGTTATCCAATTTATATGTGCCTCAGGAGTTAGATTAGGTGTCACATCCACTCCAAGGTCTCTTTCTCGAATCGTTACAGGTAGGCAGTTCCCCTTCATTGTGTACTGTCCCTTTGGTCGTCTATCACCTGATCCAATTTCCATAACTTTACATTTACTGTTGTTGAACTCCAGTAGCCATTTCCCTGACCATCTCTGCAACCTGTTTAAGTCCTCTTGGAGGATCCTACAATCCTCATCTGTCACAACTCTTCTCATTAATTTTGCGTCATCCACAAACATTGACATGTATGATTCCACTCCTGTAAACATATCATTTACGTAAATTAGAAAGAGGATTGGTCCCAGCACTGATCCTTGAGGTACTCCACTCTTTACTGTTTACCAGTCCGACTTCTCGCCCCTTACCATTACCCTCTGGCTCCTTACTGTTAGGCAGTTCCTCACCCATGCTAGGGCCTTTCCGCTTACTCCTGCCTGCCCCTCAAGTTTGTAAAGCAGTCTCATGTGCGGTACTGTATCAAAGGCCTTATGGCAGTCAAGAAATATGCAGTCTGCCCAGCGTTCTCTGTCCTGCCTTATCCTTGTGACTTTGTCATAGAATTTTAAAAAGTAAGTTTGTTAGGCATGATTTCCCTGTCCAGAACCCATGTTGGTGCTTGTTTACAAACCCAATGCTCTCCAGGTGCTCAACAAGTCTTAGCCTAGTTATTCTTTCAAGTATTTTGCAGGGGATGCTTGTCAGTGATAGGGGTCTGTAGTTAAGAGCCTCCTCCCTATCACCTTTCTTGAAAATCGGTACGACATTTGCCTCCTTCCAGCAACTGGGCAATTCTCCCGACATAAGTGACTCATTAAAGATCATTGCCAGAGGCACGCTGAGAGCCTGCGCTGTGTGTGTGTGTACTCACCTAATTGTACTCACCTAATTGTGCTTGCGGGGGTTGAGCTCTGGCTCTTTGGTCCCGCGTCTCAACCGTCAATCAACAGGTGTACAGGTTCCTGAGCCTATTGAACTCTATCATATCTACACTTGAAACTGTGTATGGAGTCAACCTCCACCACAAACTTCCTAATGCATTCCATTTGTCAACCACTCTGACACTAAAAAAGTTCTTTCTAATATCTCTGTGGCTCATTTGGGCACTCAGTTTCCCCCTGTGTCCCCTAGTGCGTGTGCCCCTTGTGTTAAATAGCCTGTCTTTATCTACCCTGTCGATCCCCTTGATAATCTTGAATGTGGTGATCATGTCCCCCCTAACTCTTCTGTCTTCCAACGAAGTGAGGTTTAATGCCCGTAGTCTCTCCTCGTTGCTCATACCTCTCAGCTCGGGTACTAGTCTGGTGGCAAACCTTTGAACCTTTTCCATTTTAGCCTTATGCTTGACTAGATATGGACTCCATGCTGGAGCCGCATACTCCAGGATTGGTCTGACATATGTGGTATATAATATGTGTGTGTGTACTCACCTAGTTGTACTCACCTAGTTGTGTTTGCGGGGGTTGAGCTCTGGCTCTTTGGTCCCGCCTCTCAACCGTCAATCAACAGGTGTACAGATTCATGAGCCTATCGGGCTCTGTCATATCTACACTTGAAACTGTGTATGGAGTCAGCCTCCACCACATCACTTCCTAATGCATTCCATTTGTCAACCACTCTGACACTAAAAAAGTTCTTTCTAATATCTCTGTGGCTCATTTGCGCACTCAGTTTCCACCTGTGTCCCCTTGTGCGTGTTCCCCTTGTGTTAAATAGACTGTCTTTATCTACCCTATCAATCCCCTTCAGAATCTTGAATGTGGTGATCATGTCCCCCCTAACTCTTCTGTCTTCCAGCGAAGTGAGGTTTAATTCCCGTAGTCTCTCCTCGTAGCTCATACCTCTCAGCTCGGGTACTAGTCTGGTGGCAAACCTTTGAACCTTTTCCAGTTTAGTCTTATCCTTGACTAGATATGGACTCCATGCTGGGGCTGCATACTCCAGGATTGGCCTGACATATGTGGTATACAAAGTTCTGAATGATTCTTTACACAAGTTTCTGAATGCCGTTCGTATGTTGGCCAGCCTGGCATATGCCGCTGATGTTATCCGCTTGATATGTGCTGCAGGAGACAGGTCTGGCGTGATATCAACCCCCAAGTCTTTTTCCTTCTCTGACTCCTGAAGAATTTCCTCTCCCAGATGATACCTTGTATCTGGCCTCCTGCTCCCTACACCTATCTTCATTACATTACATTTGGTTGGGTTAAACTCTAACAACCATTTGTTCGACCATTCCTTCTGCTTGTCTAGGTCTTCTTGAAGCCTCAAACAGTCCTCTTCTGTTTTAATCCTTCTCATAATTTTAGCATCGTCCGCAAACATTGAGAGAAATGAATCGATACCCTCCGGGAGATCATTTACATATATCAGAAACAAGATAGGACCGAGTACAGAGCCCTGTGGGACTCCACTGGTGACTTCACGCCAATCGGAGGTCTCACCCCTCACCGTAACTCTCTGCTTCCTATTGCTTAGATACTCCCTTATCCACTGGAGCACCTTACCAGCTACACCTGCCTGTCTCTCCAGCTTATGTACCAGCCTCTTATGTGGTACTGTGTCAAAGGCTTTCCGACAATCCAAGAAAATGCAGTCCGCCCAGCCCTCTCTTTCTTGCTTAATCTGTGTCACCTGATCGTAGAATTCTATCAAGCCTGTAAGGCAAGATTTACCCTCCCTGAATCCATGTTGGCGATTTGTCACGAAGTCCCTTCTCTCCAGATGTGTTACCAGGTTTTTTCTAACGATCTTCTCCATCACCTTGCATGGTATACAAATCAAGGACACTGGCCTGTAGTTCAGTGCCTCTTGTCTGTCGCCCTTTTTGTATATTGGGACCACATTCGCCGTCTTCCATATTTCTGGTAGGTCTCCCGTCTCTAGTGACTTACTATACACTATGGAGAGTGGCAGGCAAAGTGCCTCTGCACACTCTTTCAGTACCCATGGTGAGATCCCATCTGGACCAACAGCCTTTCTAACATCCAGATCCAGCAGGTGTCTCTTGACCTCCTCTCTCGTAATTTCGAACTCCTCCTAGGCCGCCTGGTTTACCTCCCTTTCTCCTAGCACAGTGACCTCACCCTGTTCTATTGTGAAGACCTCCTGGAACCTCTTGTTCAGTTCCTCACACACCTCTCTGTCATTCTCTGTATACCTGTCCTCGCCTGTTCTAAGTTTCAATACCTGTTCTTTCACTGTTGTTTTCCTTCTGATGTGACTGTGGAGTAGCTTTGGTTCGGTCTTGGCTTTGTTTGCTATATCATTTTCAAAATTTTTCTCTGCTTCTCTTCTCACCCTGACGTACTCATTCCTGGTTCTCTGGTATCTCTCTCTGCTTTCTGGTGTTCTGTTATTCCGGAAGTTCCTCCACGCCTTTTTGTTCAGCGTCTTCGCTTCCATACATGCCCTATTATATATTATTATAATCTATTATTATAATCATGCCCTATTATTATAATCCATGCCCATGGATTCTTCTGTTGCTTCTCGGATTTTTCCCTTTGGGCCGGGATGAACCTGTTTACTGCCTCCTGACACTTTTGGGTAACATAGTCCATCATACCCTGTATAGACTTGTCTCTGAGGTCTGTGTCCCAAGGTATTTCACTTAGGAAACTTCTCATCTGTTCATAATTCCCCTTTCGGTATGCCAGCCTTTTGATTCCTAGTTCTTTTTGGGGGGAGATAAGTCCTAGCTCTACCAGGTACTCAAAGTTCAATACACTGTGGTCACTCATTCCCAAGGGCGCTTCCATCTTAACTTCCCTTATATCCCATTCATTTAGGGTAAATATCAAATCAAGCATTGCTGGTTCATCTTCTCCTCTCATTCTTGTTGGTTCTTTGGTGTGCTGGCTTAGAAAGTTTCTTGTTGCCACGTCCAGCAGCTTAGCTCTCCATGTTTCTGGTCCTCCATGCGGGTCTCTGTTCTTCCAATCTATCTTCCTATGGTTGAAGTCTCCCATAATTAGTAGTCCAGATCCATTCCTGCTAGCAACAGAAGCTGCTCTTTCTATTATGTTAATGGTGGCCATGTTGTTTCTATCATATTCCTGTCTAGGTCTTCTGTCATTTGGTGGTGGATTATATATGACTGCGACTATAATTTTTTTCCCTCCATTTGTTACAGTACCTGCTATGTAGTCACTGAAACCTTCGCAGCCCTGAATATCCATCTCCTCAAAATCCCAGCCTTGTCTTACCAGCAGAGCTACACCACCCCCACCTCTTCCTTCCCTCTCTTTCCTCATAACATAATAGTCCTGTGGGAACACTGCATTTGTTATCGTTTTCGTGATCTTTGTTTCTGTGAGGGCTATTATGTCTGGGTTTTCCTCTAGTACCAGTTCTCCAAGCTCATTTGCTTTATTTGTAATTCCATCTATGTTTGTGTACATCGCTTTGAGGCTCACTTTCTTCTGTCCCTTCTCAAATCGCCTCCTTGGTGAGTGTTCTGCTGGTGGGGGAGGCTGTTCCATGGGTGTGAGGACCTGTGAGGTGGATAACAAGGTCTCAGAGGATACTGGGATGAGGGGCAGGGGATCCAGTGAAGGGGGAGGGACAGGGAGGATATGGGGTGAAAGGGGAGGGAGGACGGGAAGGAAAGGGGGGGAGGGAGGACTCGGGAGGAGGGGAGGGGTAGAAGGGTGGGGATTGGGTGTGGGGGGAGGGAGATTTTGCTGAACATTTGAGTGGGGGCAGGGAGGGTTTGGGGTAGAGGGGTTTTCTATGCAGTGGAGGGAGGCGGGGTTGTCCTCCCTTCTGGTGTTACTGGGTAGCTGGTTGTGGGTTCCCCCCTCGCCTCTGGGGGTGTTGGGTTGGGAGCTGTGACTTCCTGGTTTTCCCCTCTCGCCCTGCGCCTCTTCCTTGCTTCTGCCGCCACGGCTCTCTCCTCCCTTGTCATGTCTCTCTGGAGGAATACATTTTTTAATTTTCCCACGTTTTTCAGGGAGCTCTTCCTTGATAGGATCTTCTCCTTTGTGTTCTCATTTGCAAACACTATCTTTATCATTCGGTCTCGGTCTTTGTTGTACCGGCCTAGCCTGAAAACCTTCTCAATGCTATGCTCAGCCCCTTCCATGTCTAGTGCCTTTAGTACTTCATTCACTGCTGCTTTGTCCTTGTCACCCCACTCTGTCCTATTAGATCCTTCCTGCTCCTTAATACCCACAGCAACCACTGATCTGTTCCTTTCCAGCAGTTGGCTAGTGGAGCGTGCCGCCTCCTGCGAGGTGGCTGCTTTCATGGCCACCTCCATCACTGCAGTCATTACTTCAGAGTTATTTTTTTTTAGTATTTCCGCAAATGTTGCTTTTATTGTGGCATTCTCATCCAGAAAACTATTACCACCTTCTCCCTGGGTGGTTTTCTGATTCTCAGCCTCGATACCATTTTCTTTGAGGGCTCTAATCTCCTCCTTTGCTGCTGTCAGCTCTCTTTTCAGGTTGCTTATTTCATTCTTCATTTCCTGCATCATTTCTTGCATCTCACTCTTGATGTCCTCCAGAAACTGGGCGAACATTTCCTTCATCTCGTCACCTTGGCTCTTTCCTGTTCCCCTGAGACCTCTGGCTGCCATGCTTGACCCTGTTGGGATGTGGGAGGGAGAGAGAGAGAGAGAGGAAGAGAGAGAGAAAGAGAGAGAGAGAAAGGGAGTGATAAAGGGAGAGATAAATGGGTGGGTGGGGGGGATCCGACCCTGCCACTGAAGTGAGAAGAAAGTAGAAGGGGAGGGGGGGGGGGGGAGGAGATGGAGAGAGAGGCGGGAGGGAGAGAGAGGAGAGGGAGAGAGTGGGTGAGGGAGAGAGCGGGTGAGGGAGAGAGCGGGTGAGGGAGAGAGCGGGTGAGGTGTGTGTGTGTGTGTGTGTGGGCAGAGAGGGAGGGGGAAGGAAAGAGAGGGAGGGAGAGGGACGGGGAAGGAAAGAGAGGGAGGGAGAGGGGGAGGGAGGGGGAAGGAAAGAGAGGGAGGGGGAAGGAAAGAGCGGGAGGGAGAGGGGGAGGGAGGGAGAGAGGGAGGGAGAGAGAGAGAGAGAGGGAGGGAGGGAGGGAGAGAGAGAGAGAGAGAGAGAGAGAGAGAGAGAGAGAGAGAGAGAGAGAGAGAGAGAGAGAGAGAGAGAGAGAGAGAGAGAGAGAGAGAGAGAGAGCAGGAGAGAGAGAGAGCAGGAGAGAGAGAGCAGGAGAGAGAGAGCAGGAGAGAGATAGTGGGAGAGGGAGAGAGGGAGTGGGAGAGAGGGAGAGTGGGGAGGGGAAGAGTGTGTGTATGGGCGATGCGGGGGACTGGGGGTGGGGGGGGGGAGATGGCGACTAAGTCAGGTCAGGTCCGATGGTGGGGTCAAGATGGGGGGGGGGATAGTAAGGTCCTATCCCAGATGCCTTTTCCCCTGACTGGACAATTGTGTGTGTGTGTGTGTGTGTGCACGCGTGTGTGTGTCTGTTTTAGCGTGTGCACACTTGTGTGCGTGTATGTGTCAAGATATCCCTTATTCGTTACCTCTGCCTAAATGAGCCACTCTGAGATTTTTAAATATATATGATATCCTGAATGAGAATTTGATAATCTTTTACCTCAATCTGTACACCTGATTAATTGACCAGAGAGGGGTACATACCAGTCTGCCTCCCGCTCACACAACCAGATGAGCGATGTATGATGACGATGGTTATCTGTCGTTGTCTCGCACTAGGTGATTCACTAAGTGCTGGTAGATTGATGAGGTCGTTCTTCTCTTTCAACACAAAGCTCTGGAGTCAGTCACTGTATCGTTATGTGACAGTTCACTAATTCACTGTACCACTGATCACAGTCACCACTCAACAGCACAATCAGGTAGCTCCACGGCGGGTCGTCCCACCCGGTCAGGTCACACACTTACATGCACCGGTGATGCCCTAGCTCCACTTTTGGTTTCTTCGCCAAATCTTCGCACTATCACTAGCGATATGACTATGCTATGTTGCACCCTGCTAGCTACACACTGCGAGAGGCCAAATACTATGATCTAGCCCCTATACTCCTTCAATGTCCCGAGAAATTGACGAATTTCCGCGGACCTCACTAATCGCGTGTGTCTCCTACCTTCTACCGCGCTTCTGTTGTGTGTGTGTGTGTGTGTGTGTACTCACCTAGTTGTGTCTGCAGGATCGAGCATTGACTCTTGGATCCCACCTTTCGAGCATCGGTTGTTTACAGCAATGACTCCCGACCCATTTCCCTATCATACCTGGTTTTAAAATTATGAATAGTATTTGCTTCCACAACCTGTTCCTGAAGTGCAATCCATTTTCCCACTACTCTCACGCTAAAATAAAACTTCCTAACATCTCTGTGACTCATCTGAGTTTCCAGCTTCTATCCATGTCCCCTCGTTCTGTTACTATTCCGTGTGAACATTTCGTCTATGTCCACTCTGTCAATCCCTCTGAGTATTTTATACGTTCCTATCATGTCCCCCCTCTCCCTTCTTCTTTCTAGTGTCGTAAGGCACAGTTCCCTCAGGCGCTCCTCATACCCCATCCCTCGTAGCTCTGGGACGAGTCTCGTTGCAAACCTCTGAACCTTTTCCAGTTTCATTATATGCTTCTTCAGATGGGGACCCCATGATGCGGCGGCATACTCTAAGACTGGCCTCACGTAGGCAGTGTAAAGCGCCCTAAATGCCTCCTTACTTAGGTTTCTGAATGATGTTCTAACTTTTGCCAGTGTAGAGTACGCTGCTGTCGTTATCCTACTTATATATGCCTCAGGAGATAGATTAGGTGTTACGCCCACACCCAGGTCTCTTTTGCGTGTCGTCACAGGTAGGCTGTTCCCCCTTCATTGTGTACTGTCCCTTTGGACTCCTATCTCCTAGTCCCATTTCCATAACTTTACATTTGCTCGTGTTGAATTCCAGTAGCCATTTCTCTGACCATCTCTGCAACCTGTCCAGGTCCTCTTGGAGGATCCTGCAATCCTCATCTGTCACAACTCTTCTCATCAACTTTGCATCATCCGCAAACATCGACATGTAGGACTCTACGCCTGTAAACATGTCGTTACCATATACAAGAAATAGAATTGGTCCCAGCACCGATCCTTGTGGTACTCCACTTGTTACTGTTCGCCAGTCCGACTTCTCGCCCCTTACCGTAACTCTTTGGCTCCTTCCTGTTAGGTAGTTTCTTATCCATGCTAGGACCTTTCCCCCCACCCCCGCCTGCCTCTCGAGCTTGAACAGCAGTCTCATGTGCAGTACTGTATCAAAGGCTTTTTGGCAGTCCAGAAATATGCAGTCTGCCCAACCATCTCTGTCCTGTCTTATCCTCGTTATTTTATCATAGAATTCCAGAAGGTTTGTTAGGCACGATTTCCCTGTCCAGAACCCATGTTGATGTTTGTTCACAAACCTAATGTTCTCCAGGTGTGCAACCAGTCGTAGCCTAATTATTCTTTCCAGTATTTTACAGGGGATGCTTGTGAGTGATACAGGTCTATAGTTAAATGCCTCCTCCCTATCGCCTTTCTTGAAGATCGGCACGACATTTGCCTTCATCCAGCAACTGGGCAATTCTCCTGACATAAGTGACTCATTAAAGATCATTGCCAGAGGCACGCTGAGGGCCTGTGCTGCTTCTTTTAGTATCCACGGTGATACTTTGTCTGGTCCAACTGCTTTAGTTGCATTTTGAGTTGTCAACTGTTTCATTACCTCCTCTGCTGTCACCTCTATATCTGATAGTCTTTCATCTAGGGTAACCCCTTCCAACAATGGGAGCTGCTCAGGCTCGGCAGTGAACACTCCATGGAAACTGGCATTCAGTGCCTCGCAGATTTCCTTGTCACTTTCAGTATATTCCCCCTCTGTCTTCCTTAGTCTTGTCACTTGGTCGTTCACCGACATTTTTCTTCTTATATGACTGTGTAGTAACTTAGGTTGTTTTTTCGCTTTGATTGCAATATCGTTCTCATAGTCCCTTTCCGATGTTCGTCTTATGTTAATGTGATCATTCCTAGCTCTGTTGCATCTGATCCTGTTGTCCTCTGTCCTTTGTCTTTGTCTTTGTACTTCCTCCACTCCCGCCTGCTGGCCATTTTTGCTTCCTGACACTGTCTATTAAACCATTAGTGTATAATATTCCTTCTTATTTTTTCCCTTTACTGTTGGTATAAATCTCTCTTCGGCCTCCTGGCATTTCTGTATGACTAGGTCCATCATAGCTTGGACTGTTTTTCCTCTAATTTCTTCCTCCCACTGCACTTCACCCAGATAGTCCCTTATTCTCTTATAATCCTCTTTCCTGTAGTCAACTCTCCTTTCCCAGATCTCTTGTCTCATGGTCATAAGTTTGAATTCCATCATGTAGTCAAAGACTAGGATACAATGGTCACTGGCCCCTAGAGGTATTTCATGCTCTAAATTCTCGATATCTTCTACGTTCTGGGTGAAAATCAGGTCTAATAGGCTCGGTGCATCTCCTCCTCTTTCCCTTGTGTCTTCCTTCACATGTTGTGTTAGGAAATTCCTGTCTATAACATCTACTAATTTTGCTCTCCACGTTTCGTCCCCTCCATCGGGATTCCTTGATTTCCAATTTATCTCACCATGATTTAGGTCCCCCATGATCAGCAGCTTCGCTCTCATTCTGTGGGCTAGTGTTGCTGCCTTCTGCAGTTCATCTATACATGCCTCGTTGTTGTCATCATACTCCTGCCTCATTGGTAACCCGATTTCCCAGGTCTTCAAACTTCCATTTCCGCTTTATTAGGAGTGCCACTCCCCCTCCCTGTCTCTGTGTCCTCTCTTTTCGTATCACCTGGTACCCTTCAGGAAAGATTGCATCTGAGATCATGTCATTAATTTTAGTTTCCACAATTGCAACTATGTCAGGATCTGCTTCACTCACTCTTTCTTTTACCTATTCTGCTTTATTAGATACCCCATCAGCATTGGTGTACCAAACCTTGAGATTCTTCATGGAAACTCTTGTACCAGAGTTCTCCCTTTCTCTGGGGGTCTGGGGGGATCTAGGGGGGTGTCTGGGGGGTGACTGGGGGCAGGGGGGATCTGGGGGGTGTCTGGAGGATGACTGGGGGCGGGGAGGATCCGGGGGATGTCCGGGGGGATTTGGGGGGTGTCTGGGAGGGGTCCGGGGGTGTATGGGGGGTGAAAGAGGTCAGGAGGGGTGCTTGGGGGGCTAATGGGGGCTGGGCTTCTAGGAAAGTAGGTAGGAGGGTCTGGGGTAGGGCCTGGGTAGGTAGGTCTGGAGTAGGAAGGGCATACTGGGTCTGAAGATTAGGGAGGGTCTGATAGGCAAAGAGGGGTTGGGAGATAGCGTAAGGTTGGGAGTCAGATAGAGGTTGAGAGGTTGGGAGGGGGAAGGATAGAGGGGGTAGGGGGAACCTCCCACCCCCCTTGCAAGGGTGGGGGGTCACATGGAAGGAGAGGGGATGAGGAGGGGTGAGGGCTGGGTAGGATTTGGGGGTTGAGGGGATGAGGGCTGGGTGGGTTCTTGGGTTGAGGGGATGAGGGCTGGGTGGGTTTTGGGGGTTGAGGGGATGAGGGCTGGACAGGTTTTGGGGGTTGAGGTGATGAGGGGGTCCTTGGAATGTGGGATGAATTTGACTGCAGTGCGGTCAGAGGGGTCAAGGGAGGTGTTCGGGAGATAAGCAGGGGCAGGGAGGGCTGATTTGGGGAGGGAGTGACCTGAGAAGGTGTGAGCTGGTTAGCATGGGGTGGATTAGCATTGGGGTATGTAGCTACGCTCAAATGGGAAGAGTTGTATTGTTGTTTGCTTGCTCTGTGGGCTATCTGCTCCTCCTTCGTCATGAATTTGTGAATATATACGTTGTAGTAATTTTCGCTACCTCTGAGTAAGTGTTTGTGATGCAGTATGTAATCCACTGCCTCTTCGTTAGTGAACTGTACCAGGACAGGTCGTTTCCTGTTACAGTTGTATGGCCCAATGCGTTGGTTGACTGTGTGTCTGTGTGTGTGTGTGTGTGTGTGTGTGTGTGTGTGTGTGTGTGTGTGTGTGTGTGTGTGTGTGTGTGTGTGTGTGTGTGTGTGTGTGTGTGTGTGTGTGTGTGTGTGTGTGTGTGTGTGTGTGTGTGTGTGTGTGTGTGTGTTTGTTGTGGGGGTGGGTGGTGGGGATAACCGGTGGAGGGATGGAGGGAGTGAGGGAGAGGGAGTGAAGAAGAGTGAGGGAGAGAGGGAGAGCAAGGGAGAGCGAGGGAGAGAGGGAGAGAGAGGGAGAGCGGGGTAGAGAGGAAGGAGGGCAATCAGGAGGCTTGTGGAGGGAAGGTCAGTCACGTGGGTGAAGAGTGAGGTTGGCGGTAGGCTGGTTTGTGTACTCACCTAGTTGTACTCACCTAATTGTGCTTGCGGGGGTTGAGTTTTGGCTCTTTGGTCCCACCTCTCAACTGTCAATCAACTGGTGTACAAATTCCTGAGCCTACTAGGCTCTATCATATCTACATTTGAAACTGTGTATGGAGTCAGCCTCCACCATGTCACTTCCTAGTGCATTCCATTTACTAACTACTCTGACACTGAAAAAGTTCTTTCTAATGTCTCTGTGGCTCATTTGGGTACTCAGTTTCCACCTGTGTCCCCTTGTTCGCGTCCCTCCAGTGTTGAATAGATAATCCTTGTTTAAAATGTCGATTCCCCTGAGGATTTTGTAGGTTGTGATCATGTCCCCCCTTACTCTTCTGTCTTCCAGTGTCGTAAGGTGCATTTCCAGCAGCCTTTTCTCATAACTCATGCCACTTAGTTCTGGGACTAGTCTAGTAGCATACCTTTGGACTTTTTCCAGCTTCGTCTTGTGCTTGACAAGGTACGGGCTCCATGCTGGGGCCGCATACTCCAGGATTGGTCTTACATATGTGGTGTACAAGATTCTGAATGATTCCTTACACAGGTTCCTGAACGCCGTTCTGATGTTAGCCAGCCTCGCATATGCCGCAGACGTTATTCTCTTTATGTGGGCTTCAGGAGACAGGTTTGGTGTAATATCAACTCCTAGATCTTTCTCTTTGTCTGTTTCATCAAGTACTTCATCTCCTATTCTGTATCCAGTGTCTGGCCTCCTGTTTCCACTGCCTAGTTTCATTACTTTGCATTTACTCGGGTTGAACTTCAACAGCCATTTGTTGGACCATTCACTCAGTCTATCTAGGTCATCTTGTAGCCTCCTACTATCATCCTCTGTTTCAATCCTCCTCATAATTTTTGCATCGTCGGCAAACATTGAGAGGAACGAATCTATACCCTCTGGGAGATCATTTACATATACCAGAAACAGTATAGGTCCAAGGACTGACCCCTGCGGGACTCCACTTGTAACGTCTCGCCAATCTGAGACCTCACCCCTCACACAGACTGTTGTCTCCTGTTGCTTAGGTACTCCTCTATTCACCGGAGTACCTTCCCTTTCACTCCAGCCTGCATCTCCAACTTTCGCACTAGCCTCTTGTGTGGCATTGTATCAAAGGCTTTCTGACAATCCAAAAATATGCAGTCTGCCCACCCTTCTCTTTCTTGCCTTATTTTTGTTGCCTGGTCGTAGAATTCAAGTAACCCTGTGAGGCAGGACCTGCCATCCCTGAACCCATGTTGATGCTGTGTTACAAAGTTCCTTCGCTCCAGATGCTCCACTAGTTTTTTTCGCACAATCTTCTCCATCAGCTTGCATGGTATGCAGGTTAGGGACACTGGCCTGTAGTTCAGTGCCTCCTGTCTCTCCCCTTTCTTGTATATCGGGACTACGTTAGCTGCTTTCCAAATATCTGGCAGTTCCCCTGTTGCCAGTGATTTGTTATACACTATGGAGAGTGGTAGGCACAGTTCTCTTGCTCCTTCCTTTAGAACCCAAGGGGAGATTCCATCTGGGCCTATAGCCTTTGTCTCATCCAACTCTAGTAAACACTTCCTTACTTCCCCGCTGGTAATCTCAAACTCTTCCAATGGTTCCTGGTTAGCTATTCCCTCACTTACCTCTGGAATTTCTCCTTGCTCTAAGGTGAAGACCTCCTGGAATTTCTTATTCAATTCCTCACACACTTCCTTGTCATTTGTAGTGAATCCTTCCGCCCCTATCCTTAATTTCATAACCTGTTCCTTTACTATTGTTTTTCTCCTGATGTGGCTATGCAACAATTTAGGCTGAGTCTTTGCCTTGCTTGCGATGTCATTTTCGTATTGTCTTTTTGCCTCTCTTCTCATCCTGACATATTCATTCCTGGCATTCTGGTATCTTTCTCTGCTCTCCAGTGTCCTGTTATTCCTATAGTTTCTCCATGCCCTTTTACTTTGCTGCTTAGCTAGCCTACATCTCTGATTAAACCATGGGTTTCTCATTTTCCTTTCTCTGTTTTCCTTTTGGACTGGGACAAACTTGTTTGCTGCGTCCTTGCACTTCTGCGTGATGTAATCCATCATATTTTGGGCCGTCTTTTCCCTGAGCTCTGTTTTCCATGCTATATCTGTTAGGAAGTTTCTTATCCCCTCATAGTTTCCCTTTCGGTATGGTAACCTTTTGGTTTCGGTATCCCTCCTCGAGTTCAATAACCCTTCTTCAATCAAGTAATCAAACACCAGTACACTGTGGTCGCTCATTCCTACTGGGTCCTCAAAACCGATTTCTCTTATGTCGGAGTCGTTCAGAGTGCAGACTATGTCGACTCTCGCTGGTTCGTCATTGCCTCTCATCCTTGTGGGTTCTCCGACATGCTGGGTTAAAAAGTTTCTTGTCACCACCTCCAATAGTTTGGCTCTCCACATATCCTCGCCTCCATGCGGTTCCTTGTTCTCCCAGTCAATCCTTCCGTGATTGAAGTCGCCCATGATGAGCAGGTGGGATCTATTTCTACAGGCAGCAGAGGCTGCCCTCTCAATTATAGTGTTAACTGCCATGTTGTTGTTTTCATACTCTTGACTGGGTCTTCTGTCATTTGGTGGAGGGTTGTATATTACTGCTACTACTATTCTTGGTCCTCCCATTGTCATGGTGCCTGCTATGTAGTCTCTGAACTCCTCACAGCCCGGGATGGCCATCTCCTTAAAACTCCATTCCTTTCTCATGAGTAGGGCCACTCCGCCTCCTCCCCTACCTTCCCTCTCTTTCCTTATTACTGTGTACTCCTGGGGAAACACGGCATTCGTTATGATTCCAGATAGTTTTGTTTCAGTGAGTTCGATTACATCTGGGTTCACTTCTTGTGCTCTTTCCCTTAGTTCACTTGTCTTGCTTGTGATCCCATCTATGTTCGAGTACATTACCCTGAAACTGACTCTCCTGCTTCACCTCTGGGGGAAGGGGACCTTTGGGATCTGGGGTGAGTGGGAGCTGGGGGGATCTGGCACGGGGAGACTGGTGGAGGAGGGAAGGCTTGGGGGGGTGGGGGAGAGGGGGTGGCGGGGGAGAGGGGGAGGGTAAGGGGGGTCGGTAAGAGGGGGACGGTAGGAGGGAAGAGTGAGAGGGAGAGGGTTGTGGGGGGAGAGTGAGAGGGGGAGGGTTGGGGGGGTGAGAGAGGGAGGGTTGGGGAAGCATGGGAGGAGGAGAGGCTTTGGGGGATTGGGGAGATGGGGGGGCTTGGGGGGGGAGAGAAAAGGGTGGAGGGCTTGGGGGGCGTGGGGGAAAAAGGAGGGCTGAGGTGGGTGAGGAAGAGGGGAGGGTTTAGGGGAGTGGGGGAGAGGGGAAGACTTAGGTAAGGTGGGGGAGAGTGGGGGGCTTAGGGGGTCAGGGAAGAAGGGAGGGCTTGGGGGTGGGAGAGACGGGAAGGCATGTGGGAGAAGTGAGGGCTTGGGGGATGGGGGAGAAGGAAGGTCCTGGGGAGAGGGGTGAGTGGGAGGAGGAGGGTGAGTGGGAGGAGGGGGGTGGGTGGGGGGAGGGTGCCCTAGGTGGATACTTAGTGGGGGGCTGACAGGGGATGGGGCAGGTTGGGTAGAATGTGGCGGTGGTGCTCCACTCCCTGTGGCTGTTGCACTGTTTGAGGAGGGTTCTCCACTTCCCTCTGGGATTGTAGGATTCTGGGTTGTGGTACTCTGAATCCTTTCTCTCTCCCTGCGCTCCTTCCTTGCATCTGCTGCATGTATTCTCTCTTCCCTTGTCATATCCCTCTGCAGGAATACTTTTTTGAACTTCGGAACATTTGCTAGACCGCTCTTCCTTGCTAACAGTTCCAATGTGTGTGTGTGTGTGTGTGTGTGTGTGTGTGTGTGTGTGTGTGTGTGTGTGTGTGTGTGTGTGTGTGTGTTTACATTGGCGTGTTATAGTGAGGGGGGGGGGCTAGTCGGTGGCAGTGTAATGTAACACAGAGGTGTGAAAAAACTATTATGTTTGTGTGTGTGAGTGCGGGGGTGTTTGTGTATAGGAGAAGGGGGGAGGGAGGTGTCTCGGGGCAGTGTGAGGGATGGGAAGTTGGTGGGGATAGGTGGGCGGTCAGCCGGTCTTGTGTAGCATTTGAGTGTCAAAACCTGTGCCCAGAGTGAGCCACCCGAGTTGTATATCTGAGATATTTAGACCTACTTTAAATTAATTATTTTAAGTCACTCTGTACACTTTATTGAAGACCTAGAGAGGGGTACCTACCCCCCAGCTCACCCCGAGCAAGCACGCCTAGGTGAGTTTGAGGAGATGTCCTTATGACGGGGTTGGTTGCCTGTCCTCTCCTCTCCCTGTTATCAATGCTATCTTCACGTGCTCCTGGCTGTCTCCACGTGCTCCTGGTATACCATTCGTTCCTATCTTCCTCACTGATCGTCAGTCACTATGTGCAACATAGTATATATTCCTAAACGGTGCACACACTTTGGGGAATCAATCACTATGTGATTGATTGGGGAGTAGAAGAACTCCCAGAACCCCATCAACCAGGTATCAACCAGGTAACTATGTATGCTATAATCCGCTTCACAACACAATCACAATCTGCTTCACAACACTCAGCAAGCAAATCGTAGGTCCTGGCTAGGCTGACCCAACGGTACACATTGATCTTGCCACTAGACCTTATTTTTGCTTTCTTAATTGCTCTACCGCTGTAGGAGCTCACTATACACTTGATCACTGCGTTTGTATACACTCCTGTGACAAAAACTATGTTTCTTGTCTCAGTAACACTTCAATGTCTCGAGATAATTGATGTTATTCGCGGACCCTACGGACACCACGTGTGTCACTCACGACGCCAGACGACAGTGTCATCTGTGTGGACATTCACATTCCCAACAAGGCAATAATGCGTGAACGCCATCCTACACTCACTGTAGATGATATGATCTACCGCTTGAATGGTGCAACTGTATTCAGCAAGTTAGATTTAAACAAGGGCTATCATCAGCTTGAACTTGATGGCGATAGTCGCTTCATCACAACGTTTACGACATACCGAGGTCTGAATAAGGACAAGCGCCTGAGTTTTGGCATTAACAGTGCTGCTGAGGTATTCCACCATATCATCAGCCAGGTATTGCCAGATATATTGCAAGATGACATAATTGTTTATGGCCATACCCAAGCTGAACATGACAAAGCTCTTCGTGCAACATTGTAACGCTTATGAGAAAAGAATCTAACGTAAAGTCGTGCAAAGTGTGAGTTCAATCAATATACAATTGAATTCTTTGGACACGTACTTAGTGACAAAGGTCTGTCTCCAGATCCTACAAAAGTTGCAGAGATATCAAGAATGCTGCACCTCCTTCAACGTCCACTGAAGTACATAGTATTCTGGGAATGGCAAACTACTGCTCTCGCTTCATTCCAGATTTTGCTACTATTACGAAACCTCTACACGAGCTCCTGACGAAAAATGCATCATGGTACTGAAGTGATATCGAGCAAAATGCATTTAATGCTGTGAAAGATGCACTAGTAGAGAATGCGACTGCTGTGTACTTTGGGCGTGTTTTAGCCCAACACAAACCTGGTCAACCAGATTCCAGATTAATAATTGCCTACGTCAGCCGTTCTCTCACAGATGTCGAACAACGATACAGTCAGACAGAGAAGGAAGCTCTTGCTCTTGTATGGGACTGTGAGCACTTCAATGTGTATCAACTTGGTGCATCCTTCACTATGATAGTCACTGACCACAAGCTGTTGGTGACCATCTTCAATAATCCGAAGTCCAAACCACCAGCTCGTATTGAGAGATGGGCTCTTCGTCTGCAACCATACAACTTTACGGTGAAATACAATCCGGGTGCAGGCAATCCCGCTGATTACATCAGTCGACATCCTGCCAACAGTTTCACCATCACCAAGCATCAGCAAGTTGCCGAGGAATATGTACACTCTGTAATCTGTGATGCAGTCCATAAGGCTCTCGTTCTTGATGAAATCGGTAATGCAACCTTTGAGGACCCAACTCTGCAAGCAACAGTGGATGCAGTTACCAAGAAAAATTTTCCATGCATCCTACCCTCATGAGTTGACCAAGATGCATTCGAAGCACTTGAACGAATCCGGACTGAATTAAGTGTGTTACGCAACAACACGATACCGTGCTGCGAGGTACTTATATCGTCATTCCAGCAGTTCTAAGCAGCGAGCTCTGAAGCTTGCACATCAAGGACACCAAGGTCTTGTTAGGACCAAACAGCTGCTACGAGAAAGGTATGGCTTCCTGGCATTGATCGTCAAGGAAAGGACATGCATGATGCATGTGTCCCTTGCCAAGCTGCAGTGGATACTTCAAGACCAACACCTCTACAACCTTCACCACTACCTGCTGCACCATGGACGGAAGTATCGATGGACTTCTGCGGACTGCTACCAACTGGAGAGTACTTGATGGTAGTCATTGATGATCACTCACGTTATCCAGAAGTAGAAATCATCACTTCCACATGTGCAAAGGCTGACATCCTGAAATGCGACAAGATGTTTTCAAATTTTGGCATTCCTGAAGTTATCAAGACGGACAATAGACCGCCATTCATTGGACAAGACTTCGTCAACTTTGCTGAGCATATTGGACTCAAACACCGTCGTGTTTGAGTCCAATATGCTCTATATGCTACAACATCCTCAAGCAAATGGAGAAGTTGAGAGATTCATGCAACATCTCATGAAGCGGTACGTTGTGCTCATGCCGAAGGACGATCCTGGAAACAAGCTATGTATGCTTTTCTCAGGAACTACCGTGTAACACCGCATGGAACATTAGGCAAGTCGCCTGGTGAACTCTTATTTGGACGTCTTGTGAGAATCACACTACCTGTCATGCCAGCTGAGTTAACGGATAAACGTCTCGCTCAAAAGGATGCACTAGCCAAGGGAAAATGAAAATTGCTCATGATCAACGTGCAAAGGAACAATTCATTAAGGTTGGAGACACTGTTCTCGTTAAAAAGAAAAAAGAGGGAAGCTAGATATGCCGTATGATGCAAAACTATATAAAGTGATTAGTGTGAAAGGAACAATGGTAACAGCGAGTAATAGAGATCATAGTATAACACGTAATATGGCTTATTTCAAAGTGATTTCAACTACTGTAGAAAATGATAAAGTGCAAAGTGGTACAAACCATAAATAAAAAAAGAGTTATAACCCAAGAAACAAATCATCGAGGGATATTCTTGTGTTTAAGGACTCTCGTCCTAAATGTCATGTTAAACGCCCTACACGATTTGATGATTTATTGTGTTCCTATGTAATGCAAAGTATTTACTTATTATGCTAAATTAAATTTAATATTGTTTGAATAATGCAGATCTCTCATTCAATATTTTGTGTACTTTGTAGTTCAGTTTCTTTTATTTTTGTTTAACATTGTAATTGTATTTTAACATTGAAATCCTGTGTGGTAAAAATTAAGTTGTTTAAATTCTTTGTTTGCTTAATTAATGTCACATGTATGCACCATCTTTTGAGATGTTATTAACTTAAGTTGTGTCAATAACTTTGCTTAGTGCTACATGCATGGTAGTCATCCTGTATTCATTCTTTTTAAAGAAAAGGACGCTTGGACGCTGCTAATCATGTGTCCATATAAGTATTAAAGTCAGTAACCAAGCAATGGCTTTATATCAACCCTACAATTATGACCTCCTCAGCAACACAGAACACCACACTGGCAACAAGGATGAACAGTGAACTCAGGTAACGTCATCCAAGGGAAACACATTGCTTGATTGGGAATTGTCGTGTTGTGACAGGGTTGAGATTAACGTAATACATACGGGCGCAATTATCTGTCCATGGGACAGCTAATTGGTCACTCGAGCTAATTAGGGTAATTAGCATCTGCATAGTGAATTCACACAGTGTTGACTGACTGTCGTGATTTATTAATTTAGTCGTTACTAATTGACTGTTTACTAATTGACAGTCAATTAGCAGTCAACACCTGGTATTGTTCTTCAGCCTTATATCTTGCTCTGTTTAGGGAGCATTAGGAAAGCTATATAGTTGAACTACGTGTACATACTGTAAAAATGTGGAATGACTCCAATCTAAAATAAATATTACATCCATGTGGAATTGGAAACAGAGATCAGGATGAATGAAATTCCCTTTCAGAGAACATGATGAGAACACTCTTATCATACGAGATATGATTTAATATATCAGTGTCATCACAAGTCAGAAAAGTAAAACGGGTTGGTTAACAATAAACTACGAGGTGGAAATCTTACAATTTTGTATTTATATGATACCTTAGATTAGAAGGAGTGATAATGAAAATAACACCCGCTTCTGGATGAGAATAGAGATAGTAGTGAGAACCTTTATTTACGAAGTTTAATTGTGACTAGATCGCTTGGTATATATGATAACAAAACTAGTATTGGTATGTGGTGGTGGAAGACGCACTCGTGAGCAATACGGTGATATGTAGTTTAAACAAAGATTATCTCGCATATACTATAGAATGATTCTTACAGTTCAGTAAGAATGTGAGTTAGTTTAAGAAAAAAGACATCTCACTCTGCAAACCTATGTCAGTCAACCAAAAAAACTACACCAGTCTGCAGAAACTAGAACAGACTGCAAAACTAGGTACAACTACTGCTAATACTAACAAAATGATAGATGGGTATAGTTGTAGAAGGATGAATAGATGTAATGTGATGAGAAAAGTTTGTTTGTAAATTATATTCAAAGATGAGCAGAGTAATGTTGAGAATCTGGAAGATCTAAGCGAGAATATAAAAGTAGTGAGAACTTAAAAAAAATAACTTTAAAAGAACTTTAAAAAACTTAAAAGTAGTGAGAACTTGATTTACTAAAGCTATTTATTGTGAAGAGGTCACTTGGAAAATATGATAGCTAAACTAGTACGGGGTATGTGGTGGAAGATGAATATGTGAGCAATCCAGCGATATGTAGTTAAAACAAAGATGTCTCACACATATCATAGAAAGATATAAGAATGATATAAGAACTAGTTTGCTACAAGGGTGTGAGAGTAAGAATATAACTGAGCATGATTAACACTTTCGAAAAAATACTTTGCATAGGAAAGATTGGAAGAGTGTTGAAAGCATATATTGTTGAACTAGATAGATTTAGTGGAAAAATGACTTTACCCCTAAAAAACAAAACAAAAAACGTCACTCAGGCAGTAGCAAAGTGCTAGGAGGGTTGAAATTCCCCGAGAGCATGGAATTAGGTCTCCTATTGTAAGAGAATATAACAAAAATTACTACAATTGTGAACATACTTTTATGTGTAATATTACAGTGTACATGCTTCTATGTGTAATATCATAGTGTACATGTTTCTATGTGTTCTTCAGTACTGTACATGCCTTATGGATACTACATTAGTTTATATGCTTTCATGTGTAATACCTCAGGGTAGATGTCTTATGTGTACTACAATTGTGAACAAGTTTTTATGCGTAATACTAGCTGTATCCGGCCACGTGTTCCTGTGGCTCAGCAATGCATGTGTGTTGCTGAACCACAGTAACCTTCCCCTGTTTCCTCGTCCTCCCACCCATTCCTCACTCCCCCGTCCCCTCGTCCTCCCACCCATTCCTCACTCCACCGTCCCCTCGTCCACCTAACCATTCCCCACTCCACCGTCCCCTCGCCCTCCCACTCCACCGTCCCCTCGTCTTCCCCACCATTCCTCCACTCCCTTGTCCCCTCGTCATCCCCACCATTACCCCCTTCCCTGTCCCCTCGTCCTCCCGACCATTCCCCACTCCCTTGTTCGATGCAATCCCAAATAATCTGATATTCCCATCAGAAAATTGGGAACATCAAATGATCTGATGTTCCTATCACTGAAATATAAGAAAAACAGTTAAAAAATGGAAAACAATGAAAAAATAAAAAAATAAACTATACTCACAAAATGAACGGTATGGTAACAACACAGATCAATTCCAAAGCAATGTCACACAAAATAATTAAATAAAAATGAATATAAATAGAAATCTATGAAAATTAAATTTGTCAGTGAAATTGAAAACACTGAAATGGAATCGTAACATATTTAGTATAGCGTGTGTTACTCTTACTTGCAACAGATGGCACTGTTTTTCCCAAAAAAACATGTTTTTACCTGTCACAGGTGTGGCAACTGTACTTATACTCACGAAATGAACGGTATGGTAAACAACACAGCTCAATTTCAAAGCAATGTTACACAAAATAATTAAATCAAAATGAAAATAAATTAAAATCTATGAAAATTCAATTTATCAATGTAATCAGAAACATTGAAATAGAATCATAGCATATTTAGAATTGCGTGTGTTGCTATAACGTGCAACAGACGGCGCTGTTTTTCAGAAAAGCATGTTTTTTTCTTGTCACAGCTGTGGCATCTATATAGTAGGTATATAAAAATACAAGCATATTCGAATGGAGCGTTGTGTCAAAATTTCAAAGCAATCGGTGAAGAACTTTCGGAGATTACAGTGTGAGTTGTTCTTGCGACCAACAGATGGTATTGTTTAAAAAAAAAAACGTGTTTTTTTTCATTCACAGGTGAGGCATATATATAGTAGGTATACAAAAACACGCGCCTATTTGAATGCAACGTTGTGTCAAAATTTCAAAGCAATCGGTAAAGAAGTTTCGAAGATTTCCCTCTAATCAAAATCAAATGAAAAAAACGTTTTTTTTTCCCCGTCACAGATGTGACATCTATATAGTATGCATATAAAAACCCGCTCGGATGCGAATGGAACGTTGAGTGAAAATTTCAAAGCAATCAGTGAAGAAGTTTCGGAGATTAACGATTTTGAACAAATGAAAATTTACTTTTTTATATATATAGATTACAGTGTACAAGCTTCGATGTGTACTAACATAGTGTACATGCTTCTTTGTGTACTATCATAGTGTACATGCTTCTATGTGTGCTATCATAGTGTACATGCTTCTATGTGTACTATCATAGTGTACATGCTTCTTTGTGTACTATCATAGTGTACATGCTTCTATGTGTACTATCATAGTGTACATGCTTCTTTGTGTACTATCATAGTGTACATGCTTCTATGTGTACTATCATAGTGTACATGCTTCTTTGTGTACTATCATAGTGTACATGCTTCTATGTGTACTATCATAGTGTACTATCTTAGTGTACATGCTTCTTTGTGTACTATCATAGTGTACTATCTTAGTGTACATGCTTCTATGTGTACTATCATAGTGTACATGCTTCTATGTGTGCTATCATAGTGTACATGCTTCTATGTGTACTATCATAGTGTACTATCTTAGTGTACATGCTTCTTTGTGTACTATCATAGTGTACTATCTTAGTGTACATGCTTCTATGTGTACTATCATAGTGTACTACCTTAGTGTACATGCTTCTTTGTGTACTATCATAGTGTACATACCTTATGTGTACTACAATAGTGTACATGCTTTTATGTGTAATATTACAGTGCACATGTTTCTATGTGTACTATCATAGTGTTCATGCTTCTATGTGTAATATTAATGTACGTTTCTATGTGTACTATCATAGTGTTCATGCTTCTAAATGTACTATCATAGTTTTCTATCATAGTACTCATATATCTATGTGTTCTTCCCGAATGTACATACCGTATGTATACTACACTAGTGTAGATCTATAATACTTCAGGATACACATCTTATGTGTATTACAATTGTGAACATTCTTTTATGTGTAATATTACAGTGTACATGCTTCTGTGTGTACTAACACAGTGTACATGCTTCTGTGTGTACTGACATAGTGTACATGCTTCTATGTGTACTATCACAGTGTATCAAGTAGGAGAAACATGCAGCAAAATTATCAATACTATCTAAGTTTTACATCAGTTGTAAGTAGTGGATACATCCTAGTACATGAGGGGGGGGGGGGTGATGAAGTATGTGGAGTGGTATGGTTCTACAACACGAGGTTGATAATATGGTAATATTGATATGGTATATGGAGTATGTGGCTCCCTGATAATATGGAGAAATCATGAGAGAAACGGGAAATATCCAAACAAAAAATAATGAGGAAAGGTATAACTACTGTATAACATAAGCTATACAACAGTTAGGATTATGTGAAAGTACATAATATGGAACTTGATGAAGTATATGGCGATGTATGGATGTTCTACAACTTGTGAAGTTCCCTGATAATATGGAGAAAATGATGAGTGGCCCGGTTGCTAACTGAACAAAATAGTGAGGGAAAACACTTAACTACTATATAGCATCGTGATAAACACTAGGATAAGTAAACTTGGGAGGAGAAAGATATGAGTTGTGGGTAGTTTTCTTACGTAATTGAGGAGAAGGGGGAGGGGGATTTCTGTGGACAAATATAAATGTAGCGTTAACCTAAAAATGATGCAAAATCTTGCTTTAAAATATGAAATTTAACTAGTAATGGTTTCGAGGAAGCCTGTTATACATTCACTAAAGAAGGTTATCTCACCAGCGAGAGATGATGACAGCTGGTGAATAGCGCGGTATAGAGATCTGAGTTGCAAAATGATGATCTATAGCAATGTTGATGATAATATTAAATCGAGCTAAGTCTTATTAAGATTTTTGTACTGATTTCTAGTTGAGCTTTGTGCTGATGTGTTGGGAGAAAGAAGACCTAGAGTGAGTTTACCTCTTGCAGATACAGCACTGAGGGTGTATACCTGTCGTGGTCGACGTGTAGTGTCTTATGAAGATATATCTATGTTTATTGCGCGCATAAACGCCTTGGTAGATATAGAAAAGCATTATGAAGGAACTTATAATGAAAACTCTCATGTACAATATCAAATAGCGAGAAAAATTGAAGCTGTGGAGTCAGTGTATGGTCAATATAGATTGGAGGAAGAAATATACATTCCTGTCGAACTGGGGGTGGGGCTGTTGAAGTGAAATATGTTGATATACCATATTATGTTGAGTGGGTGCGAGCTATGGCGGAGATAAAAAAAATACAACGGTGTTGTATTGTTTTTAAACTATGAGAAAATTGGAGAGTTTATGATCGAAAAATACGAGCGCTGAATGTGTGTACTGAAATATACATCAGTGAATATGGGGAGTACTGTAGCACAACTGAGAGTGAAGAAATAGCTCCCGAGGGTATACAGCATTGGAGGAAGAATACTCACCCAGGACTGAAAAAGCTATTTGTGACAAGAGAAAACTGTGTGAGTTTTTGTCTAATTACATTTACTATTAATATTAAACATAGTAGCATATGTATTTCCTTAGTTATTTCACTCGGTACAAATATAGTGAGTGTAAGGGGGTGGTTGTACATCCTATCTGTACATCACATCTCTAAAATGAAATGATACTTTAATTTATAACTATAGATTGAATGTGCAGTTTTATCATAATCTCACTTGCTCGACTCTCTCTATTTCTCACGTTGTTTTCCTGATATAGTCTAAGATGAACGATTGAATATATTTACTATTCATATTAATAATAATAATAAACTGTTTAAGATACCTGAGTTGAGTTGTCTTGTCTTATTTTAAAAATTAGTACGTTGTGATTGGCATATTCTTACTGTAATCAATAGGAAGAATATATATTTTTCAATGTGTATGAAATTGTTTTCCCCTCTACATAAATTTGATATTATAGAATGATTATGATATTTTATACTAAACGTAACTCTCTTCACCTCTTTACAATGTTTCAATGTTATAGTTTGCTATTAATATAAAATAATAATAAAGATGTAGAATGAAAATTATATTTTATACCAAACATAAGTCTCTTTACCACTTTACGATGTATCAAGATTATACCTCGCTTTTAATATAGAATAATAATAAAGATGTTTCACTCAATACAAATATATATGTGTGAGTGTGTTTGCCGTCTTCTATCTATCTGTCTATGACACTCTCTCTCTCTCTCTCTCTCTCTCTCTCTCTCTCTCTCTCTCTCTCTCTCTCTCTCTCTCTCTCTCTCTCTCTCTCTCTCTCTCTCTCTCTCCCTCTCTCTCTCTCTCTCTCTCTCTCTCTCTCTCTCTCTCTCTCTCTCTCACTCTCACTCTCTCTCTCTCACTCTCTCTCTCTCTCTCTCTCTCTCTCTCTCTCTCTCTCTCTCTCTCTCTCTCTCTCTCTCTCTCTCTCTCTCTCTCTCTCTCTCTCACTCTCACTCTCACTCTCTCTCTCTTTCTCTCTCTCTCTCTCACTCTCTCTCTCTCTCTCTCTCTCTCTCTCTCTCTCTCTCTCTCTCTCTCTCTCTCTCTCTCTCTCTCTCTCTCTCTCTCTCTCTCTCTCTCTCTCTCTCTCTCTCTCTCTCTCTCTCTCTCTCTCTCTCTCTCTTCTACTCTTCTACAACAGATGATGCTGCTAAGCGGCAGATACTCCCACTTTATCCTGTGTAGTAGCGTAAACATATCTTTCAATAGTATATGGAAGGTATACCACATTATCAGCTGGTGGGCAGCTGCTGTTGTTGAGTTAGTTAGATAGATAGGTAGACTGGGAATATCTCTCTACCATGTTACACTTTGACTTATTATCCTTTTTTGTTGTGTGAAAGCAAGGATCTGGTTTAGTATTATTCAAATTTGACTTTATAACAATGAGATTGATTTGGAGAGATTAATTGTGATGTTGCTGGGGTTGTTGAGATAACTGCTACCCTACACGCCTATGAGGTAAATTAACTATTGTTAGAGATAATCCCTTATGTATATGTGAGTGTGACCATATTGCTGTTGTTGACTATTGACAATGCCCAAGTATTGATTTTTGGGGTATTGTATACAAGCGGGTAGGCGCTTGGGAGGCTCGCCCTGGAATGTTATGCTCTGAGGATGGTGGCAGGTGGTTTGACGTCAGGCCAAGCCCAAGCGGGCAGGTGCTTGACCAGTATTGATCCTGGGGGGCGGGGCTTACACAGATCGATATAGCCAACAACTGCTGTTTGACCGGCCTCATACCCATAGGGGCGTCAAGTCTTTCAGCGGTGTCGTATCGTCGAGGTTGTCTGTGTGTGAAGCTCCTACCCCGCCTTCGTCAGGAGAATCATGCTACTTACTCGGTGATGTGGTTTTCCCCAGTGAAACATTATAATACCCCAAACCCTTAGTGAATGATAGAGTGTGAGTATGTTGTCTGATCATAGTGAAATTAAAAATTATATTATATGATCATAGTGAAAATAATATGGAGTCACGTGGATGGATACTAAAGGTAAGTATGATAATTTTCTCTCCCCTATCTAATACACCTTCCCACCTTCTCCTGTGAACTGTCCCCTTTTGATATTTTTCTCTATCCTCCCTCCCCCCCCTCCTTCTCCCCCCCCCCCTCCTTCTCCCCCCTCTGAACATTCCTGTCAATATTTTGATACCCACTACACTTTGACTAACTCAGTACACGTCACTCACTGATACCCACTACATTTTGACTAACTCAGTACACGTCACTCACTGATACCCACTACATTTTGACTAACTCAGTACACGTCACTCACTGATACCCACTACATTTTGACTAACTCAGTACACGTCACTCACTGATATCCACTACACTTTGACTAACTCAGTACACGTCACTCACTGATACCCACTACACTTTGACTAACTCGTTCACGTCACTCACTGATACCCACTACATTTTGACTAACTCAGTAAACGTCACTCACTGATACCCACTACACTTTGACTAACTCAGTACACGTCACTCACTGATACCCACTACATTTTGACTAACTCAGTACACGTCACTCACTGATACCCACTACACTTTGACTAACTCAGTACACGTCACTCACTGATACCCACTACACTTTGACTAACTCAGTACACGTCACTCACTCATTTGCATCATCGATTTTCTTTTGTTGTTGATGTTGTTGTTGCTGGTGTTGTGTCGATTTTGTTTTCTTCCATCTCATACACCTTACTCCTCCCAATTCCGTCTTGCATAATTTTTGCTACATTCATCTTGCTCATCATCATCTTGCAACATTTTGCAATATTCATCTTGCTATTTTTTGCAAAATTCAATCTTGGGGATCTTTTGATCATTGTGCATCATTTTGCAACATTCATCTTGCTCATCTTCGTCTTGCAACATCTTGCTACTCTTTGCAGTATGTCTACAAGGATATGGGCGGAAGTGGACCCCACACCCATTCTGTGGGCGTTAGTGGACCATATACCCATCCACTGGGTGGTAGTGGAACCCCATACCCATTCTGTGGGTGATAGTGGACGCATACCAATCCAGTGAGTGGTAGTAAACCGGATACCAATCCAGTGGGTGGTAGTGAACCCCATAGCCATCCTGTGGATTGTAATGGACCCCATACATTTCATGTGGATTCCATTAAAAAAAATTTAAATTTTGCCCCGAGGGACGAGTTTATTGGGCAGCACCACTCATCCTGTGAGTGGACATACCACCATAGCAGCATATACAACACTCCCCAATAGGATGAAAACCCGCTGGGTTGTTCATCCTGTCACTTGAACCCAGACACAGCGGAGACCAACTTAATGGTCTCCAGTGAACAGCTTCTCAAACAAGAAGATTAACATCTGTCAACCCTTAAAATCTTACGTTATCTTGCGGGTGCAAAATGGGAGAATCTTTAAAGAACATTATCAATATTTGACAAATACTTAACTCAAACTATGTGGGGTTTATTATTCTACACATATTTCTAATGTCTCTCAGGTGTTCACATTCTCGTAGATAGTGATCAGGGCGGTGTCCGTCACTCTCATCACAGATTCTGCAACTCCTCTGCTCATTTGTTGTTTCCATTCCGAATCTCCATGGATATTTGTATCCAAGACGGATTCTCGCTATTACTCCCACCTCTCCCACTCTTCCATTAACCGTAGGAGTGTCGCAGAGCAGTATCCTAGGACCTCTCCTATTTCTGATATACATCAATGATCTGCCAAATGTCTCTAACATTTTTAAATCCATATTGATTACTAATGATCGCCACAGTCTCCGTGGCGTAGTGGTAAGATTCTCGCCTGGCATTCCGCGAGCGCTTTGTCCTGGGTTCCTATCCTGGCCGGGGAGGATTTACTAGGCGCAAATCCTTAGCTGTAGCCTGTTTAACTCAACAGTAAAATGAGTACTTGGTTGTAAAAACGATTCTTCGCGGGGGTCGTATTCCAGGGAACAATTAGGATTAAGGACTTGCCCGAAAAGCTATGCGTACTAGGGGCTGTACAAAAATGTAAGAATTCTTGTATATATAAATAAATAAAATATAAAAAATTATACCATCCTGATCTACTCAGACCCCCAACCCACACATATTAAATAATGTTGTAAATAATGAATTAAAAACAGTCCTCTTACGGATGTCAACCAACAAACTCACACTAAACATTGAAAAGACCTACTACATCTTATTTAGAAGCAAATCAACGAATACAATTCAGCTTCAGATAGACAATGTTAACATTAGCAATAAAAATGATAGAAAGTTCCTTTTGGCCTATACCTAGACAAGAGACTCAACTTCATAGCACCCACATACAACACACAAATAAGAAAGTCTCTAAAACAGTTGGTATACTCTCTAAAAACAGATATTGTGTGCTATATATACTCTGCTCTCCTCTCACTATATTATGCACTAATTTTTATCTATCATACTTATGATATCTGTGCATGGGGTTCAACCTCTGCAAACTACCTCAAGCCCATCATCACCCAGCAAAAATCTGCTATCAGAACTATAACGAACTCTGCTTTCAGCAAACACTCAGCCCCCCCCCCCCCCTGTATAAATAACTAAACATAAATTCACTACACACATTCTCGTGTGCCAATTACATTTACAAAACCCTGTTCTTAAGTACAAACCCGGTTCTGAAACTCTTCCTGAACTTCCTGGTAATAGAACACAGGTTCTGAAACTCTTCCTGAACTTCCTGGTAATAGAACACATAATCACCACCAGAAATAAATATCTCTTTGACATCCACTGAGTTAAGCTTTATCTGTGTAAACACTTTATGCAAATAAAGGTCTCTAGTCTTTGGAACTCACTCCTTAGCGAATTGAAAAGCTGTCAAACTTTTGCCTAGTTCAAAAATAAAACAAAAAAAATGCTTGAAACTCGCACTGTATCTAGTGCTGCCCTATTCCCCAATATATGTACCCGTGCTATACAACTTTATCATTGTAATCATTGCTGCTATCTTGTATAATGTTATTCACATAGTTTGCTACATTATATCTTGCAATAATCCTCAATTTATGCTAAAATGTACCTGTGGATACCCTTTAAATTTACTTTAATGTACTTAATTTTTTCGTCAAATTTCTTATACAATGTATTTTTTTTACTTTCTTACAATGCATTTTTATACCTTCTTACAATGTAATTTTATTCTTTCTTACAATGTACCTGTAAACATCTTTTTTTTAGTTTGCTAGAAATTGCCTTCTTAAAATTATATATTAGTTTAAGGATCTGCCCGAAACGTTATGCGTGCTAGTGGCTTTACAAGAATGTAAAATTTCAAATCTCCGTATCCTCATAAACCCAATGTATCATGAACAAATCCACAAGGGCCGTGACGAGGGTTCGAACCTACGTCCGAGAGAATCCCAGACGCTCCCTTAATCGACTGAGCTACGGCAGGGTCAAAAAAGTTCTACTGAACTTACTTGGATCCTGCAGCCTCTTCGAGAGACTTATTGCGCCTATAGTGTTTCCCTCAGCTATTTTCTAGCTGACTGTTGCTCTGATTTTCGATGTCTCTGATACGCTATTGTTGCTCTTCCTATCGTGGGTGTTTTTCACATGACTGGGAAGGCGCAACTGGTTGTCCTCTCTGGGAAAATCAATTATGACTCTGATTACTGAGGCAGCTAAGGTTTTATCTCTCCTTACATGGGTTGCTAGACATATGTTGTCAAACAGTAGGAGCTTGTGCCATGGTTGGGTCGTTCCTGGAAATTCGTTAACCTTTCTAAGGAAGGTTCCTGGTAGTTTGGCTGCTGCATGGGTGAGGGCCGATTTTTAGGGATTTTCCAGTTTGTCCAAGGTACACAGACTCACAATTATTGCAGTGGATTGAATAGACACAACCTGCTGTAGCCGGGGTTGTGTGTATTTAAGTCCAATAAAATTGGATCTAATTGTCCAATTTATAGTCAAATTTAATAATCAATTAAATTTGACTAACAATGATTGTGAGCCTGTGTATCTTGGACAAACTGGAAAATCCTTAAATTTGCGGTTATCCCAACACGTTTATGGTAGTAGAACTGCCCAAACTTCTTGCGCATTTTATCTACACACAAGTCTGAGTGAACACACTATTAATTGGGGAGGAGCGAAAAGCATTGCTAGTTACAGCAGTTTCGTCAAACGGAATTTGATTGAGTCTGTTCTACTCAGTCAGTGTCCTAATCTTCTCAATGTTAATACTGGTATGTACAAACTAGACCCGTATTTAAGCTTCAATATTGCACAACAATTTATGAAAAACTTTGATAAAGAGTGTTGCAATGTTGGGATGTTTCACACCCTGGTAACTTGCACTGGGTTTGACTCTTCAGATTATGTTCCACAGCTCTGAATAAAGGCGGTCTTTGCGGTTAGCAAAGTTTAGGTCTTTTGTATATTGTTTCTTGCAGCCCTGAATTCTGATGGCTTGTAGCGAATTTCCGTGAAGTTTACCATAGTTCAAGATATTTCGTTTTCTTTAGATGACACTGTCATTGCCAGAATTGGGCTGGGATATGGATATCTATGGCAGGTGGCTGCAGGTAAAAAATCCCCCAATGGCGAGCATTTCAATTGTGAACTATGTGAACAAGAGTGATGTGAACGGTCACCCACCTGCATCAGTGGTGACCGGGCAGTGTCCGTGTGTGCACACCACCCACCTGCATCAGTGGTGACCGGGCAGTGTCCGTGTGTGCACACCACCCACCTTCATCAGTGGTGACCGGACAGTGTCCGTGTGTGCACACCACCCACCTTCATCAGTGGTGACCGGACAGTGTCCGTGTGTGCACACCACCCACCTTCATCAGTGGTGACCGGACAGTGTCCGTGTGTGCACACCACCCACCTTCATCAGTGGTGACCGGACAGTGTCCGTGTGTGCACACCACCCACCTTCATCAGTGGTGACCGGGCAGTGTCCGTGTGTGTACACCACCCACCTTCATCAGTGGTGACCGGGCAGTGTCCGTGTGTGCACACCACCCACCTTCATCAGTGGTGACCGGGCAGTGTCCGTGTGTGCACACCACCCACCTTCATCAGTGGTGACCGGGCAGTGTCCGTGTGTGCACACCACCCACCTGCATCAGTGGTGACCGGGCAGTGTCCGTGTGTGCACACCACCCACCTGCATCAGTGGTGACCAGGCAGTGTCCGTGTGTGTACACCACCCACCTGCATCAGTGGTGACCGGGCAGTGTCCGTGTGTGCACACCACCCACCTGCATCAGTGGTGACCGGGCAGTGTCCGTGTGTGTACACCACCCACCTGCATCAGTGGTGACCGAACCGACTACCTACTATGTTATTATTCTTAAACATCTTCCATCTTTTAATCAAGTTGTGGGAATGGGTCATCATGGCCGGACATAGGTTCTGCAGGTACCCAACCTTCATATATCTCTGCAATTATATTTCTTGCATTCTGGTATTTAAAATAATAAATTATATTTTAATATAACGAGGAAATATAAAGAAAAACAAATATTGCTATTAATTAGGATTTTTTGGATGAAACAACACTCAATCAAGATTTACCAGGTGACCTTAGCGGAAGTTTCCATTTTGCATCAGTGTTCTGGCGCTTCCTGGTGATGGTGGCGTATGCGGGGACCTCCCTGCTGGTGATGGTCACGGTGCTCTTCCCATCCTGGAGGAGTAGTCGCCTCTTCCCTCCTGCTTCACACAGTGGTCACCTCTCTCGCCTCGCCCCGGGAACCAGCCACAAGGAAACTACCAACTCTCTGCACGGTGGCCACACAGGGCCAAACCAGCCCATCGCTCCCCTGCCACTCTACCACCTCCAAGCTGATCCAGGACCCCCAGGTAGGTGGCCATGGCCACTTTTCTTATTTTTGTTTTTGGATCCTTCAATTCCTAAGATCAAAAGCGCACGCAGAGGATTGACTGAGAATAATGATAATCGTAGCAAATTGTGATTAATAACTCTTGCCGGAGTCTGGAGAGCTTCAGAGAATATTGACGGCAAGTGTTGATTATATGATAAGAATGTTGATTATATTGTCGGAAAATCCGACACCATTTAATAATCATACAGATAATAGCTGTATTGTATAAACAAGTTACCCATAGAAAACGTAACTTGTAGTGGAATTACCGTCTAAAGAAAACGGGATATCATCACCACATACTATTATAAATCACCACCTATTATGGTGGGAATTATTCTTAAATACATTAGTCTTTGGACTTTACCATCATAAAAACATCTCATATAAATTAACTTAATTATCAGTATTAAAGTAGAGTAAATGTGACCCTTCTATCACTTATTGACATCTGGACAATGTAAGCTAGGCGTCAGGGTGAGGGAGGGCAGCCATTGTTGTTGTCACCTCCGAGACGCGTGGAGCAAATTCGGCTCCTATTATATCTGGACAATGTCGGCCAGTAGCGTCAATAGTATGGAGTGTTAGACATTGCCATTGTTTATACTAGACCAGAGGCGCAGGGAGCAATTCGGCTCCTGTTAATTTTACTTGGACGAAGTGTTATGGAAACCAAAGGTATACCATTATTACACACTGTCAACAAATTCAAGTTAAGTGTCTTTCCGAAACCCGTATATCTATCATTAGTGGCCATTAATGTCATTGGGTAGGGTGATCCGGTTAGATCACGAAATCGCCTCATACTAAAGGTAATTAAGCCAGGTCTTTAAGGTTCCATGTACAGTGTTTTCTCTGATATAGCTTGTCATATATAGGTATCTGGCTTTACAGCTAGCACCCTTTTGACAGGTCAAGACGAGGAAGCATGCTTTGTACATCAGTTACCAGGGTGATGGAAGCTACCTCAAAGAGGGAAAATGTGGTGTCTACATCCTGGTTATACCTGTTGTACAAATAAGATAAGGAACCTCTTCAATGTATGTAGTCTAATACTGTAGTTTGATTGGCTGCATATATATAAATTTAATTAATATAAACCCCCCTAATGTGTAGAGGATCGATTTGTGAGATTGAGATTATTGCAGAAATACAGTCCACTTAACATCATACAAATTGCTATCGAAGTATATAAATTAACGTAAATATAAATTCATATAAATTAAATAAATATAAATCTCACAGGTCGGTTCCCACATTATTTGGTCATCTTCGAACCGGATGACGGATTATTTGGTCTTATGAACCCATATTTGGTCATCTTAGTACCGGATGAACCAGTTAACCAGTGGATTCATTAAATAAATTAGTGCAGTGTGATTTAAACAAAACAGCAGTCAAAGGCGGCAGCGTTGTCTCGAGCGAGTTCACAAGCCCCGCTCAGCCCAGTTAAGCCTTAGTCAGCGGTTTGATGTACACCCACAGATTTGGTGGCGTGTTATTCTGTGAAATGACAGCGCTGATATAGAAGCCAGCCAAATTAGTGACTGCGTCGCTAGATTGTTCACGGATTTCGTGGTGTTAAATTTCGCGAGAGATTATCTACGAATTTTGTGGACTTTATTTCGCGAGGTCACTAATAATATTTAATACTTCTTGATAATATTAGAAGTTTTATAGAGGCAATTAAGAGGCTATTATCAATAATTGTATATATTATTTCTCCAAAATAGAGAATTATTTAATATATATTGCACTAGTGATCACAGTATAATATTTACTAATTGCCAACCAACAACAGGGTAGGATATTAACTATTGACTAGTTGAACTATTATTGTTCATCCTAGTCCCATTATTACCATAGTCAGTTGTACTATATTGAATAACCTAACACCAGTAATGATTGGTGCAGACCCTATTTTGGGTGTAATTTTTATCAACTCGAATTGAGTTGTATATATAATAAATTACTTATGATCATTACACCTTTGAGTGATTAATTAGTGTCTCTACCATCCTAGGGTGATATAGAGGAGCTAACCTAAAGGTACTTCCAGTGACACTGGTTTATCACTCAAATCATTAGTGTGTATGATTGTATATATATATAATGTGTATTAATTTTAAGTGCTAACCTCTAGTAGAGGTAGGATTATTGCCTAGTGAGTGCATTTTACCCTAGGCTACCATTAGAGCTTGTTCAGTATTATGAGCAGCCCAAGTACAAGCCCCACAAGGCTTCACCAACTAGCCAGGATGGATAATGCAGGGAGAATGAAAAGAACCCTTGCAGGTCTTAAAGGCCACTTAACAAGACAGATCAAGAAATGTGAAGATTTGTCACAACAATCTCAAGTTGATTATGCTGACCTGGAAAGCTATTATCAAGCAGCTGCAGGTAAATTTGAGCAAATCAAATGTCAAATAGCAACATATGTGGCTGAACTTGCCAACACCAATTTATCAGAAACAGAAATAGACGACATTATGGTTGATCTTGCGAATTATGAAGATCACACTCAGGCCACGTTACAGCCTTATGTCAAATTAATTGCCCAGAACAAGGCAACAGCAACAACAACAACAGTTGCATCTAATACGAGTCAAGCAGAAGCTCGACTCCCTCCAATTAATTTACCCACTTTCTCAGGAAAAGATGAGGAAGATTGGGACGAATTTTGGAACAAATTCGTTGACCTTGTGGACTCAAAACAATCTTTACCAAAGAGTAGTAAATTCTCTTATTTGCAAGGCCAATTATCAGGTGAGGCTAAAACAGTAGTATCCCATCTGAGATTAACTAATGACGGCTATGATCTGGCAGTAAAACTCCTCAAGGATAATTATGCTGATCCAGAAGTAAGAACATCACATTTAGTTCATGAGCTGTTGCATTTACCCCCACCGGAGGCTTCAGCTGATTCACTCCAAGTCTTCAAGCTGGAGGTAGAATCATTGATCAATGCCCTCAGCCTGACAGCAGATACAAACGGGGCTGAGTGGGTCTTGAAAATAATTGTCCAGGAGAAAATTCCTAGGGACATATTGAGACAAATGAGTGCTCATTACAATAAAAGCATCTTATCCATGAATGAAATATCTGAAGGTTTAAAGTCAGTAGTTCATCAATTACGAACACATGACAAATTAAAACCACCAAGTAAACCCTCAGAAACCAATAATAGTAAACCACAGAGTACCAAAGGTACTCCAAATCAATCTAGACAATATAATTCAACACCAAAGTGGAACAGTAGCAGTGTGGGCGTATATGCAGTGGGACCCTCCAAGCCTATAGTTACTGTGTCACCCAAGAACGTGACACCAAAGGGTACAGGAAGCTATGAAACATGTTTGTTCTGCAATGAGAAACATTCAATGTACCACTGCCCTAATTTTCCTGATAGTGACGCCCGTGTTGAGCGACTCAAAGATTTGCAACATTGCACGAGGTGCCTCAGGAAACATAACATCAAGGATTGTGATACCCAATTACACCCTTGTAATAGGTGTAACAAAGGTCAACACCATGCAGCATTGTGCAGAGACACCAAAACAACGTCTCCAAACCACAAGGTGGAAGATAGCATTCCCACCTCAGTACAGTACTGCAAGGTGCAACAAACAAAGAGTGTCCAATCGGCAAAGTCTAAAGGTAATACGACTTTGCCTACTGCCCAAATTACCATCCTGAATAAGAGGGCCAAGGTCCATACCCGTGGGTTGTTTGACCAAGGATCCCAGAGAACATTTGTCACTAAAAAGTTGGCAGATGAACTACAATTAAGGCCTGTAGCCCAGACGTCATTCAACATCTCAGGGTTTGTAACAGATGCAGGACCTCAAGTCTACCAGGTGGTACAACCATCAGTACGCTTAGGCAGGTACGTCTGTCGAGTACAAGCCATTGTGGTGGACAAAATACCAGTAGACCTACAAGTTCAAGGTCTGAGAGCAACAGCCAAATTCCTGAGAAATAGAGGAATAAAATTGGCAGATAATATTAAGTCGATCACCTCACTGACTTCGGTCTCCTTGTTGGGACAGACTATTGCCATCGATTCATCGGTAGCCCTACTAAATATCAGGGCATAACCATGTTAAACTCTGCAGGAGGTAAATTACTCTCAGGCCCAGTATCAAGCCTGAGGAGACCTATGCCTGCAGATAAACAATACTAACAGAAATCTAAATTTGTCAGCTGATTATATTTCTCCAGTAGCATTATACTAAGGAGATTACAGCTGACTATACCAACAGAGGTTGATGTTAGTATCATCATATAAAGCTGAAGATGAGTACATGAGGCCTCAGTGGCAAATCAGTGAACAGTAGCCTAAATCAACTACAAGTCACTGCGACCAATGTCACTGAACCCACTGCAGTCTCAGAACCATACTTTGCTTTAATGATGAGCTATTCAATCTTCTGAATCAATTAACTAAATTAAACCCCAATAAATCTGATGACTGATTTGATACATTTATTATTTAATCAAGATGTATTCCATGGGCCACAGTGTTTATATATCAGTGACCAGTTACCTGAACATTTCAAGTTATATCTAATGTCACTGATCTCACTGCAGTCCCTGAATCATACTTGACTGTAGTACTTGATCACATCCAGTCTTCTGGGTTAAATAATATGTAATTAGGCTTGAATATTAGCCTTTCAAGAGTTGACAGGGAAATGAAATTGCATTAGACTTCTAACCCCTGCAACTCTAGTACGGGACATCCGTCCTTTACGAACAGACGAACAAATGTGTGATTACTAACTACTAACATCAAATTAATCTAATAATTCGAAGGAGGAGTATCAGTGTTCATCTGTTCTAAAGAGGACTTCGACCCGTGAGCAGCCCCCTGAGGAATTATGTCGGAAAATCCGACACCATTTAATAATCATACAGATAATAGCTGTATTGTATAAACAAGTTACCCATAGAAAACGTAACTTGTAGTGGAATTACCGTCTAAAGAAAACGGGATAGCATCACCACATACTATTATAAATCACCACCTATTATGGTGGGAATTATTCTTAAATACATTAGTCTTTGGACTTTACCATCATAAAAACATCTCATATAAATTAACTTAATTATCAGTATTAAAGTAGAGTAAATGTGACCCTTCTATCACTTATTGACATCTGGACAATGTAAGCTAGGCATCAGGGTGAGGGAGGGCAGCCATTGTTGTTGTCACCTCCGAGACGCGTGGAGTAAATTCGGCTCCTATTATATCTGGACAATGTCGGCCAGTAGCGTCAATAGTATGGAGTGTTAGACATTGCCATTGTTTATACAAGACCAGAGGCGCAGGGAGCAATTCGGCTCCTGTTAATTTTACTTGGACGAAGTAAAGTTTTACTTGGACGAAGGCCACCTGCCTGAGCTGCTCCTCAAACCACACTGTCTCTCCTCTCTCTGATGCTCCTGTACCCAGGAGCCCAGAGCAGAGTATTGTTCCGCATCGTTAAGTTACTTACAAGGCTTAAGTTATAACAATTAACCTCTGTTGCACTGAATGATCCCGATTGGTTGAATTATTTTACTGAAGTTAAATTACCCAAGCATCTTAAGGAAGAGCTATTTCCAATTACAAAATGGGTCTTTGACCTTTGAGAAATAGAGGACATGGAACCTCGTGACCTATGACCGCCAGGTCACTCCGCAATAAAGAGTAGTCCTGGCTTGTGACGTCACTGATGGTGACTTAACTCAATAATTAGAATACTCTTGATATTATAAACAGTAATACTATACAATACAATTTGAATGCAAAATGAATGAAGGCTAATTTCTCTAAATAAGTGAATACTATAGGATGATTCATTATACGAAACTAAGAACAAAGGCGTCAATTATTTTCACCGCCAATTCCCTGGGGGATGCGCGTTGCTGGGGTCAGGTCTCTACACGAGACTTCTGGAACCTTCTGGATAATTCTTACAACAAACCTAGTTTGTTACAACCCCCCCTTCCCCCCACGGCACAAGCACTTAGTAAACCTTGTTAATTTGTTAAAAATAACGAGGTTTAGTATCCAAATGCACAATTCAGCTCATGCCACAAACAAAAGCTAACCTAACTAAAAAAATTTGACAATTATTAGTGTCCAACATCATCATAATAAACATGTTCAAATTCATAAATTTCCCAGCTGTCAACTGACAGCAATCCTCCGACATCAGGAAACATACATCCTACCCTTACTGACATAGCTAAATAACATGTCCCCACTCTAACATCAAAGACTAGCTATTAAAATCTCTTGGCTCTTCACTAGCCAAGTTCATGTGTCCTCTAGAGCCGGCCACATTGTGCTCCGCCATAAAACATGAAAGTTATATCTTCAGACTGAACTTTCAGTCATCCGGGAGCATACTACGGAACTATCAAGTTCACATCCGTGTACTGTCCACTCCCCAATCAATGTCAACCTTGCCATGCTAAAGAACACACCTAACGTTTATTACATGTATCTAAAAATATAAAAAAATCCTATACTATATCACAGGTTTCAGCTGACTGTACAGCCAAGTGTCCTCACTCACTAGAAGTGTCAATGTTTATATTGGTCCGCCTCTCCTGTGTTCAAACATTCTGAAAAAGTAGCACACAACACAATTTTCCATAACCGTTTGTTCTGGGCTTAGACAATTACACAGGGGCTTCGATTTTGATTACTGACTAATTTATAGAGTGAAATTTCCATATATCATTATACCAGAATAATTATTTTAAATCTGTTTTTCAACATTTATAAGGTATTGCGATTCTAAATCTGTTTTTCAACATTTATAAAGTATCGTGATTCTAAATCTGTTTTTCAACATTTAAACAAAAGTGTCCAGATATTCTTTACACAGATGTTCAGAGCCAACTTTATCGTTTGTATCAATTGTTCATATTGAGTAATCGAGAAAAAAAAAATCGATGCTGCTGGACGCTGAATGTAGTCGCTGACGATGACGGTGTCGATCTTGCTTCTTCCCATGTGTAGACATCGATACCTGGTCCTCTTGTACTCCCATCCGGTAGTCTTGAATGACGACAGAGTGTAGTAGAGCGGAGTGCCAAGTGGCAGCTGTAGAATACTGTTACTTTGGCCATTGATCTTGCTCCCGACAGTCCACACGTCTTCATATCAATCACAGTTCACACGGCAGTCTTGATGTTAAACTTGACGTCGCAGATGACCACAGCAGAGCAGGACTGGATGTACCGACAGTGTCTCGTAACAGGAGTGGTGTCAGAAGGTCGTAGAGGCGGGTTGCTTGTTTGCAGAACAGGTGAATCTCGTCTTCCAACATTGCTCACGACATCTCAGGCGTTTCTTAATGTCACCAGGTTACTAGGCCGTAAACACCAACTGTGTATACTCTCGTACCGCCGACTGTAGGCCAAAGGAGACAATTTTGCGACCTTCTATTGGCGAGTCCCGGTACTCTGTAGGGAAACCGTACCTTCCGCCTGTAACCGCCTTAGTTCCGCTTTCTTGTTACTTCAGATGACGTAATCATTAATCTTCCGGCGAAATTCTTGAGTACTGCTACGTGCTTTCCATTTCCTGACCTCTCCTCCAACACTGCTGGAATGGCTGCAGTCTTGATGACGCAGCAGGTGGGTAGTGGTGATCTCGGGACAGCTACCCCGGCGTTGTATGGCACCTCCGGTGACTGCTATATGTGGACAGCTCGCTGGCCCTGATAACCTCGTTAGTGACGTGAGGCGTCGGCCGGGTGACTCTTGGATAGTCACTCATCCCCAAAGTAACTGATGTATGGGTTACTGGGTCTGGTGGGGGGAGGGCTTTGTGTAACGTGCCTCCCCCTCGGTCTTTACAGACAAGGGTTCACGTGTGGCTGGAACAACTGGGTCAGTGTACCAATCAGACCTGGAAACAGACAGACACAACACAGCGGAAGCATAGATATACTCTGGGTTTGGTGGAGGTGGAATCCCAGAGCACGGTAAAAGCTGCTACCCGAGTTAAGTATAGAGACAGTTCACCTCATTGCCTCTACAGGAAAGTCTAATGAATACTAAATTATACTAACCAAGGAAGTTACTTTACTGTATAGCGCGAGATCTCATTGCCATAGGGTGGCGAGACTGCACCTGACTACTGATGAGCGATGACAGAGGGTCATCCTCATCCTCTGACTCGTCGGTGAAGCCATGAGTCAGCACTGCTGAGTCAGGAACTAGACCCTCTGAAGGCAGTTCTAATTCTTCTCTAGCATGATAATGTTTCAATTTATTTACATGAATTGTCCTTTCCACCTGGTCCTCGAATACTCCTTTTATAACAAGATTAACCGGCCCCGCCCTTTTAATTACTCTATATGGTCCTCGCCACCTCGGAGCAAGTTTCCTACTCTGATTGGCGGGCGCAGCCTCATTCACTCTCCATACGAGGCTTCCTTCTTTCAACTCAAGGGGGCGCACTTTCTTGTCATAAAAATGAGCATACCGATTCCGTGCCTTCTTGGACGCTTCAGCTGCAATATTCCATGCATTTCTCATTTTTCCAAGGACCTCTGAAGGATAATCCTCCCCGTATGCAACATTATACAGGCTGTTAGATAACTTAACAGGCTGTTAGATAACGAGAGGCTGTTAGATAACGAGAGGCTGTAAGATAACGAGAGTCTGTATGATCATGGGAAGAGAAAAGTTACGTCCGTTCTGCGAGGTATGAATTGGATTGGATGTTCAACCCGTCCTCCTAATAGAGCATCGCATTTTGACGAATACTCAAAAGTTTTGTGCACTTATTACTAAAGCGATATTAAAAAAAAAAAATTGAAAGCATACAAAATGAAGCCGTGACAATCATTCTTGGAGACCGAAGAACTGCCAAAACATCTAATCAACGAGAGGAGTTGTCCCTCCCCAGTGTTAAAACCAGAATTAAGGAACTGGATGCTAAGCTTGCAATTAAGATACCCAGAGATCCTCATTACAATAATATTGCCAAGAAAAATCTGAGTCCTGTGCTACTTTCAGGGGAAAACATGAGAAGCAAAAAAATGGCAACACATATCAGTCTGCTACCTCAAAAAACTTCACCTGCTTGAGCAAGCCCGTGAGCTTATGCTTGTAGAGAGGTTACCTCCCTGGGTGGATGACCCGTACATGATTATCATCAATGAGATGACAACGAAAAAGATCAACATGATAACTCAAGAAATGAGGCACAATTATCTTGAGGAAATCTGTAAAGAAGCCGGAAATTAATTAGATCAAATCTACATTTATGGGTCATATAATCTTTTCAATGGCAGGGCTGGTGCAGCATACACTGTAATTAGAAATAATGCTTTTCAATGCGGAAATGAAGAAAAAGCACGTATTGAGAACTACGCCTGTTCGATGCAAGCGGAGCTAACTAACATTGTTATGGCGTTAAGCTTCCTTGAACAAAACACTAATGGTGCAGTGATCTGAACTGATTCTAAATAGCGCTGCAAAGCCTTAGTAAAAATCGGGCAGAAAATCCTGTGATAGTCGCTTAGATCAATAGAGTTGTGCGGGTACTAACCAATCAAGGAAGAGTCGTCAAATTTCTGTGGATCGCCCTCCCCATGTTGGAATCTGTGGAAATGAACGAAGAGACGTGCTGGCTGCTGAAGGCGCTGAAGGAGACCATATTGAATACTTCATACCGCAGACTCTTCTACAAATTAAAGGTATTATCAGAAAACATCACCGTGACAAGGTTACTGAGGAAAGGAGGATAGAAGAACAAATCGGTGAATCTGCACGCTGGTACAATGTGGTTGCAGCTGGCAATCCCAGTCATTATGGACGAAGTGGAGGTGGCCGCGGGAGAGAATCAGTAATAGCAAGAATCCGTCTTGGATACAAATATCCATGGAGATTCGGAATGGAAAAAAACAGTTGAGCAGCGGAGTTGCAGAATCTGTGGTGAGAGTGATGGACACCGCCTTGACCACTACCTGAGAGAATGTGAACATTATGAATATGTGCAGAATAATAAACCCCACATTGTTTGAGTTAGGAAAATACTATTTGTCAAAAATAGATACTGTTCTTAAAAGATTCTCCCATTTTGCACCCGCAAGACAAAGTTAGTACTTAAAGGTTGACAAATGTTAATCTTATTGTTTGATAAGCTGTTCACTTGAGACAATTAAGCAAGTCCAAGCTGAGTCTGGGTACTGGTGACTGGATGAACAACCCAGCGGGTTTTCCTCCTATTGGGGAGTGTTGCACATGGTGCTATGGTGGTATGTCCACTCACAGGATGAGTGGCGCTGCCCAATAAACTCGCCCCTCAGTGCAAAATTTTAATTTAAATGTTCTGTTTTCTGTTTTGGGTCATTTAGTAGGTCAGAATAGGTCACTTTAGTATGACAAACTGTCATACTAAACAGAAGTATGGGACAGTGGCGAAAGACATTCCCGACCTTGTAAAGCTCAGCCCCACATAGGCACTGTGCGGAGCACTGTGCTTGCTCCAGTACGTTTCCTCATCTCGGACATAGACAAGTACCCAAACTATACAGTATGATTTGTGTCCCGCTGTAGAGTAGAACTGCCATTTAGAAAACACTGTACGAACGTCAGAGGTCCTCGGGTGGATATTGACCAGAGGTCCTGTTCAATATCCGCCCAGCAAACATAAGAAATATTGCCGGTAGATGTGTTCAAGGAAAATTAGACATTTAGACACGTCTTTGCTAGAAGTACCCAACTAACCGGGTTGTAGTAGATATGTGGGCCAGCGGGCCGCTTGAAGGAGTTGTGAGGAGTTCAAGTACCTTATCATCTTTTGCTGATGATACTGCGATTTTTATGAATATGATTACTAGAAATATGTAATACAGAAGACATAGCAGATAAAAATAAATGAGCCTCGGGGGAATAACATGTAAAAAAAAAATTACAGTTCCTTCGCTATGGAAAAACTACAATAGAACAGAAATCATATATAAAATGCAGTCAAATCATACTGTAGAACGTAAAAGCATTATATAAGATTTAAGAGTAATCATGTTGGATGACCGTACTTTAAAAAAAACACATACTAAAGTAGTTGTCACAACTGCAACAGAAACAAAGCTTAGATAACAAGAACCTTTCCAACAAGAGATGTAAGACAATAACAGCCCCATTCAGAGCTGGAGATATTGCTGACCTGGAGAACGTGCAAAGCTACTTTACTGCCTAAATTCATACAATAAAATATCTAAATTATTAGGGCCGCTTAAATTCCTTAAATCTGTATTCTCCAGACTGCAGGCGAGTGATACAAAATAATTTACATGGAAAATATTAGAGACTGGTTCCAAATCTGCACACTGATGAAACTACACATTAGACTAGCAGGCAAGGCACGAAGTGCTAAAAGAGCCCCTCTGGAAAGCAGAGGTGCAATAGGTACACTTAAAGAGTTCTACCAATACTGAGAGACCAAACCTTATCGGCACTAACCCCTAAATATAAGGGCCATAACTAGCTGACCACTCAAGGTGTGCAAACGAGAACTTGATAAACCCATTCAAAGGATACCTGATCAACTAGGCTATGATTCCTACATCATGTTTCTAGAAGCTGTGTCTAACAAACTGATTGACCAGACCACCTACCAGGAGGCCTGGTCAGACCAGGAGCCAGGCTTGGAACCAACTCCAGATAAACACAAGGTAAGAAGGGGTTTTGTGGTTGGTTGCGGCAACCCCACCCCAACGAGCGGACTCAGGTTTACCTAACCCCCAGACGATTCGCCCTTCGCATCTTACACATCAATAACTTTACTTTCTGTTCAACCAGTCATCACACTAGGCTCAATAAAGCAACGGCTGTCCTCCCCAAATGCATTCATATATTTAACATTTTGTGTAATAAAAATTGGTTTGTTCTAATATAAAAATTAATAGTATTATACATAAAAATTCTATGTATAGTTAGGAGTAGGTGTTTAGGTTCTGTTGTCGCGTATTTGTATTTGACAACCTGTCTTCGACTCAAGTTCATTACATCCAGCGGTCGACCCTACAGACGCATTCATAAATTTTTACATGTTGTTTATTCAAAACGGAAATTTTCTCAAATATAAATTAATATTATAATATATTTGCATATTGTGCATATATATAGGCATAGGTTAGGTCAGGTTAGGTGTTTAGGTTCTGTTGGCGATTATTTGTATTAATAGTACGTGTGTGAAACATTCACAGGGTTGTGGTTCGAACAAAATTCGTAAGTGAAGCACTAGTTCCGGAAGTGTTCGTACGAAATCAGTTATGAGTCGTGTGTAAATCGTTTTTCATTCATAAACATGGAGTTTGGCTGGTGCGTGGAATCACTTTTGGGTCTTTGTTCAGCCCGTCCTCCAAACAAAGATCCAAAAGTGATTCCATGCACCCACCAAACCCCCTGTTTATGAATGAAAAACGGTTTACACACGACTCACAACTGCTGACGTTCGAACATATCCGGAACAAGTGCTTCACTGACGAATTTTGTTCGAATCGCAACGCTATAAATGCTTCACCCACGTACTACAAATACAAATAATCGCCAACAGAGCCTAAACACCTGACCTAACCTATCCTATGCCTATATATACACAATATGCCAATATATTATAATATTAATTTATACTTGAGAAAATTCCCGTTTTGAATGAACAGCATGTTAAAATTTATGAATGCGTCTGTGGGGTCGACCGCTGGATGTAATGGACTTGAGTCGAGGACGGGTTGCTTTGTTTGGAGGGCGGGCTGGTATTTGAAGCAAGTGGGTGAAGCATGTATAGAATGTGGTTCGAACAGAGGACGTGACCGAAGCACTTGTTCCAGACGTGTTCGGACGTCATCAGTTGTGAGTTGTGTGTAAACCGCTTTTCATTCATAAACCGGGGGTTTGGCGGCTGGATTAACGAGCTTGGATCATTGTATGTGAGGCCGGGCTGTACTGTTTCATGCTCGGCATCTTCAAAGCTTTAGGTGTTGGAAAAACCGACACCATTTACTAAGTTTCAATACAACAGGCAGATAAAATTGCTACTGATTTACTATTAACAAATTAACTAAAAGAAAACGAGATTGCAGTGAAACTTTCATTGGAAGAAAATGGGGATATCATTGCCATATGTCACCAGTAAATTCACCAGCTAATAATATTGGGAATTCTTCTTAATACTTCAGTTTCTGACTGTAAACATCATAAAAACATTTCCCTTGAATGTACTTAATTATTAGTAATAAAATAGATTAAATATGAGCTCTTTCCACTAATTGATAAAACGACATCTGGTTTTGACACCAGATGCGTGAGTGGGAGAGGAGCCGGCAGCAAATAAATTTAATGTAAACAAAGTCTTGCATGAAGCTCACATGATGCTCCACAATTTTCCTTCCAGACGTAGACGTGTTATGGGATGTAAGAAGCTCCCATCATCAGCACAGTCTTCATCAACAATATGGTAAGTGTTCGATATCTAATGCCCTGTTAAATCTAGTCATTCCTGGCCAGAAATATTAGGTAGATTAGGTGTATATCTAATACATGACAAGCCACCCAAACAGGGTAATTATTAATTAAATCTTATCTAATAAATTACAATAATTTCCACTGCTATAACTGTCATATATAGGTTTCGATTATTATTGTGGGTGCTATTTGACAGGTGAAATTGAAGGGGAAGAAGAATTAACATCAACTAACCGGTACAGCACATGCCATGTGATTACACTAGCCTCACCCACGGGGAGTATTGGTTTGGTGTGACCATCGTGTTCATATTTGGTTGTCCAGGCCATAATTAACTATACAGATAAGGCTTCCCCATGTATTAACTAATCATTTGTAGGCTTAACACCTAGTAACATTGCAGTGAATGTCTACCAATCGATAATTTTGATTGACAGACAATACAATTTAATAAACCCCCAGCTGCGTAGGAAACAATTTGTGAGAATTTAAATCATACAGTCCACTTTAACGTCAGTCTGTTATTGAAATAAATAAATTAACGTAAGAAATAAAATAATATATAAATTAAATATAAATTATAAATTGGAATTCAATAAATAAATTATTATTTGTACTAAAATTAATAAATCCCACAAGTCAGTTTTCCCCCACATCAGGCACTAAACCCTTGTCTTCACCAACCAGTCCTCACACTAAGTCCATTCCATCCAGCGGTTGACCCCAAAGATTCATTCATTAATTTTAACATGCTGTTCATTCAAAATAAGAATGTTCTCAAATATAAATTAATATTGTCGTCATTTTTAAATTATATATTAGCATACTGTGCATATTTAAGCATTGGTTAGGTTCGGTGTTTAGGTTCTGTTGGCGGTTATTTCTGTTTGTATTACGTCGGTGAAGCATTCACAGCATCCCGTCCTCGGATCAAGTCTATTCTATCTAGCAGTCGACCCTAAAGACGCATTCATCAATTTTAACATTCTTCTCATTCAAAACAGAACTTTTCTCAAATATAAATTATTATTATTATTATATATTAGCGTATTGTGCATATTTAGGCACTGGATAGGTTATGCGTTTAGGTTCTGTTGGCGATTATTTGAATTTGTAGTACGTGGGTGAAGCATTTACAGCGATATGGTTTGACAACCCGTCCTCGACTCCAGTCCATTCTATCCAACGGTCGACTCCACAGACGCATTCATAAATTTTAACATGCTGTTCATTCAAAATGTGAATTTTCTCAAATATAAATTAATATTATTTTATTTAATTAATATTAGCATATTGTGCATATATAGGCATATGTTAAGCTAGGTTAGGTGTTTAGGTTCTGTTGGCGATTATTTGTTTTTGTAGTACGTGGGTGAAGCATTTACAGCGTTGTGGTTCGAGCAAAATTCGTCAGTGAAGCACTAGTTCCAGAAGTGTTCAAACGAAATCAGTAGTTGTGCAGCCCGTCCTCCAAACAAAGATCCAAAAGTGATTCCATGCACCCGCCAAACCCCCTGTTTATGAATGAAAAGTGGTTTACACACGACTCACAACTGCTGACGTTCGAACTTATCTGGAACAAGTGTTTCACTGACGAATTTTGTTCGAATCACAACGCTGTAAATGCTTCACCCACGTACTACAAATACAAATAATCGCCAACAGAACCTAAACACCTAACTTAACCTAACCTATGCCTATATATACACAATATGCTAATATATTATAATATTAATTTATACTTGAGAAAATTCCCGTTTTGAATGAACAGCATGTTAAAATTTATGAATGCGTCTGTGGGGTTGACCGCTGGATGTAATGGACTTGAGTCGAGGACGGGTTGAGTTGTCTGTCAACCGTGTTTCATTCATAAACAGGAGGTTTGGCAAGTTGGCACTGCACCACTGCCTAGACCTAACCATTCACAAAATTATAATATACCTTAAAATTGAGTAATATTCTAGAATATACTGCTTCTGGTATCATAGTACGTTAAAATTAACGAATGCGTCTTTGGGGTTATACACAGCTTGGACGATTGGGTGGAAATCATGAATGTTCTCATCGCAAAAAATCAATCTGAGTTAGAGTCTGGAGCCTAGTGTAGAGAACATAATGTATAATGTGTACTGTGAAGACTGGGATATTTTTACCTAATAGGCGGCAGGTAGCTAGAGCCATCTGTCGACCATAGGCGACACCTCTTTTTGAGTTGTGCCCCGATTGTACCCATATGTTAAAACGTGAAATGACGTTACTCACATTCTAACGGTTTATAGATATTAATAATAATTTATACAACGTATTTAATTATAAATGAATACAATTAATAATGTATCCTGATTGAAGATAATGATTGTTTGTAAACATTATGCATTATTATATGCAATATCACTTATGGCATATTTGTAGGAGGATCTGATATTCATCCCCCAATAAGGCAGACTCCTCTCCCGTGGGGCAGCTGGTGGACATACCCACACAGTTCCTAGTGGAGGAGGCGCACTATTGCCAGAAGCGGCCCAACCTGCAGGTCATCGCCTATGTGCACTCAGCCATCATTAATATACAACAAAGGGACGACATTCGCGCCACATGGGGCAACGCCTCAGCCTACGACCTGGGGAATATCAGCGTCCAGGTCGGCCTTGTCTTCATGGTGGGACGAGTCAAGAGCAGCTGGGAGCGACATATTGTTCAAGAGGAGAGTCAACATTATCACGACATTGTTCAAGTGAGTCACCAATGTTCAGATGAGTCAATGTTCTGTAAGTGATATTTCATTCTCTAACGTCAGCGTTATAACATTGTCCAGAGGATTTAGTACTACCAAGATATTAACTCTGGAGAGACTCATTACTTTACAATTTGCTTTCTAACTATAATTAAATTACCCCTGAATCCCTTAGTAGTTCACTTTCTGATCGACGCCTCCAGCAACTGTTGAGGCTATCAAGCACGGCGCTTGGTTAACTTATAAAACTGACAAAATTGTTATGATGAAGAATTAGACCTGACTGTCAGCCAGACGAGTGGGGTCGTCGCCACTCGCTCAGCCATAATACCAATCCTGTGCTCAGAGCTATCATTTTAAATGAGAATATCTAATTAACGGGAAGATTTTGACAATTCATTATTAACCCTAAGTTGGCGGCCCATGTCATATGTTTAATAGTCTCATATCTACACAAATCAGCACATTGATCATCATTATTGCAAGTATTACACAGCAAATCTTGCAAAAGACAAACTCCTAAATAGCACCTGCTTATCAATTTACAACCAAAATGTTAGGTCACTTGGTAAACATTTTGATGATATAAATGCACTACTCACAGCACTAGGTACTAAATTATCATTCATCATTTTAACAGAAACTTGGCTAAGTAAAGACTATACCCAACTCTACAATTTAGCTGGTTATAAAGCCATTCATAACTGCAGGCCTATTAAAAAAGGAGGTGGCACAGCAATATATTACAAAGATACCTTCATCTGCAATAGTGTCATCAGTGATAGAGACGACTATTGTGAATATACCTTTGCCAAGTTCTCCAGTAAATCCCTTAAATCCTCCCTGACTATCGGTACCATCTATAGATTTCCTAATACCAACATAGCTTCATTCTCAGACAACGTAAGGAATCTTATCATAAATAACAATCTCAACAAAAATCACATCATTCTAGGAGGTGATTTCAATATTGACCTGGGTCTTCAAAATAACCCTCAAGTTGACTATTTCCTTAACAGCATGCACTCCTGTATGCTAATCCCCACAATCACCAAGCCCACCCGAGTCACTCAAACATCTGTCACTACCTTGGATCACTTATGGATTAATATAACAGCTCTCCTTACATCTAGGGTAATCTATGATAGAACAACTGACCACTATCCTACCTTCCTCATAGCAAACATGGACACAATACCTCCTGAAAGTAAGAAACTCTCATTCAGGCTACACAGTGAATCAGCTTTTGGCAATCTCTCTAATGCACTTCACAATATTAACTGGGAATCTGAATTCAATAATACACAGGATATAAACTCATTAACTAACCTCTTTCTCTCCAAAACTCTAAGCCTCTACAACATTCACTGTCCCCTTCTTACCAAACAAGTAACTGACAAAAGAAAAAACAATCCGTGGCTCACAAGTGGCATAATTAAATCAATCAACAAAAAACACAAATATGAAAAGAAATTTAGGATTAGCCTAGTTACAAAGAAAATAGTCAAAAGGTACTCATCAGTGCTTACCAGTATCATAAGAAAAGCCAAACTTTCATATTATGAGACTAGATTCAAAGAAGCAAAAGGCAATATGAAAATCACATGGAATACCATCGAACAAAAGGTCTTAGTTGACATGAACTTGAAACCGGCCATATACTGCTGGTATGTTGACGACATTTTTACACAGGTACCTGATATGTCAGACATCTGCAGGAGCTGAAGGAGGTATTTGAGCGGAATTCTGTGTTGCGTTTCACTTACGAGATGGAGAAGGATGGCAAGCTGCCCTCTCTAGATGTAACAGTCATGGAAAGGAGCGGAGGTTTCCACACTGCAGTCTACACTAAGGAAACAAACATAGGAATGTGCCTCAATGCCAACAGTGACTGCCCAGACAGGTACAAGAGGAGTGTTGTTAACGCTTATGTCAACCGTGCTCTCAGCCACAGCTCAGGATGGAAGCAAGTCAATGAAGAACTCTGTAGGGTAAGACAGGTCCTAGTCAACAACGGCTTCTCCAATGGTTTTGTTGAAGACATCATAAGAAGGAAGGTGAAACGCCATGCAACCTCTGAAGAGATAACTAACACAACACCTGTACCCCCTATTAGGCTATTTTACAGGAACTTCTTTTCCATAGCTCATAAACCGGAGGAAAGGGTCCTGAAAATTATTGTTAATAGTAACGTTATCCCTACAGACAAAAATCAGAAGATACAATTGACGATTTACTATAAAACCAAGAAAACTGCCAACCTACTCATGAGAAACTCTCCAGACACAAAGCAAAGCAAAGCAGAACGCTTTGGAAGAGACCAATGCCATCTATGCCTTCAAATGCCCACTTGGGGACTGTAAGCCTCAAAGAACTCAGAATATAGGCAAGACAACAACATCTCTTTCCAGGCGATTAACGATGCATAAGCAACAGGGCTCCATTAAGGAACATATAATCTCTTCCCACAACCAGACCATCACCAGAGAAGTCTTAACAAAAAACACGGAAATCGTCGATAGATACAGCGATAGCAGGCGGCTTGACATCTGCGAGGCACTACACATCAAGAAGTCAACACCAGCAACCAACAGCCAATTAATGCACAACTATATTCTACCCACTTCAAGGCTCCGCACCAATATAGAAACATCAAGAAATATGGGCCAATAGACCCTTTGCAGTTACTTCCATTCTTCCCTTTAATTTACCCAATTTATACCCATTGTTTCGTGTTCTATCTTGTGTTGAAAGTTTTGTTCACCTCATCCAAAACTGTTGTAACATATCACCTCACCCAAATGCGGGTATATAAGATGAAAGCTGTTTAAATATAGCATAGTAGAACTCTGTTTAGTGTTTGCAGGTTATAGTTGTGTGTGTGTAAACTAAAGTCTTTGAAAATGTAATAAGTTATTACGAAACGTGTTCAAGTGTCGCGTCAGACTAGAAATAAAAATGAATTTTGGAGAATTGATTTTTCAATTACCATCGACAGTGAAAAGAAACATAAGAAATATTGAGAAAATTCGTGTTAGAATTATTAATCTTACTTTTTCGGTTATATTTAATAATATATATATATATATATATATATATATATATATATATATATATATATATATATATATATATATATATATATATATATATATATATATATATATATATATATATATATATATATATATATATATATATATATATGACAATGTCAGACCACGGAGGAAAATGAAACAGGAGTTTCCTTAAGTACTTTCGTACTGGTGGTCTGACATTGTTACATTCTTAATCACGTGTTTATTTTCGTGATATACACATATATATATATATATACCGATTTACACATGAAAATAGTGAAAATAACAGTCTGCCATTCTTGGATGTACTAATAACAAAAACAGGAACCTCTTTAAGCACCAACGTATATACCAAGCCCACCAACATAGGATTATGCCTGAACGGTACAAGTGAGTGCCCCCAAAGATACAAAGCCAGTGTTCTCAATGCTTATATTCGTCGAGCGCTTACCCACTGCTCTGAATGGAGCAACGTGAGTAGAGAGTTTGAAAGAGTAACTCAGGTATTGGTGAACAACGGATATAGCAACGCGGAAATAAACGCTGCTATAAGAAGACACTTGGACCGTTGGTATAATTCAGAACCTAGAACAGAAACCACAACACCCCCAATAAAATTATATTACAAATCAACCATGCACAGTGAACATATAAAAGAGGAAAGAATAATGAAAGAAATAATCCGTAAAGGAGTAAAAAGCACTACTCCTAACCAAAACATAAACCTGATAATATTCTACAAAACCAAGAAGACTTCCGAACTCCTTATCAAAAACAGCCCGAAGCCGACGGAGAACCCTCTGCAGCAGTCAAGCGTTGTATACATGTACACTTGCCCCCACGAAGGATGTAACCTTCAATGTAAGTACATAGGTATGACGTCGACCAAGCTGACGAGGAGTTTGACATGCCATCTTCAATCTGGTGCCCCTAGGAATCACAAGAGACAAGCCCATGACATTACTCTAACAAGAGAAATGTTGAACAAGAATACTTGCATAATAGACAAAACCCAAGATTCAAGAAGATTACAAATTCTTGAGGCAATTCACATAAGAATAGAGCGACCTACCATGAACACCCAAATCACGGAACTATTTACTCTACCCACCATGAGAGTAAGGACAAGACAAGAACATATCAATGCCAACACAGAAGACAATGTCCAACATAACAGGCCAATTACACTGGATTAATCTTTGTGTTTGGATAGGAGATGCCTCGTATGGGCCAATAAGCCTTCTGCAGCCCCTATGTTTATCCCTTATGTATCCCCCCATGTTTTCACCTTCATTGTATTATCACCTGACCTAATGCGGGTATAAAATCAACTAGTATTGTAAGATCTGTTCACTTGAGAATGAACCATGGAGGTTCGAAACGTCGTGCAAATTATACAAATAAGTGTAATACACTCTATAGTAAATCACTTCTTTTCTTCACCTTAAAAGTACGAAAATGAGTTTTGGAGAACTCCTATTTCAATTAAGCCCTGATGCTAAGAAAATAGTTAGAGGGATAGAAGCCCTAAACCAGAATATAATAAATACAGAATATGCGGTCATATTCAATGAAACATGTTTGAAAGAAAACCTGCTGCCAATATACACCAATATATATATATATATATATATATATATATATATATATATATATATATATATATATATATATATATATATATATATATATATATATATATATATATAATATATATATATATATATATATATATATATATATATATATATATAATATATATATATATATATATATATATATATATATATATATATAATATATATATATATATAATATATATATAATATATATATATATATATATATATATATATATATATATATATATATACATATATATATGTATATATACATATATGTATGTATATATATATGTATATATATATGTATATATATATGTATATATATATATATATATGTATATATATATATATGTATATATATATATATATATATATATATATATATATATATATATATATATATATATATATATATATATATATATACTAGTCAACAACGGCTTCTCCAATGGTTTCATTGAAGACATCATAAAAAGGAAAGTGAAATGCCATGCAACCTCTGAAGAGTAAACTAACACAAGGTCCGCAGTTACTCAGGTCCGCGGATGTAAAACACCTGGTATTAAACAGCTTGTACATTCGAGGTGTGTCTTTATCTGGTGTTGTTGTTGATTTAGGGACGACGACGATCGTGGGATTGGATGCGCCCCGGCGTACCCGTGAAGGGTTAATCGCGAAACCCGGAAAGGTGAATCGCGAAGCCAAATTGCGAAATTAGAGACGCCAATCACTGGAAACTAATATACCTCACGGCAAAGAAATGCAAACAGGCAGATGATCGGGGAGCCCCAAGAGTCCCTCAAGGTGACAAGCACCACACAGAACACTGGGTAGGAAAACCAAAAACTCGGTACCCAACCAAAACGTAAAAGTCATCCATTGCCCTCCAGCAGAGCAGAAGCCGGCCGCCCACCACGGCTGAGGGCACACCAGGAGCCCACCAAGACCCACCAACTCCCGGCACCTCTCGGCCAAGCCGGCGCCGGACACCGTAAAAAAAAATCTATCAGCAACCCGGTGACCCAAGACGTTATGTGTGCCAGGCGTCATACAAACCGAACCGTTGAAGAGGAATGCCAAACGGCAGTATCAAATCCAAAATCGCAAAACCAAACGTGAACCGGTGGCTCCCAGGCGGAGGAGGTGTTCAGACGTCCGCTCAGCATCAAGTTTGAACCAGGAGTCCTCCTTATTTGGTGGCGGAATATTGTTAGCAAGAGCGTCTTGCGTCTGGACACTAGTCAAATCCACCCCAAGGTGTGTTATCGCTGCATTGCCTGTTTTAAGGATCCATTTTATACTATCGTTAACCAAACGTATTTGGTTAAACAATTATTTATTAAGTATATGCATTTATTTTGGAGTTTTACCATGATATGCTTATAGCTATTAGATGTAATTACATATCCTGGTATGGAGCCATTAAAGAGGCCTCCCTGGGATGCTGTACACAAAATAGTCGAAATATGCTGATTTGACACTCTTGAGAGAGCTTGGTTTATTCTATAAATAGTTATGCCTGGTCCATGTGCTTTCATAGACCATGTTACTTAGACATGTTATGCTATAGTTTTGGTGGAAATTTTCCACATTCTCCAAATTAATGGTGATGTCAGGGGTGTCTATATGCAAGTGTCTGTGCTGGACCTGCAGTACGTACCGTTTGTTATTAAGTGCCGACAATTGTCTAAGAGTACTGTGGCATGCACACGTCTTCCCTGGCATATACATTATATAAATGAAGTGTTTGTTTCGAAGTTGCATTAAATGAGGCATGTATAAGCTTTGCTTTGTAATGTAACAGTAACCCTTTTGCACTTGCAGAGGAGCGCTTTATTACACCATCTAGAGTAATAAATTAATATTTTTTTATTTTAATGTGATTAATTAACTTATGATCTTAGAGCTAAATTTCTGACATAAGCAGTATCAGCTCACCATTATGCGCCACGGAGTATAATGGATGATGATCATCGAAATTATTGAAATCCATCTGTGAAAGAGCGGTGATTTATAATAATGAATGAGTCGGTATCAGTATAAGAGATTAGCTTTGTCCCCATAAGTCGGTTTTATGACATTGTACCAGAACTCATACAGATATCTTTTTCCTATTTGGAGTATGTGATACCCAAGATATGTAGGAGTAAAAACCCACATGATTAATAATTAGTCCTTGAGATGTAAGTCTCGTCCTAACCATACACTTAGACCTTGACAAAGCACTCACCCGAAATGAGAAAGACTTGGTGTAAAACTTTACATATAATTCACAAATACATGTGTGTTTTTATCCTGTTATTATGTGTATGAGAAGAGATTACCATAATTTATACGTTGGAGTGTTAACTAGGAGTGATTTTTTCATGGGTGTGTGGATGGCTCAGTCTTTACTCAACAATGCACATAACTTGATTAAATGGTTACTCGCGTGTTTCAGGAAAGCCTCGCATTCCATACCTATGTAGTGTTTATGGCCGTAGTGACTGACGTCTGTCAGGCTCTTTCTGATTATTGAATTTGAGGCGAGTTTGAAGGCCTTACATTTTTTCTCACAAGTCGTATTATCTCATTTTCTGGTATTACCTTCAATGAAATCTTTGAGAAACGCCTCCTGATCGAATTGATAGATGTTGTGTATCCGAGATGCATTAACAATTGCACCAAATCAAGACTTTCGAGGTAGAGTTTCTGAAGAAGATGAGATGCAATTAGTGTACTCATAGGGAGGCTACGTCTTTGCTGAGCGAGAATGTTATTACTAAAAGTGATAACTGATCCTCAGTGACGAAGACGTACTAGCGGTAGCTCATCCGTATATTTGGCAACTTCCGGTGATGATTGATGAAGATTAAGCCACCCAAGAAGTGGCACGAGCATGAATAGCCCATACGAACATCCAGTGGCACGTAATACCCAGTAGATTTTTGATTCATCACACAGATATGCTCATCATTTGGAATTAACTCATTAGATATGAGCTGAAAACATCGTGATGTGCTCATCATCTGCTAATCGTCGAATCCTGTGAAGATCAGGGAGCAATTCAGTCATACATTCACTGTAGAGACTATTAACCACTCTGATGTGCTGCTATTAATTATTACAAGTCCCTGCTGTGCAGAAAATAGTTATTCTCAAACTGTCTTTCTTCTTATATTGTTAAAATACGTTCTGTGATCACAGGAAACTAAAACAAACAAAAATATTATATGTGACATACTTTGGCCGTAATGGGAGGAGGAAGTGTGGGAGTATTCAGGCGGTGATCGCGTACACGCCAGCAGGGGTGTGCTTCCAGACCAGCACTGTGGCGAGGCTGCAGCAAATAGGCTTTTACATAATTATTTCAATGTCTTTGAATGGTTTTATATCTAATGATTTGCAGTAATATTATTTAATTGTATGTAAGTTGAGGAATTCATATAGGTAATGTGTGGAACATCACTATGCTAAAAAATATATATGGAGCTCCTATCTAGTGACTTGTATATTGTATTCTCAGATCAATCAAACAGTATTTTTACTGTTATCACACTTTATACACACGTGATAAACATCTATCTATAATTTTATAAACCATAAGGAACCAGTAAGTAATTCTGGTGTGTTTGCTAATGAAATGTTAGCACAGTATAGAGCGTCACGCTACGACCAGCTGACTCCTGCAACCGACGTCACCTGACGAAGGAGAATACCCAGAAATATACTATGCACATAATTATTATTATGAACACAACTATTATTATCAGATTCCTATCACTAAACCATGAATATAAATAATTTTCCACAAGATTATTTACTAAAGGAACATGAAGTCATTTTCCATGATGCGTAGATTTGCAAAACCTCAGCTGTGTGCTGTGAATGTTTTCTTCCTGCTATGAACATCATAAATAACACTGTGTTTTCTGATATCTGAACCTTGTACATAGTCTTTATCACAGTAACGATCGCTCATAAAATGCTTGAAATGCTGCAGATGTGGATATAAATCTTGTAGCTGTCAACATGATCCACGATGTCGTTTCTGCGGAAAGTCTCACCTCTCTAATGTGAGTAGAAACAAACTTCAGCTGGGTGAGAAAATAGTCCCCAGATACTGCAACTGTGGAGGTGTTCACAATGCCAGCTGAGCTGTGTGTAGCAAGAGGCCAAGTATGGATGTTCCCCGGATGGAGAATATTACAGAGGAGGCAAGAGCTCTTACTCAGACATCGGGAGAGCAGCAGAAAAGTCAGCACAAAACAGTGCAAGTGAATCGGATGACTGCATGGGCATTAGTCACCTTAAATTTGTCAGGCTCCAGCCAAAGCAGCACTCCGGCAGTGACAGTGTAACGGTGAGAGAAGTGGTTACTGGGGCCTAGAAAGATGGCCATAATGGTATTGTCAAGGATTTGTGGGTTGAAATAAAGAAAGTTGGTGAGTGCCTACGAAGTCGTGGACAGAGAATTGAGTCCACTGAGGCAAAATTAAACATTCAGGCGAAGTTAAAGGAATGTTAATGGTTTAAGAAACAGAGTTATAGATGTTCATTGTTATATGATGGGAAATGATATTGATGTTGTAGCCCTCCAGGAGACAGGGGATACAAATGAAGGCTTATTGAAATTAAATTTCTATAAAGGGGTTTCAACTTTTCGCCACACGGATCATAAGAGGGACGTCAGTTTATGTTAAGTACTCCATACCAGCAGAGTTAGTAGAACCACCGTAAAAAATACTAGGTATTGAAAGTGACTGTTAAATTATCATTAGGAGAAGGAGAATTTATTGAAGTTAATTTGTATGTATCCAGGAACTGTTTCGACGCTCACTATCTACCTGACTGCATTTATATTAATTCATTGGTCATTGGGAACCTTAATGTTCAGCACACAAGTCTTGGGACAGTGGGAAGTATTAATATCAATGGAGTTAAGTGGTTACAGTTTCTACAAGATCATCCAGATACCTGTCTCTTGGGAAACAATGAACCAACTCACATCAGGGGAGAACTGCCTGACTATACCTGCCTTATAAACTCTCTAGGGATTATGGGGGAGGCTCTGGTTGTTCGGGAACTACTTAGTAAGCACTTTTTGCCTTGTATGTTGAATTGCCACTGGGAAAACAAGTCCACTTTCAATGGAAAAGATTAAATATTAAGAAAGATAAGAAAAATTTATTTCATTCCAAATATGGAAGATTGGTATCAACAATACGTGCCTCTGCGTTGATAGATTTTACGAGGACATGGTCAAGAACATAGAGAAATTAGTACAGAGGGAAAACATCGGTGGCAGAGGAAGCAAGATGCATGGATCTAAGAAATTTAATTATTCCAATGATCAGCAAGTTAAGGGGTGGGAGAGAATGATGCGGGGTGCACACGAAGAATGGTTAAACAATGGAATCTGGGATGAAGAAAAAAATACAATGTTGGAAGTGGGTAGTGAATGCAGTCAGGTAAGAAAGGAGGAGCGGGACTGATATTGGCAAGAGTTTGTTCAATCCATTGGTAATACTAAGAACTTAAAGACATATGGAGAGAAATAAACAAAATCAGGGGTTGTAAGACTAAATTCATAGCTCACCCAGATCCAGGAAATGTTGCTGATGAGTTGGTAGGCAAATGGGCAAGTGCTGCTAGTATGGAGTCCTTATCTGAAACACGAGAAACACCATTGATTTATGGGAAAATATTAGAAATGGAGTAAATTTATGAGCTTTTAATACAGAATCAGTAACTTGCACTGAGATAACTTACGATGAGCTATTTGATGCTATTAAAAGTGGCAGCTTTACTGCTCGGGGGAAAGATGGAGTAACGTATGACTTTCTTAATTATTTAGCCGGTATGAAACCTAGTCCCTTACTTGATTTGTTTAACATGAGTTATAGGGAAAGAAAGTTACCAAGAAAAAGGAAGGTGGCTTTCATTATTCCTATACCCAAGTCAAATGGAGGTTACAGGCCTGTATCCTTAACATCCTGTTTATTTTTAAATGATAGGAAGGATTTTGTTAAATAGGCTACTCTACCTTGTAGGAGATAACATCTCCAATAACCTATTTGGTTTTTCAAGGGCAAAAGCATTGTCAATTATCTCATAAAGTGTTTGTCTTATGTGGATGACAATTGTAGAGTTTTTGTTGATCTACAAGGAGCATTTGATAAAGATAATGAAGAAGTAATCTTATACGAATTAGCCAATTTGGGAATAACAGGAAGATTGCTGCATGTTGTTGTTGTTGTTTTATATTCAGCTACTTGGAACAAAAAGTTCCAAGTAGCATGGGCTAAGGTGAGCCCGTAAGCGGAGGCCCTATGGAGCCATTATCTGTATCAATAGCTGATACTGGAGATCTGGGGATGGGGGTTCGTGGATGCGTCAATCCAATCCCAGACCATAAAGCTGGTCTGGCCGGTGAATTGATGGGGGTACACACGTTGCTCACCGTTGAGTGCCACAGAGTCAGCAGAGCTGGCAACAGTCGGCTGGTCTAGGGGAAGATGTCCGAGTGTTACAAGAGGAATGGTTTCCTTATCCCACTTCCCCGAAGTTGGTAATCTGGTGAAATTTTCTTCTTCATGGTGTTGTAATCGCAGCAGTGGTCGAGGCGGTCTTGAGGGACGACTATGCGAAGGATCCGTCCTGCTTGGACTGACTACACATGCGGCTCAGGCTTGGGTACAAACATTACTGGGGATATGGAATAGCTGTTAATGACAATGAAATGAAGTATAAACTATGTGATATGTTAAGGTCTCACATCCTCATCCCTCTTGATTGCCCGTTGATTAATGTATATAGAAAAACTGAGATAAGGATTGTTCCTGACCAAATAGCTTGGATGTGTCACAACGGAAAGATTGATGATATTCTGAAGAGATATAAGAATTTTGCACCAAGATTGTAGCATTGTTGAATTGTCTGAATGTCTATTGCAAACTGTCTGTGTACCTAGTCATAAAAATAAAGGAAGACATGTGTGTATTTATCACTCAGAATGTTCAGTAATATGTCGATTGTTTTTTTATGTGTGACTATATATATATATATATATATATATATATATATATATATATATATATATATGTATATATATATATATATATATATATATATATATATATATATAACTGAAAACTCACACCCCAGAAGTGACTCGAACCCATACTCCCAGAAGCAACGCAACTGGTATGTACAAGACGCCTTAATCCACTTGACCATCACGACCGGACATAATGAGGTGATAGCCGAGGCTATTTGAACCACCCCACCGCCGGCACTCGGATAGTAATCTTGGGCATAGCATTTTACCAAATCACCTCATTCTTTGGGGCACACGTGAGGAACACAAATGCGAACAAGCCTGAATGGTCCCCAGGACAATATGCAACTGAAAACTCACACCCCAGAAGTGACTCGAACCCATACTCCCAGAAGCAACGCAACTGGTATGTACAAGACGCCTTAATCCACTTGACCATCACGACCGGACATAATGAGGTGATAGCCGAGGCTATTTGAACCACCCCACCGCCGGCACTCGGATAGTAATCTTGGGCATAGCATTTTACCAAATCACCTCATTCTTTGGGGCACACGTGAGGAACACAAATGCGAACAAGCCTGAATGGTCCCCAGGACAATATGCAACTGAAAACTCACACCCCAGAAGTGACTCGAACCCATACTCCCAGAAGCAACGCAACTGGTATGTACAAGACGCCTTAATCCACTTGACCATCACGACCGGACATAATGAGGTGATAGCCGAGGCTATTTGAACCACCCCACCGCCGGCACTCGGATAGTAATCTTGGGCATAGCATTTTACCAAATCACCTCATTCTTTGGGGCACACGTGAGGAACACAAATGCGAACAAGCCTGAATGGTCCCCAGGACAATATGCAACTGAAAACTCACACCCCAGAAGTGACTCGAACCCATACTCCCAGAAGCAACGCAACTGGTATGTACAAGACGCCTTAATCCACTTGACCATCACGACCTGACATAATGAGGTGATAGCCGAGGCTATTTGAACCACCCCACCGCCGGCACTCGGATAGTAATCTTGGGCATAGCATTTTACCAAATCACCTCATTCTTTGGGGCACACGTGAGGAACACAAATGCGAACAAGCCTGAATGGTCCCCAGGACAATATGCAACTGAAAACTCACACCCCAGAAGTGACTCGAACCCATACTCCCAGAAGCAACGCAACTGGTATGTACAAGACGCCTTAATCCACTTGACCATCACGACCGGACATAATGAGGTGATAGCCGAGGCTATTTGAACCACCCCACCGCCGGCACTCGGATAGTAATCTTGGGCATAGCATTTTACCAAATCACCTCATTCTTTGGGGCACACGTGAGGAACACAAATGCGAACAAGCCTGAATGGTCCCCAGGACAATATGCAACTGAAAACTCACCCCCCAGAAGTGACTCGAACCCATACTCCCAGAAGCAACGCAACTGGTATGTACAAGACGCCTTAATCCACTTGACCATCACGACCGGACATAATGAGGTGATAGCCGAGGCTATTTGAACCACCCCACCGCCGGTACTCGGATAGTAATCTTGGGCATAGCATTTTACCAAATCACCTCATTCTTTGGGGCACACGTGAGGAACACAAATGCGAACAAGCCTGAATGGTCCCCAGGACAATATGCAACTGAAAACTCACACCCCAGAAGTGACTCGAACCCATACTCCCAGAAGCAACGCAACTGGTATGTACAAGACGCCTTAATCCACTTGACCATCACGACCGGACATAATGAGGTGATAGCCGAGGCTATTTGAACCACCCCACCGCCGGCACTCGGATAGTAATCTTGGGCATAGCATTTTACCAAATCACCTCATTCTTTGGGGCACACGTGAGGAACACAAATGCGAACAAGCCTGAATGGTCCCCAGGACAATATGCAACTGAAAACTCACCCCCCAGAAGTGACTCGAACCCATACTCCCAGAAGCAACGCAACTGGTATGTACAAGACGCCTTAATCCACTTGACCATCACGACCGGACATAATGAGGTGATAGCCGAGGCTATTTGAACCACCCCACCGCCGGCACTCGGATAGTAATCTTGGGCATAGCATTTTACCAAATCACCTCATTCTTTGGGGCACACGTGAGGAACACAAATGCGAACAAGCCTGAATGGTCCCCAGGACAATATGCAACTGAAAACTCACACCCCAGAAGTGACTCGAACCCATACTCCCAGAAGCAACGCAACTGGTATGTACAAGACGCCTTAATCCACTTGACCATCACGACCGGACATAATGAGGTGATAGCCGAGGCTATTTGAACCACCCCACCGCCGGCACTCGGATAGTAATCTTGGGCATAGCATTTTACCAAATCACCTCATTCTTTGGGGCACACGTGAGGAACACAAATGCGAACAAGCCTGAATGGTCCCCAGGACA
>NC_091170.1:45506896-45564396 GCF_040958095.1 Procambarus clarkii | reverse complement strand
CGAGATATATATATATCTCAAACATCTCTACCTCCCGAAGGCACCAGATGAGTGAGGGGTCAGTCTGCAATTTTCGTCAAGCCACTGTCAATGTGAGAGAACTCGTGTCCAGCTTATAAGCCTATACTTGCATAAACCACAAGTGAAGATAAACAATCTTTGGACAACACCCACCAGTGGGACTCGAACCCAGAAAGCACAACTACCTTCCAGTAGCTGGCATAACTAGTATGCTTTAACCCACTACGCCATCAGACCTTACAAAAGAAGTAGATAGTTCGAGATATATATATATCTCAAACATCTCTACCTCCCGAAGGCACCAGATGAGTGAGGGGTCAGTCTGCAATTTTCGTCAAGCCACTGTCAATGTGAGAGAACTCGTGTCCAGCTTATAAGCCTATACTTGCATAAACCACAAGTGAAGATAAACAATCTTTGGACAACACCCACCAGTGGGACTCGAACCCAGAAAGCACAACTACCTTCCAGTAGCTGGCATAACTAGTATGCTTTAACCCACTACGCCATCAGACCTTACAAAAGAAGTAGATAGTTCGAGATATATATATATCTCAAACATCTCTACCTCCCGAAGGCACCAGATGAGTGAGGGGTCAGTCTGCAATTTTCGTCAAGCCACTGTCAATGTGAGAGAACTCGTGTCCAGCTTATAAGCCTATACTTGCATAAACCACAAGTGAAGATAAACAATCTTTGGACAACACCCACCAGTGGGACTCGAACCCAGAAAGCACAACTACCTTCCAGTAGCTGGCATAACTAGTATGCTTTAACCCACTACGCCATCAGACCTTACAAAAGAAGTAGATAGTTCGAGATATATATATATCTCAAACATCTCTACCTCCCGAAGGCACCAGATGAGTGAGGGGTCAGTCTGCAATTTTCGTCAAGCCACTGTCAATGTGAGAGAACTCGTGTCCAGCTTATAAGCCTATACTTGCATAAACCACAAGTGAAGATAAACAATCTTTGGACAACACCCACCAGTGGGACTCGAACCCAGAAAGCACAACTACCTTCCAGTAGCTGGCATAACTAGTATGCTTTAACCCACTACGCCATCAGACCTTACAAAAGAAGTAGATAGTTCGAGATATATATATATCTCAAACATCTCTACCTCCCGAAGGCACCAGATGAGTGAGGGGTCAGTCTGCAATTTTCGTCAAGCCACTGTCAATGTGAGAGAACTCGTGTCCAGCTTATAAGCCTATACTTGCATAAACCACAAGTGAAGATAAACAATCTTTGGACAACACCCACCAGTGGGACTCGAACCCAGAAAGCACAACTACCTTCCAGTAGCTGGCATAACTAGTATGCTTTAACCCACTACGCCATCAGACCTTACAAAAGAAGTAGATAGTTCGAGATATATATATATCTCAAACATCTCTACCTCCCGAAGGCACCAGATGAGTGAGGGGTCAGTCTGCAATTTTCGTCAAGCCACTGTCAATGTGAGAGAACTCGTGTCCAGCTTATAAGCCTATACTTGCATAAACCACAAGTGAAGATAAACAATCTTTGGACAACACCCACCAGTGGGACTCGAACCCAGAAAGCACAACTACCTTCCAGTAGCTGGCATAACTAGTATGCTTTAACCCACTACGCCATCAGACCTTACAAAAGAAGTAGATAGTTCGAGATATATATATATCTCAAACATCTCTACCTCCCGAAGGCACCAGATGAGTGAGGGGTCAGTCTGCAATTTTCGTCAAGCCACTGTCAATGTGAGAGAACTCGTGTCCAGCTTATAAGCCTATACTTGCATAAACCACAAGTGAAGATAAACAATCTTTGGACAACACCCACCAGTGGGACTCGAACCCAGAAAGCACAACTACCTTCCAGTAGCTGGCATAACTAGTATGCTTTAACCCACTACGCCATCAGACCTTACAAAAGAAGTAGATAGTTCGAGATATATATATATCTCAAACATCTCTACCTCCCGAAGGCACCAGATGAGTGAGGGGTCAGTCTGCAATTTTCGTCAAGCCACTGTCAATGTGAGAGAACTCGTGTCCAGCTTATAAGCCTATACTTGCATAAACCACAAGTGAAGATAAACAATCTTTGGACAACACCCACCAGTGGGACTCGAACCCAGAAAGCACAACTACCTTCCAGTAGCTGGCATAACTAGTATGCTTTAACCCACTACGCCATCAGACCTTACAAAAGAAGTAGATAGTTCGAGATATATATATATCTCAAACATCTCTACCTCCCGAAGGCACCAGATGAGTGAGGGGTCAGTCTGCAATTTTCGTCAAGCCACTGTCAATGTGAGAGAACTCGTGTCCAGCTTATAAGCCTATACTTGCATAAACCACAAGTGAAGATAAACAATCTTTGGACAACACCCACCAGTGGGACTCGAACCCAGAAAGCACAACTACCTTCCAGTAGCTGGCATAACTAGTATGCTTTAACCCACTACGCCATCAGACCTTACAAAAGAAGTAGATAGTTCGAGATATATATATATCTCAAACATCTCTACCTCCCGAAGGCACCAGATGAGTGAGGGGTCAGTCTGCAATTTTCGTCAAGCCACTGTCAATGTGAGAGAACTCGTGTCCAGCTTATAAGCCTATACTTGCATAAACCACAAGTGAAGATAAACAATCTTTGGACAACACCCACCAGTGGGACTCGAACCCAGAAAGCACAACTACCTTCCAGTAGCTGGCATAACTAGTATGCTTTAACCCACTACGCCATCAGACCTTACAAAAGAAGTAGATAGTTCGAGATATATATATATCTCAAACATCTCTACCTCCCGAAGGCACCAGATGAGTGAGGGGTCAGTCTGCAATTTTCGTCAAGCCACTGTCAATGTGAGAGAACTCGTGTCCAGCTTATAAGCCTATACTTGCATAAACCACAAGTGAAGATAAACAATCTTTGGACAACACCCACCAGTGGGACTCGAACCCAGAAAGCACAACTACCTTCCAGTAGCTGGCATAACTAGTATGCTTTAACCCACTACGCCATCAGACCTTACAAAAGAAGTAGATAGTTCGAGATATATATATCTCAAACATCTCTACCTCCCGAAGGCACCAGATGAGTGAGGGGTCAGTCTGCAATTTTCGTCAAGCCACTGTCAATGTGAGAGAACTCGTGTCCAGCTTATAAGCCTATACTTGCATAAACCACAAGTGAAGATAAACAATCTTTGGACAACACCCACCAGTGGGACTCGAACCCAGAAAGCACAACTACCTTCCAGTAGCTGGCATAACTAGTATGCTTTAACCCACTACGCCATCAGACCTTACAAAAGAAGTAGATAGTTCGAGATATATATATCTCAAACATCTCTACCTCCCGAAGGCACCAGATGAGTGAGGGGTCAGTCTGCAATTTTCGTCAAGCCACTGTCAATGTGAGAGAACTCGTGTCCAGCTTATAAGCCTATACTTGCATAAACCACAAGTGAAGATAAACAATCTTTGGACAACACCCACCAGTGGGACTCGAACCCAGAAAGCACAACTACCTTCCAGTAGCTGGCATAACTAGTATGCTTTAACCCACTACGCCATCAGACCTTACAAAAGAAGTAGATAGTTCGAGATATATATATCTCAAACATCTCTACCTCCCGAAGGCACCAGATGAGTGAGGGGTCAGTCTGCAATTTTCGTCAAGCCACTGTCAATGTGAGAGAACTCGTGTCTGGAAGGTAGTTCAACACAAAGCACAACTACTGGAAGGTAGTTGTGCTTTCTGGGTTCGAGTCCCACTGGTGGGTGTTGTCCAAAGATTGTTTATCTTCACTTGTGGTTTATGCAAGTATAGGCTTATAAGCTGGACACGAGTTCTCTCACATTGACAGTGGCTTGACGAAAATTGCAGACTGACCCCTCACTCATCTGGTGCCTTCGGGAGGTAGAGATGTTTGAGATATATATATCTCGAACTATCTACTTCTTTTGTAAGGTCTGATGGCGTAGTGGGTTAAAGCATACTAGTTATGCCAGCTACTGGAAGGTAGTTGTGCTTTCTGGGTTCGAGTCCCACTGGTGGGTGTTGTCCAAAGATTGTTTATCTTCACTTGTGGTTTATGCAAGTATAGGCTTATAAGCTGGACACGAGTTCTCTCACATTGACAGTGGCTTGACGAAAATTGCAGACTGACCCCTCACTCATCTGGTGCCTTCGGGAGGTAGAGATGTTTGAGATATATATATCTCGAACTATCTACTTCTTTTGTAAGGTCTGATGGCGTAGTGGGTTAAAGCATACTAGTTATGCCAGCTACTGGAAGGTAGTTGTGCTTTCTGGGTTCGAGTCCCACTGGTGGGTGTTGTCCAAAGATTGTTTATCTTCACTTGTGGTTTATGCAAGTATAGGCTTATAAGCTGGACACGAGTTCTCTCACATTGACAGTGGCTTGACGAAAATTGCAGACTGACCCCTCACTCATCTGGTGCCTTCGGGAGGTAGAGATGTTTGAGATATATATATATCTCGAACTATCTACTTCTTTTGTAAGGTCTGATGGCGTAGTGGGTTAAAGCATACTAGTTATGCCAGCTACTGGAAGGTAGTTGTGCTTTCTGGGTTCGAGTCCCACTGGTGGGTGTTGTCCAAAGATTGTTTATCTTCACTTGTGGTTTATGCAAGTATAGGCTTATAAGCTGGACACGAGTTCTCTCACATTGACAGTGGCTTGACGAAAATTGCAGACTGACCCCTCACTCATCTGGTGCCTTCGGGAGGTAGAGATGTTTGAGATATATATATCTCGAACTATCTACTTCTTTTGTAAGGTCTGATGGCGTAGTGGGTTAAAGCATACTAGTTATGCCAGCTACTGGAAGGTAGTTGTGCTTTCTGGGTTCGAGTCCCACTGGTGGGTGTTGTCCAAAGATTGTTTATCTTCACTTGTAGTTTATGCAAGTATAGGCTTATAAGCTGGACACGAGTTCTCTCACATTGACAGTGGCTTGACGAAAATTGCAGACTGACCCCTCACTCATCTGGTGCCTTCGGGAGGTAGAGATGTTTGAGATATATATATCTCGAACTATCTACTTCTTTTGTAAGGTCTGATGGCGTAGTGGGTTAAAGCATACTAGTTATGCCAGCTACTGGAAGGTAGTTGTGCTTTCTGGGTTCGAGTCCCACTGGTGGGTGTTGTCCAAAGATTGTTTATCTTCACTTGTGGTTTATGCAAGTATAGGCTTATAAGCTGGACACGAGTTCTCTCACATTGACAGTGGCTTGACGAAAATTGCAGACTGACCCCTCACTCATCTGGTGCCTTCGGGAGGTAGAGATGTTTGAGATATATATATCTCGAACTATCTACTTCTTTTGTAAGGTCTGATGGCGTAGTGGGTTAAAGCATACTAGTTATGCCAGCTACTGGAAGGTAGTTGTGCTTTCTGGGTTCGAGTCCCACTGGTGGGTGTTGTCCAAAGATTGTTTATCTTCACTTGTGGTTTATGCAAGTATAGGCTTATAAGCTGGACACGAGTTCTCTCACATTGACAGTGGCTTGACGAAAATTGCAGACTGACCCCTCACTCATCTGGTGCCTTCGGGAGGTAGAGATGTTTGAGATATATATATCTCGAACTATCTACTTCTTTTGTAAGGTCTGATGGCGTAGTGGGTTAAAGCATACTAGTTATGCCAGCTACTGGAAGGTAGTTGTGCTTTCTGGGTTCGAGTCCCACTGGTGGGTGTTGTCCAAAGATTGTTTATCTTCACTTGTGGTTTATGCAAGTATAGGCTTATAAGCTGGACACGAGTTCTCTCACATTGACAGTGGCTTGACGAAAATTGCAGACTGACCCCTCACTCATCTGGTGCCTTCGGGAGGTAGAGATGTTTGAGATATATATATCTCGAACTATCTACTTCTTTTGTAAGGTCTGATGGCGTAGTGGGTTAAAGCATACTAGTTATGCCAGCTACTGGAAGGTAGTTGTGCTTTCTGGGTTCGAGTCCCACTGGTGGGTGTTGTCCAAAGATTGTTTATCTTCACTTGTGGTTTATGCAAGTATAGGCTTATAAGCTGGACACGAGTTCTCTCACATTGACAGTGGCTTGACGAAAATTGCAGACTGACCCCTCACTCATCTGGTGCCTTCGGGAGGTAGAGATGTTTGAGATATATATATCTCGAACTATCTACTTCTTTTGTAAGGTCTGATGGCGTAGTGGGTTAAAGCATACTAGTTATGCCAGCTACTGGAAGGTAGTTGTGCTTTCTGGGTTCGAGTCCCACTGGTGGGTGTTGTCCAAAGATTGTTTATCTTCACTTGTGGTTTATGCAAGTATAGGCTTATAAGCTGGACACGAGTTCTCTCACATTGACAGTGGCTTGACGAAAATTGCAGACTGACCCCTCACTCATCTGGTGCCTTCGGGAGGTAGAGATGTTTGAGATATATATATCTCGAACTATCTACTTCTTTTGTAAGGTCTGATGGCGTAGTGGGTTAAAGCATACTAGTTATGCCAGCTACTGGAAGGTAGTTGTGCTTTCTGGGTTCGAGTCCCACTGGTGGGTGTTGTCCAAAGATTGTTTATCTTCACTTGTGGTTTATGCAAGTATAGGCTTATAAGCTGGACACGAGTTCTCTCACATTGACAGTGGCTTGACGAAAATTGCAGACTGACCCCTCACTCATCTGGTGCCTTCGGGAGGTAGAGATGTTTGAGATATATATATCTCGAACTATCTACTTCTTTTGTAAAGTCTGATGGCGTAGTGGGTTAAAGCATACTAGTTATGCCAGCTACTGGAAGGTAGTTGTGCTTTCTGGGTTCGAGTCCCACTGGTGGGTGTTGTCCAAAGATTGTTTATCTTCACTTGTGGTTTATGCAAGTATAGGCTTATAAGCTGGACACGAGTTTTCTCACATTGACAGTGGCTTGACGAAAATTGCAGACTGACCCCTCACTCATCTGGTGCCTTCGGGAGGTAGAGATGTTTGAGATATATATATCTCGAACTATCTACTTCTTTTGTAAGGTCTGATGGCGTAGTGGGTTAAAGCATACTAGTTATGCCAGCTACTGGAAGGTAGTTGTGCTTTCTGGGTTCGAGTCCCACTGGTGGGTGTTGTCCAAAGATTGTTTATCTTCACTTGTGGTTTATGCAAGTATAGGCTTATAAGCTGGACACGAGTTCTCTCACATTGACAGTGGCTTGACGAAAATTGCAGACTGACCCCTCACTCATCTGGTGCCTTCGGGAGGTAGAGATGTTTGAGATATATATATCTCGAACTATCTACTTCTTTTGTAAGGTCTGATGGCGTAGTGGGTTAAAGCATACTAGTTATGCCAGCTACTGGAAGGTAGTTGTGCTTTCTGGGTTCGAGTCCCACTGGTGGGTGTTGTCCAAAGATTGTTTATCTTCACTTGTGGTTTATGCAAGTATAGGCTTATAAGCTGGACACGAGTTCTCTCACATTGACAGTGGCTTGACGAAAATTGCAGACTGACCCCTCACTCATCTGGTGCCTTCGGGAGGTAGAGATGTTTGAGATATATATATCTCGAACTATCTACTTCTTTTGTAAAGTCTGATGGCGTAGTGGGTTAAAGCATACTAGTTATGCCAGCTACTGGAAGGTAGTTGTGCTTTCTGGGTTCGAGTCCCACTGGTGGGTGTTGTCCAAAGATTGTTTATCTTCACTTGTGGTTTATGCAAGTATAGGCTTATAAGCTGGACACGAGTTCTCTCACATTGACAGTGGCTTGACGAAAATTGCAGACTGACCCCTCACTCATCTGGTGCCTTCGGGAGGTAGAGATGTTTGAGATATATATATCTCGAACTATCTACTTCTTTTGTAAGGTCTGATGGCGTAGTGGGTTAAAGCATACTAGTTATGCCAGCTACTGGAAGGTAGTTGTGCTTTCTGGGTTCGAGTCCCACTGGTGGGTGTTGTCCAAAGATTGTTTATCTTCACTTGTGGTTTATGCAAGTATAGGCTTATAAGCTGGACACGAGTTCTCTCACATTGACAGTGGCTTGACGAAAATTGCAGACTGACCCCTCACTCATCTGGTGCCTTCGGGAGGTAGAGATGTTTGAGATATATATATCTCGAACTATCTACTTCTTTTGTAAGGTCTGATGGCGTAGTGGGTTAAAGCATACTAGTTATGCCAGCTACTGGAAGGTAGTTGTGCTTTCTGGGTTCGAGTCCCACTGGTGGGTGTTGTCCAAAGATTGTATATATATATATATATATATATATATATATATATATATATATATATATATATATATATATATATATATATATATATATATATATATATATATATATATATATATATATATATATATATATATATATATATATATATATATATATATATATATATATATATATATATATATATATATATATATATATATGACTGAAAACTCACACCCCAGAAGTGACTCGAACCCATACTCCCAGGAGCAACGCAACTGGTAACTACAGGGCGCCTTAATCCGCATGACCATCACGGCCGGACAAAAAGGAAGTGATAGCCGAAGCTATTTGAACCACTTCCTCGCCGGCAACTCGGATGGTAATCTTGGGCATAGCATTTCACCAAATCACCTCATTCTTTGGGGCACACGTGAGGAACACAAATGCAAACAAGCCTGAATGGTCCCCAGGACAATATGCGACTGAAAACTCACACCCCAGAAGTGACTCGAACCCATACTCCCAGGAGCATCGCAACTGGTAACTACAGGGCGTCTTAATCCGCTTGACCATTACGGCCGGACAAAAGGAAGTGATTGCCGAAGCTATTTGAACCACTTCCCCGCCGGCAACTCGGATGGTAATCTTGGGCATAGCATTTCACCAAATCACCTCATTCTTTGGGGCACACGTGAGGAACACAAATGCAAACAAGCCTGAATGGTCCCCAGGACAATATGCGACTGAAAACTCACACCCCAGAAGTGACTCGAACCCATACTCCCAGGAGCAACGCAACTGGTAACTACAGGGCGTCTTAATCCGCTTGACCATCACGGCCGGACAAAAGGAAGTGATAGCCGAAGCTATTTGAACCACTTCCCCGCCGGCAACTCGGATGGTAATCTTGGGCATAGCATTTCACCAAATCACCTCATTCTTTGGGGCACACGTGAGGAACACAAATGCAAACAAACCTGAATGGTCACCAGGACTATATGCGACTGAAAACTCACACCCCAGAAGTGACTCGAACCCATACTCCCAGGAGCAACGCAACTGGTAACTACAGGGCGCCTTAATCCGCTTGACCATTACGGCTGGACAAAAGGAAGTCATAGCCGAAGCTATTTGAACCACTTCCCCGCCGGCAACTCGGATGGTAATCTTGGGCATAGCATTTCACCAAATCACCTCATTCTTTGGGGCACACGTGAGGAACACAACACGTGTTTCTTTGGGGCACACGTGTTCCTTAATGGAGCCCATTAAGGAACATATAATCTCTTCCCACAACCAAACCATCGCCAGAGAAATCCTAGTAAACAACACAGAAATCATCGATAGATACAGCGATAGCAGGCGGCTTGACGTTTGCGAGGCACTACACATCAAGAAGTCAACACCAGCAATCAACAGCCAATTAATGCACAACTATATTCTACCCACCTCAAGACTCCGCTCCAATATAGAAGCATCAAGAAATATGGATCAATAGGCTTTCTACAATCACTTCTATTCAATACCCATTGTTTCGTGTTCTGTCTTGTGTTGATGAAATTAATACCTTATTAAATACCACCTCACCCCATCCACCTCACTCAAATGTAGATATAAACAAATCGGAGATGTGTAAGTTCTATTCAGTTGTGTATGTGTAACTAAAAGTCTTTGAAAATGTAATAAGTTTTACGAAACGCGCTCAAGTGTCGCGTCAGACTAGAAATAAAAATGAATTTTGGAGAATTGATTTTTTAATTACCACCAACAGTGAAAAGAAATGTACGAAAGATTGAGAAAATTCGTGTTAGAATTATTAATCTTACTTTTTCGGTCATATTTAATAATATATATATATATATATATATATATATATATATATATATATATATATATATATATATATATATATATATGTCGTACCTAGTAGCCAGAACTCACTTTTTGGCCTACTATTCAAGGCCCGATTTGCCTAATAAGCCAAGTTTTCCTGTATTATTATATTTTTTCTAATTTTTTCTTATGAAATGATAAAGCTACCCATTTCATTATGTATGAGATCAATTTTTTTTATTGGAGTTCAAATTAACGTAGATATATGACCGAACCTAACCAACCCTACCTAACCTAACCTAACCTATCTTTATAGGTTAGGTTTGGTTAGGTAGCCGAAAAAGTTAGGTTAGGTTAGGTTAGGTAGGTTAGGTAGTCGAAAAACAATTAATTCATGAAAACTTGGCTTATTAGGCAAAGCTGGCCTTGCATAGTAGGCTGAGAAGTGCGTTCTGGCTATTAGGTACGACATATATATATATATATATATATATATATATATATATATATATATATATATATATATATATATATATATATATATATATATATGTCGTACCTAGTAGCCAGAACGCACTTCTCAGCCTACTATGTAAGGCCCAAATTGCCTAATAAGCCAAGTTTTCCTGAATTAATATATTTTCTCTAATTTTTTTCTTATGAAATGATAAAGCTACCCATTTCATTATGTATGAGTTCAATGTTTTTTTTATTGGAGTTAAAATTAATGTAGATATATGACCAAACCTAACCAACCCTACCTAACCTAACCTAACCTATCTTTATAGGTTAAGTTAGGTTAGGTAGCCAAAAAAGTTAGGTTGGGTTAGATTAGGTAGGTAAGGTAGTCGAAAAACAATTAATTCATGAAAACTTGGCTTATTATGCAAATTGGGCCTTGCATAGTAGGCTGAGAAGTGAGTTCTGGCTACTAGGTACGACATATATATATATGTATATATATATATATATATATATATATATATATATATATATATATATATATATATGTCGTACCTAGTAGCCAGAACTCACTTTTTGGCCTACTATTCAAGGCCCGATTTGCCTAATAAGCAAAGTTTTCCTGAATTAATATATTTTTTCCAATTTTTTTCTTATGAAATGATAAAGCTACCCATTTCATTATGTATGAGGTCAATTTTTTTTTATTGGAGTTAAAATTAACGTAGATATATGACCCAACCTAACCAACCCAACCTAACCTAACCTAACCTATCTTTATAGGTTAGGTTACGTTAGGTAGCCGACAAAGTTAGGTTAGGTTAGGTTAGGTAGGTTAGGTAGTCGAAAAACAATTAATTCATGAAAACTTGGCTTATTAGGCAAGTTCGGCCTTGCATAGTAGGCTGAGAAGTGCGTTCTGGCTACTAGGTACGACATATATATATATATATATATATATATGTATATATATGTATATATATATATATATATATATATATATATATATATATATATATATGTATATATATATATATATATATATATATATATATATATATATATATATATATATATATATATATATATATATATATATATATATGGGTAGATTAGGTAGTAAACAGGACCCATGAGCACCACACCAGAAATAAATACAGTTTTGATATTCCTAGAGTACGACTTAATCAATCTAGAAATGCTCTACAAATCAAGGGACCCAGAATGTGGAATGACCTTCCCAGTCATGCTAAAGACTGTACCTCTCTCAACCAGTTTAAGATAAAAACTAAGCACTACCTAATAAATTCCCTGTATTCTACCTTACCCCTATATTGTCAACCCATGTCTGTTTGTTTACACAACACTGTTTGTCGACTTAACTGCATTTGTGCTGCTTTTTCAGCCATGTTCCCCCCTTTTTTATTTTTATTTTTAATTGTTCTCAACACATTTTATACATTAATCTCAATTAGTATTAAGTTTTAGTCTTTAATATTTTTCCTGCCTGAAAAGCTTTGCGTAATAGTGGCTTTAGGCATTGTATGTACTAGCTCTATCTATAAATCTATCAATTTTTGTAAAACCTCTTGTATGTATGTACCTTACCTGAATAAACATTTATTTATTTATTTATTTATTTATTTATTTATTTATTTATTTATTTATAATACTGTACCTACGGTACTGGACCCTTCATTCACTTAAAAGATTACTCTGTAAAATAAATAACCATATAATGTTTTGAAATCAATATTGTTATGGGTGAACAGGGCGACTACGTAGACCACTACCACCATCTGTCCTACAAGGCTTTGGCCAGCCTCTACTGGATCAACAAGCACTGCTCTCACGTTCCCTGGACGCTTCACGCTGACGACGACGCGCACGTCGACATCTTCCTCTTCTACAGGGCCCTTCAGGAGCTCGACGACTACCACAGACAAAGATTTGTTTGTTACCAGATTCGCAGCCCAGTGTTCAGGTCAGGTCGATGGAAGGTGAGTTACGACGAGTACCCGGCCGAAGTCTATCCCCGACACTGTGCTGGCCCAGTGTGGTTCCTGCAGACGAAGCTCATCCCACGGCTCCTGGAGGCCTCCAAAGTTGTTCCCTTCCTCTGGGTAGACGATGTCTACATTACTGGTGTTCTGGCAAATAATGCCGGCATCAAAATCCTAACGTTCAACAAGTATTTCGACATCCGGAAGAACGATCCACGATCAATTGGTAAGAAGGTAGTTTGGTTCTCTCAGATAATTCCAAGCAGATTTTGGTGGAAAAAAATTCTTTCTTATCATCGAAAAAATTCAATGCATTTTGAATTTCCTGCCACAATAATTTCCAAGGGAGAAGTGACTGATCTTACAGTATAGTGATACTTGGCTAGAATGTTACACAGCCGAGAAGGCAGACAAATAGGGCTAGTTATCAGAGCTTAACACCCTAACACCAGCATTTTGTTAGTGACTTGCGCGCCTTTATTGTGCCCCCCCCCCCCCGGCAATAGCATCAGTAAGGACCCCTAACCCTGTTATTGCAAGAGTCACAACTGACAGATATCCACTCTTGTAAGCCCATCATTCTTAACAGTGTACCCAGTACATATATCTCTTCACTTGGAGATACATGTTACTATCACCAGTAGAGCTTTACAACACAGTTTTCCATCATTTTCACTTACCCTCCTGTCATGTCCATAGAAAACGGCACCATCCGTTTGTATGTGCTGCGGTTCAGTCGCCAGCAGTAGAGATAAACAACAGAGAGCGTACAGGACGCCCACCAGCTTGGAAGCTAACAGTCATGTATAAATAAATAATAAATAAATAATAATAAATAATTTTTATTTAGGTAAGGTACATACATAAAGAGGTTTTACAAAGTTTGTTGGCTTTATAGATAGAGCTAGTACATACAATGCCTAAAGCCACTATTACGCAAAGCGTTTCGGGCAGGAAAAACATTAATGACTAAAGCTTAAAACTAATGGGAAAAAGAATAAAATGTGTTGAGAACAAATAAAAATAGAGGTAAAAGAGGGGGGGAACATTGTTGAAAAAGCAGCACAAATACCATTACAAATTATTACAGAAAATTACATTCAAACAGCGTTGATTTGAGAAAAAAAAAAAAAAAAAAAACATACATGGGTTGACAACAGAGGGGTAAGGTGAGTTACAGAGAATTTATTAGGTATAGCTTCGTTTTTAACTTAAACTGGTTGAGAGAGGTACAGTCTTTAACATGGTTGGGAAGGTCATTCCACATTCTGGGCCCCTTGATTTGTAGAGCATTTCTGGTTTGATTAAGTCGTACTCTAGGAATATCAAAACTGTATTTATTTCTGGTGTGGTGCTCATGGGTTCTGTTACAACCTTCTATGAAGCTTTTGAGATCAGGATTGGCATTATAGTTTAGCGTTTTATATATGTATAATACACATGAGAGAATGTGCAGTGACTTAATGTCTAACATATTCAGAGATTTGAGTAGGGGTACCGAGTGATGTCTGGGGCCAGAATTGGATATTGTCCTAATAGCAGCTTTGTGTTGAGTAATTAGAGGACGTAAGTGATTTTGGGTAGTAGAGCCCCAAGCACAAATACCATAGTTGAGATATGGATAGATAAGGGAGTAATAGAGAGTCACCAGGGCAGGGCGTGGTACATAATATCTGATCTTAGAAAGAATGCCCACAGTTTTTGAAACTTTTTTTGATATATTTAGAATGTGTCCCTGGAAATTCAGCTTGTGGTCAATGAGAATGCCAAGGAATTTGCCATCTAATTTGTTACAAATTTGGGTATTGTTTATTTTGAGATTTATTTGATTAGAGGATTTATTGCCAAACAGAATATAGAAAATTTTGTCAATGTTAAGGGTGAGTTTGTTGGCAGTTAGCCACAGATGGACTTTATTTAGCTCAGTATTTACTGTGGCATTTAGAGCAAGGGGATCAGGACTGGAGTAAATGAAGGTTGTGTCGTCAGCAAAAAGAATTGGTTTGAGGTGTTGGGAGGCATTTGGAAGGTCATTAATGTAGATGAGAAAGAGGAGAGGGCCAAGTATGCTGCCCTGGGGAACACCAATGTTGATGGGTAGGGTGGGAGAAATTGTATTATTCACAGAAACACATTGGAGCCTGTCAGTAAGGTAGGATTTGAGGTATTGTAGGGAGTGTTCTCTGACACCATAATGATGTAATTTAAGAAGAAGGTTTTGGTGGTTGACAGTATCGAAAGCTTTACGCAGGTCCACAAATAACCCAACAGGGAACTCATTTCTATCAAGAGCTGTATGAATCGAGTTAAGCATACTAATAAGTGCATCGTTAGTGCTTTTTTTGGGCCTGAAGCCATATTGGCAAGGGCTAAGTATATTGAGTTTGGCTAGATATGAGTAAAGCTGCTTATAGATTAGTTTTTCAAAATTTTTTGACAAGTTTGGCAGGATTGATATAGGTCTGTAGTTGTTAACATCTGTGAGATCACCACATTTGTGGACAGGCGTTACTCTCGCTTTTTTTTTTAGAATATCTGGAAAGGTTTGGAGTTCAAAATGTATCATTATCAATGATATCTCCATATCATGGAGTTCAAAATGTATCATTTTAAGTATTAAAGTCAGTAACCAAGCAATGGCTTTATATCAACCCTACAACCAAGACTTCCTCAGCAACATACAACACCACACTGGCGACGAGGATGAACTGTGAGCGCAGGTATTTGTTCAGCTCAAAACACAAGGAAGAAGCATGCTGTCTCGCCCCGGAGGAGAAGTCGTGCTGCCTGTGAGCACCATACAAATGTTGTGCTACCCATTGCTGTGTGCTAACCATTGCTGTGTGCTAACCATTGCTGTGTGCTAACCGATGCTGTGTGCTAACTAATGCTGTGTGCTAAGGAAGCTGTGTGCTGACTGAAGCTATGTGCTGAGGAATCTGTGATATCTGCCGATGTGGTGTACGAAACGACGCTTTGATGCTGTGCACAAAACCCAATGTTTTGTATACGAAACGACGCTCTGTGCTACACAATTCATCATGCTGTGAACTGTCTGCTTTGTTGACAGTGCTGAAAACTCTTCAAACAACAACATTACTGACAACTGCTGTACCAACTGCTGTGCAGCTGTGAGTAGGAACAACACCACATGTACACAAGGCTAGGTAAGAGGTCAGTTCCTGCTGTATTGTGCACTGTTGTGAACTTTTGCATTAAAATGCTTGTGTGCTTTGCAAAATTAAAGCAATTACAGTGAATTTTTAACTAACATATACAGTGCAGTAAGTGTTTAATATTCTGAGGAACATTTAAGTGATAAGTTTACATTTATACAGTAAAAATGGCAAATATACCTCAGTTTCCTGCATTTGACCAGACAAACCTATCACAGAGGTGGACCAGATGGCTTAAAAGGTTTGAAAATTTGTTGATAGTTTCTGACATCAAAAGTGCTGAAAGAAAGCGTGCCTTTCTACTTCATTATGCAGGTGATAGAGTTTGTGACATCTTTGACATACTGAAAGACACTGGTGGTGCCAAAGATTATGACATTGCCAAAGCCAAATTAACTGAACATTTCAAACCAAGAAAAAATACTGCAATGGAAATTATGCATTTCAGGAGAGTCAAACAACTCTCTAATGAAACTGTGGATCAATACCACACACGTCTGCAGGGTTTAGCAGGCCATTGTGAGTTTGCTGATGTTGACAAAGAAATCAAACAGCTAATAATTGAAACATGCACATCTACACGTCTCCGTCGAAGAGCTCTAGAACTTGTTGATGATGAAAGTTCTCTTACCAAGATACTGGATATTGCTCGTCGAATGGAAGATGCTGCACGTGATGCTCGTGTCATGGAGTGCAGTGCCAACAACGGTTCTGCCACTGTTACTAACAGTGATGAGATACGTAAGGTTCAGGGAGGACACCGTGATCAAAGAAGATATCATGGCAAACCTAACAGCAAATTGAGCTGAGAACCACATCACAACTGGGGTCAAGGAACAAGACTCAAGCAGTCACAACGACTCACATCAGAGGGTGTCAACAATAAATGTTACAATTGTGGAGGAGACTACCCACACCAAGGTAATGTTTGTCCTGCTCAAGGTAAGAAGTGCTATGAGTGTGGAAAACTAGGTCATTTTGGTGCTATGTGTCGTTCCGCACTAAAGAAACCACAATCAGTGAATAAAAGCACTGTACGAGGATCAGGTCATAGGGGTCGAGGTGGCAAATGCAATATTGCACCTCATATCCAGAATGTTAATAATGTACAAGACAACATGTCATTACAACCAGTCTCAGATGACAGTGAATGTGATTACTCTTATGGAGTACAAACAATCACAGAATGGAATGATCTTCCAAACAACCCAGAGACTATAGTATACATTGCTGGTATTTGTCTCAAAGTTCTCATTGACACTGGATCAAACATTGACACCATTGCTGAGTGCCACTATGAGAAATTTAAAAAACAGTTCCCAGAGCTTGAGAACTATAATGGCAAAGCCACTGCCTATGCTTCAAAGGTAGCCTTGCCAGTGATTGCGACTTTCACTACAGAGATTAAGTCAAAGAGTGCAATGCTCATTACTACATTCCATGTTGTTAGGAATGCGAAGGAATCTCTACTCAGTTACAAGACTTCAACCAAATTGGGGCTACTTCAGCTTTCTAATGCTGTAGCAGTGGAATCTGCAAACAATGTTGATGCTATTGTTGCTGAATTTTCTGATCGATTTGAATCCATAGGCTGTTATACTGATAGCAAAGTACATCTGCATATCAACCCAGATGTAATTCCAGTTGCCCAACCACATCGCCGACAACCATTCCATACTCGCAAGGAAGTCGATGCCGAACTGGATAGGCTGATGGAACTAGATATCACTGAACCAGTAACCACTGAACACCATGGGTAAGCCCAATTGTCACTCCACCAAGCCGAAGAATCCATATGAGATACGCATCTGTGTGGACATGCGTGTTCCCAACAAGGCAATAATGCGTGAACGCCATCCTACACCCACTGTAGATGATATGAGCTACCGCTTGAATGGTGCAACTGTATTCAGCAAGTTAGATTTAAATGAGGGCTATCATCAGCTCGAACTTGATGATGAGAGTCGCTTCATCACAACGTTTACGACACATCGAGGTCTGTATAAGTACAAGCGCCTAAGTTTTGGTATTAACAGTGCTGCTGAGGTATTCCAGCACATCATCAGCCAGGTATTGCAAGATATACCTAATGCTGACAACATGTCTGATGACATCATTGTTTATGGCCGTACCCAAGCTGAACACGACAAAGCTCTTCGTGCAACATTGTAACACTTACAAGAAAAGAATTTGATGCTAAGCCGAGCAAAGTGTGAGTTCAATCAACATAAAATTGAATTCTTTGGACATGTACTTAGTGACAAAGATGTGTCTCCAGATCCTAAGAAAGTTGCAGATATCAAGAATGCTGCACCTCCTTCAACGTCCACTGAAGTACATAGTTTTTTCGGAATGGCAAACTACTGTTCTCGCTTCATTCCAGATTTTGCTACCATTACGAAGCCTCTACGTGAGCTCCTGAAGAAAAATGCATCATGATACTGGAGTTATATCGAGCAAATCATTTGATGCTGTGAAAGATGCACTAGTAGAGAATGCGACTGCTGCGTACTTTGATCCATCAATGGACACTTAGTTAACGGTGGATGCTAGTCCTGATGGTTTAGGTGCTGTTTTAGCCCAACACAAACCTGGCCAACCAGATTCCAGAGTAGTAATTGCCTATGCAGCCGTTCTCTCACAGATGTTGAACAACGATACAGTCAGACAGAGAAGGAAGCTCTTGCTCTTGTATGGGGCTGTGAACACTTTAATGTGTATCTGCTTGGTGCACCCTTCACCACGATAGTCACTGACCACAAACCGTTGCAGACCATCTTCAATAATCCAAAGTCCAAACCACCAGCTCGCATTGAGTGATGGGCTCTTCGTCTGCAACCATACAACTTTATGGTGAAATACAAGCCGGGTGCAGGCAATCCTGCTGATTACATCAGTCGACATCCTGCCAACAGTTTCACCATCACCAAGCATCAGCAAGTTGCCGAGGAATATGTACACTCTGTAACCTGTGATGCAGTCCCTAAGGCTCTCACTCTTGATGAAATCCATATTGCAACCCTAGAGGACCCAACTCTGCAAGCAACAGTGGATGCATTGACTAAGAAAAAGTTTCCACGCATCCCACCCTCAGGAGTTGACCAAGATGCATTCAAAGCACTTGAACGCATCCAGACAGAATTAAGTGTTACGCAACAACGCGACACCGTGCTGCAAGGCACTTGTATCGTCATTCCAGCAGTTCTCCAGCAGCGTGCTCCAAGGCTTGCACATCAAGGACACCAAGGTCTTGTTAGGAACAAACAGCTGCTACGAGAAAAGGTGTGGTTTCCTTGCATTGATCGTCAAGCAAAGGACATGCATGATGCCTGTGTCCCTTGCCAAGCTGCAGTGGATACTTCAAGACCAACACCTCTACAACCTTCACCACTACCTGCTGCACCATGGACGGAAGTATCGATGGACTTCTGCGGACCGCTACCTACTAGAGAGTACTTGATGGTAGTCACTGATGATCACTCACGTTATCCAGAAGTAGAAATCATCACTTCCACATCTGCAAAGGCCGTCATCCCGAAGCTCGGCAAGATCTTTTCAAACTTTGGCATTCCTGAAGTTGTCAGGACGGACAATAGACCGCCATTCAATGGACAATACTTCGTCAACTTTGCTGAGCATATTGGATTCAAACACCGCCGTGTGATGCCACTACATCCTCCAGCAATTGGAGAAGTCGAGAGATTCATGCAACCTCTCACGAAAGCGGTACGCTGTGCTCATGCCGAAGGACGATCCTGGAAACAAGCTATGTATGCTTTTCTCAGGAACTACCGTGCAACACCGCACGGAACACTGGGCAAGTCGCCTGGCGAACTTTTATTTGGACGTCCTGTGAGGATTGCACTACCTATCATGCCAGCTGAGGTAACGGATAAACGTCTCGCTCAGAAGGATGCACTAGCCAAGGGCAAAATGAAAATTGTTCATGATCAACGTGCAAAGGAACAATTCATTAAGGTTGTCGATACTGTTCTAGTTAAAAAGAAAAAAAGAGGGAAAGCTAGATATGCCGTATGATACAAAACCATATAAAGTGATTAGTGTAAAAGGAACTATGGTAACAGCTAGTAATAGAGATCATAGTATAACACGTAATATGGCCTATTTCAAAGTGATTCCAACTAGTGTAGAAAATGAAGAAGTGCAAAGTCGTATAAATTATAAAGAAAAAAAATAGTTATAACCCGACAAACAATTCATCAAGGGATATTCTTGTATTTAAGGACTCTCGTCCTAAACGTCATGTTAAACGCCTTAAGCGATTTAATGATTAATTGTGTTCCTATGTAATGCAAAGTATTTACTGATTATGCTCAACTAAATTTAATATTGTTTGAATAACGCAGATCTCTCGGTCAATATTTTGTAACTATGTAGTACAGTTTCTTTCATGTTTGTTTAACATTGCATATGTATTTTTAACATTGAAATCCTGTGTGGTAAAGATTAAGTTGTTTAAATTCTTTGTGTGCTTAATTAATGTTAAATGTATGCACCATCTTTTGATATGTCAATAACTTACTTTGTGTTATAAACTTTGCTTTGTGCTACAAGCATGATAGACATCCTGTATTCAATCTTTTTAAAGAAAAGGAGGGATGTCATGTTCATAGAAAACGGCACCATCCGTTTGTATGTGCTGCGGTTCAGTCGCCAGCAGTAGAGATAAACAACAGAGAGCGTACAGGACGCCCACCAGCTTGGAAGCTAACAGTCATGTATCATTTTAAGTATTAAAGTCAGTAACCAAGCAATGGCTTTATATCAACCCTACAACCAAGACTTCCTCAGCAATACACAACACCACACCTCCCCATCTACCCCTCCCACACACTCTCCCCATCTACCCCACCCACACATCATCCCGATCTACTTATCACACACACCCTCTCCCATCTACCCCTCCCACACACTCTCCCCATCTACCCCCTACTACACACCCTCCCCATCTCTCCCACACATCCTCTGCATTTATCCCTCGCAATCTACCCCTCCCACACACCCTCCCCATCTATTTCTCTCCCACACCCTCCCCATCTCCCCCTTCCACACACCCTCCCACATACCCTCTCACACACCCTCCCCACCTCCCCCTTCCACACACCCTCCTCAGCGTCCCTTCACACACACCCTCCTCATCTATCCCTCCCACACACACCGTCCCCATCTACCCCTCCAAAACACCCTCCTCATCTACTCCTCCCTCACACACTGTGGGGAAATTCTTCCAACATATAAACTACTATAATCATAAATTAATTAATATATTTAAATGAATATTAGAGAAGTGGACTGTATAAATTTTAATGGTTAATTGGATTATTTCCACTACACACTATTTGGGAAGTAGACTTAATATTATTAAGTCTACCTGGTAATTTGATTATACATGAAAATAAAAATAAAAATGAGTTAATAGAACATTATAAATTAAATCATTTATTCAATTCGATTTAAGGAGACAGATGAAGTTGTAAAACAGAAACCTCACTTCCCTGGAAGACAGAAGTGTAATGAGAGACATCATAACCACCAACAAAATTCCCAGGAGAAATAGACAGGGTGGACAAAGACAAATTATTTTGCACGGGTGGAACACGAACAAGGGGACACAAGTGGAAACATAGTACCCAAATGAGCCACAGAGAAATTAGAAAGAATTTTTTCAGTTTCAGAGCAGTTAACAAATAGAATACATTAAGCAGTAATGTAGTGGAGGCTGACTCGATACACAGTTTTAAATGTAGATATGATAGAGTCCAGTAGGCTCAGGAACCTGTACACCAGTTGATTGACGAGTGAGAAGCGGTGCCGAAGAGCCCCGCTTCTCACCCGTTAGCTCAACCTTCGCTAACCCAGCTAAGTAAGTACATTATATCTAGCTTCACTATAACATTCGGACCATAAGCACTCAATCACTGCCTTACTGTAACCAACATATGAATCCTAAACACTCACCTACCATGTATCTGTAAGCAACATGCGAGTCATAAACACTCATCCACACACATATAGTAAACAACAAATGGTATTTATGGACTGAAAGATGGAGCTGCGGACTTGAGCCTCCCATTAACTCTTTGACTCATCAGGGAAAAAGAGGGAGTTGCCAAAGGAATGGAAGACAGCCAATGTAGTGCCAATGTGCGAGAATGAAAGGACACAGGAGTCACTAAACTACACAGTAGCTTCATTATCGACCATTCTCAGTTAGGCGCTAGAGAAGCTTGCAAGGAAACGTCTCTTGGAACACTTAAAAATGTAGATTTCTCTCAAAGCATCAACATGGATAGAGTTAAGGCAGATAATAGCCTACGAGTTTATAGGAGTTACGTTTAAATATAAATGATAAAACTAAGGGAAGAAGGGTTAGCGGCCTGTATTTTCAGTGATAATTAACAAACGTGTAACAAAGTTCCATTTAGCAGTTCTCCATCCCAAAACTGAAGACCAGGATTTCATAAGTAAAGGAGTGCTGGTGTGGAGGAGAGAACATGTTGATAAGAGAGAGTAATGCTGAAAGAAGAGAAATCAGCAGCAAACAGTTGCAAGTATTAAAAACCGCAAGTAGTGTACCCCCGCGAGATCATTTGGGGTCATTCAGATTGTTATACATGTCATCAGACTAACAGAATAGATTCTTAAGTATCTTTACTTGCGGATTATGCATAATTGCTCAGATTTAAAATCGAAGATGTTTGAGGGAGAGTTCAAGGAGATCTAGACGCGCTCAAGCGGTGGTCGGACAGATGGTCACTTTCCTTTAACACTGACAAATGCAAAGTACTAAACATAGGTGAGATGAAGATAAGGAACAAGAAATAATAATGGCAAGAAATGTATTTCATGATTCTGTTAACACAACAAAGTGAAGACTGCTAGGATGGTACATGCGCACATGGACAGATAATTTACATCAAAGTTGAGACACGTTTAGGTGACCAAAAGACTATTATCTAGGCAACACAGTGTCCCAGACTTACTAATGTTCCAGTCACATCCATATTGATTTAATTTCCAACTTTCTCTTAAGATTCTCTATTAATTTACTATATTTTTTCCAAATTAAATTTCACTTCTTAAGAATAAAAGAAACAAGAAAAATAATTTATTATGAGAGCAGTAAAAGAAGCGTCTCAACATGTTTGGGTGGAACTCTGGACATGCGAGGCCGCGGAGGACGCTCCCACAGCTGGGCTACGAGGCCGCGGAGGACGCTCCCACAGCTGGGCTACGAGGCCGCGGAGGACGCTCCCACAGCTGGACTGCGAGGCCGCGGAGGACGCTCCCACAGCTGGGCTACGAGGCCGCGGAGGAGGCTCCCACAGCTGGGCTACGACGGCTTCTGATCACTCTTTCATAAACAGAGATCTTATCTTGCATAAACACCAAGAATCTAATAAGCAAAATGAAATCAAGTGTATTCCTCTTTTTGTGTGGATTAGTGAGTTACCAATTTAATAATTAAGATACTAAATATGAATAATATTTGTTTAATTGTTGCTGCCCATGAACTTTGGAATGCGTTTGAATAAGTGATGGAACCGTAAATGATGTCTATATATGTATGGTCCAGGCATAATTAGCACACACACACCAACGCAAACAATCACATGAGCATGCAAGTGCTGATTTGATGTGTATTTAAATATAAAGCTACAAATTAAATCAAATTTTAATAAGGTTTAACGTCTCAGATGAAGTTGTAAAACACATTGAATCTAGCTTCACTAAATCATTCGGACAATAAAAACTCATCTACAGCCTTAATGTAACCAACATAAAAATCATGAACATTCACCCACCACGTTATTGTAAGCAACATGTGTATTTATAAACACTCATCCATCACCACACTTACATGAAACATGAAAATGAGTTCCATAAATTAAGAGAGTATCTGGGAAGAGTGCAATGGATGGAGGAACTTAGAGCGAAGACGGTCCAGGAAATGATGGACCAAATAAAACAGAGGCGCAATGAGGCAGAAGAGAGATTCATACCACCATTAAGGGCAAAAAGTAGAAGAACATAATAACCCGGGGTTCAATAGACAGTGCCAGGAAGCAAAAGCAAAAAAACAGGAGGAAGTGGAGGAAATATAGAAGGCAAAGGACAGAGGTAAACCGGAATAGGTGCATCTGTGCCACGAATGACTTCATAAACATAAGATGATTGGCAGAAAAACTATGAAAATAATATTTCCTCCAAAGCAAAGAGGCAACCGAAACTCCTACATAGTCAAATAAGAAGGAAAATTACAAAGAATGACCAAGTGACCAGGTTACGAAAGAGGGGAGGCCAGTATACAGAAAATTAAAACAAAAATTGTGAGGACCTCAATGCCAGCATCCATGGAGTATTCACTATAGAGCCTGAACAGCTCCCAGGGCTAGATGAGGAAGCAGCGTATGATGAGAAACTACTAAATATTGAGACTATAGCAGAGGAAATAAGAATACAGTTAGCATCACTGGATGTAACTAAAGCTACTGGGCCAGATAGAATATCACCATGGATGTTAAAAGAAGCTGCACAGGCCTTCAGCATACCTCTAGCACTAATCTAGTCACTTTCATAGGGGAAATTGCCAAACTGCTGGAGGAAGGCCAATGTGGTGCCAGTCTACAAGAAAGGGCACAGAGAAGAGGCACTTAACTAGAGGCCATTGTCACTTACAAGCATCTCTTGCAAAATACTTGAAAGAATAATAAGATTAAGACTAATTGCAAATGAATAAAGAATTAGGATTCTAAGTAAACAACAACACGACTTTAGAGCAGGGAAATCATGCCTGACAAACCTTCTGGAGTTTTATGATAAGGTAACGAAAATAAGGCAAGACAGAGAAGGATGGGCAGATTGCATATTTATGGACTTTCATAAATCCTTTGAATGAGTACCACACAGAAGGCTATTACACAAACTTTAGAGGCAGACGGAAACGCACTATCATGGGTAAGGAATTACCTGACAGACAGGTGTCAGAGTGACAGTGAAGGGAGAGGAGTCGGATGGGCGTGAAGTAACAAGCGGGGTACCTCAAGGATTGGTGCTGGTATCCATACTATTCCTCATTTATGTAAATGACTTGACTGAATGAGTTGAGTCTTTTATGTCAATGTTTGCAAATGATGCAAAACTAATGAGGAGGGTTGAGACAGATGAGAATTGCAAGATTCTCCAAGATGACTTGAACAGGTTGCAGAGCTGGTCCGAGAAATCGCTAGTAGAGCTCAACAATAACAAATACAAGGTGATGGAAATGGGGATAGGAGCCATGAGACCGCAAGGCCAATATATAATGAAGGGAAACTACCTCCCTATAACGTCTTGAGAAAATGACCTGGGAGTGGATATAACACCAAACCTAACTCCAGAGGCTGATATAAATATAATAACGTCAGCCACATACTCTACTCTGGCAAAAGTCAGAACATCCTTCAGTAACTTGAATAAGGAGGCATTTAGATCACTGTATACCGCCTATGTGAGGCCAGTCTTAGAGTATGCTGCTGCATCGTGGAGCCCTCCATCTTAAAAACCCAAAACGAAGCTCAAAAATGTGCAAAAGATTGTAGCGATACTCGTCCCAGAGCTCCGAGGGATGAGATACGGAGTCAGACTGAAGGAACTAAACCTGACGTCTTTAGAAAAGAGGAAGGAGAGGGGCGGGCGTGATACACATGTATAAAATACTTAGAGGGATTGACACGGTAGAAACAGAGGAAATATTTACAGTGAATAACAATAAAACAAGGGGGCACCGATGAAAGATTGAGACTTATGTGTCAAAGATATGTTAGTTTTTTTTATTTTTTGCATAAGGGTAGTGAATAAATGGAATGACCTAAAGGAGCAGGTTGTCGAGACTAACTCCATTCATAACCTTAAAAGCAGGTATGATAAAGAAATAGGTTAGGAACCATTGCATTAGACAACCAACGATTAGAAAAGCGGGGTCCAAGAGCTAGTGCTCGATCCTGCAGGCACAAATAGGTGATTGTAAATAGGTGCTAACACTGTTAGCAACAAATGGTATTTGTGGAGACAGAAAGATGTAGCTGCGGACTTAAGCCTTTCATTAACTCTTCGACACATCACTGAAAAAGAGGGAGTTGCCAAAGGAATGGAAGACAGCAAATATTGTGTCATTGTACCAAAAAGAGTAGACACAGGAGCCACTAAACTACACAATATGTTCATTATTCACTGAGTTAGGCGGTAGAGACGCTTGCAAGAAAACGTCTCTTGGAACACTTAAAAAATTTAGATTTCTCTTAAAGCACCAGCATGGATTCAGGTAAATTAGATAACGCCCTACGAATTTCAAAGTCTATTGTTTAAATTGAAATTATAAAACTAAGGGAAGAATGGGTTAGCGGCCTGTATTTTCATTGATAATCAACAAACGTGTAACACAGTTCCATTTAGTAGGTCCCCATCCCAAAATTGAAGACCAGGATTTCATAACTAAAGGAGTGCTGGTGTGGAGGAGAGAACATGTCATTGGTTGAAAACAGAGGGTAATGCTGAAAAAATGAGAAATCAGCGGCGAACAGTTGCAAGTATTAAAAACTAAAGTAATGTACCCTCGCGAGATCATTTGCGGTCATTCAGATTGTGATATATGTCATCCAATAACAGAAGAAAGTTTTAAGTATCCTTGTTTGCGGATTATGCATAATTGCTGAGATTTACAAACGAAGACGTTTGAGGGAGAGTACAAGGATATCAAGACGCGCTCAAGTGGTGGTCGGACAGATGGTCACTTTTCTTTAACACTGACAAATAGAAAGCACTAAACATAGGTGAGACAAAGAGAAGGCATCACGAATAGTATAGTCTAGAAGGAAATTTCATGATTTTGTTAACACAACAAGGTGAAGACTGCTAGGATGGTACATGCACACATGGACAGATAATTTACAACAAAGTTGTGAGAAACGTTTAGGTGACCAAAAGACTGTAGCGAGTAGATTATCCCAATAATATACTCGCTCCAAATGCATTGTTAATATTCCTGTCAACCTTTGGAGATGAATGAGGTGAGGCGTTGCCTGGGCAACACGGTGAGGTGTTGCCCGAGCATATAAGCAGCGGTGTAGCGAACATTGGCCAGTCTACTTTCAAGTGTGGTCTAGAGCAGACACTTGCGAGATACTGTACCGACGCTCAGTGCGCTCAACTCACACCAACGTATCACCTGTGTACTTCTGTATATTCGACCAAATATATATATAGTATCTTAGTGTCTGTGTTTATTTGTCACCATACTTTACGTAACAATAGAACCGTTACATTGGTGACCCCAGAGAGTTTCGACGATACCCAGCCACGATGGACTCTCACTGGACCTCCACTGCTGCTGCTTGCTGTGGACCGCAGCCACCTGTCATGGAACGTTGCCAACACCCTTGCCACAGCTATGATTTTCATCGTGATCGTCTCTGCATTTTCATCTACTACGGCTTGCTGCTCCACGATCACTACTCACTCATCTGGCAGCTTCATCAGTAACTACATAATGTGGGATCTACAGCCTGTCCTGCCGACTCTCCGTCGCTGCCAGGGCACGGCTTGTTCTACAGGGGCGCCCACGAAAGCTGCTCTTTCGTCAGATTCATCACTGCATTCTGATACTCTGCCGACTCAAGCACTTTGCGCAGTACAGGACTTACAGCTTGCGTTTCCGACTCTTCGTCGCCTCCAGGACAATTCAGCTCTAGCAGTGATTACCTCGTTGTCCTAACTACGTGCCTACATTACCTCCTAATGTCCTGGTGCCCGAGCCCATCCGCCCCGGATCTAAATGCTCCACCAGCGACCCAAGGACGCAACAATTATGCACATTCTTCTCTCCTGCTACACCGAGCTTATCCACACACTGCCTACATCTTTTGGTACCAGACTACAATTTCCACAGTCAACAATGTAGTACTCGGCGTGTACAGTCCTAATCAACCCAAGACGCTACAGCTTCGACACAGAGCAGACAGCAGACTACGACCGCATCGAGCCGCCACGCTCTCGCTCCCCGAGTTTAGACACTCACAAATCTCAATCGAGCCGCCACGCTCTCCCACATAGAGCTCCACGACTCCGGCCTCACTCAGCTCTCTGCTCTGCTCCAGGCTTCGTCTCAACGTCTGCGACACTGCTAAATCCAGAGACACATCCGCCGACTACGCAGTTCACTTTTCGACCACAGTTACCAGCAGCACCGCCACCTACGACAACAGACGAACCTGTACGACCTCTCACCCTACAACCCCAGTTACCAGCCACTCCACAACCTGATCCTGTGCGACCTCCCACCCTACGACCCCAGTTAGATGACATCAGCGAAGAGGAGGAAGTTAACTTTGATGGTTATGTAACGCGAGCAGGGCGTACAATTCGCCGACCAGCTAAGTTCCTTGATCAAGTATTTTTCCTTTCATCCCCTGGGAGGGGGAGTTCTGTAGCGAGTAGATTATCCCAATAATATACTCGCTCCAAATGCATTGTTAATATTCCTGTCAACCTTTGGAGATGAATGAGGTGAGGCGTTGCCTGGGCAACACGGTGAGGTGTTGCCCGAGCATATAAGCAGCGGTGTAGCGAACATTGGCCAGTCTACTTTCAAGTGTGGTCTAGAGCAGACACTTGTGAGATACTGTACCGACGCTCAGTGCGCTCAACTCACACCAAAGTATCACCTGTGTACTTCTGTATATTCGACCAAATATATATATAGTATCTTAGTGTCTGTGTTTATTTGTCACCATACTTTACGTAACAATAGAACCGTTAGAAGACTATTATCTAGGCAACACAGTGTCCCGGACTTACTAATGTTCCACAGTCACATCCATATTGATTTGATCTCCAATTTTCTCTTTAGATTGTTCGATAATTAACTATATTCTTACTAAATGATATAATGATACACACCACTGGGTATGCTTATGATATAATGATACACACCTCTGGGTATGCTAACACGCACAACACTCTTAACTCTGTATAAGACTCATGTCAGGACCTAGGTTTAGTTATCTCAGCAGAGAAAGCAAAGATACACAATCGGCGTCCACCAAGGCAGGGAGGAGCTGTTTGCAAGATGCAACTGTCTGATGGCTCCCAGCTTGACTATGTAAACAGATTCAAATACCTTGGCCTTGAGGTGCCACTGTATGGTCCTGTTGTATTCAGACTCTGTCGTCAGTATAAAGAGAGGCTCAGAGCTCTCAAGGCTGTTGCAGGTTATTGCTCAGGCAATGATGCCAATGTCAGAATTTTCTAAATGATGTACCTTGCATACATCAGACCTTTAGTGGGTTATGCTGCATCTCTTGTTGCGTTGATGCCTTAAAGAAAGTTTTGAGAGCTTGAAAAAATGGTGAACGAAGCCTTGAAGATAATCCTTGGGTGCCCTCGTACCACAAAGATACTTAACATGAGAAAATAATTTAATATTCAATGCGTCGTTGATCGTGTTGCTGAAATTAACTGTCAAATTGGTATAAACATGCTTAGGCTAGCTCATCCTAACCCTTGCACAGAAGACCTCCAGAATTTCTTTTTTGAACGTCAACATTGTTCCAAATTGATAACTAAATCTGGAACTGAACTCAGAATGTATCAGATTTATCATTTGTAGCAATAGAGAAATTAAAGGCACTTTCCTTCACCATTGATATTTCACCCATTACAATTTTAATCCCTCTCTTTTCACGCAGAAGTAAATTAGAGATCAGTCCAGGCTTCGTCTTGAGGCAAAGCTCAACGCCTTAAGCCATATTGATGCTCTGTCCACAGAGCATTCTCTCTCTCAAATCATATACACTGATGGTTCCCTACACCACCCCACGGGTGCAGTTGTCCTGACAATGGGCGATGGCTTATACTTTGAGTGGGGGAGTCCGTATAAACAACTGGGGCCGGATTCAGGAAGGTACTTACGAAGGTTTTTCCTCTTAGCTAAGAGCATTTTCCGTCTTAGCGCCTTCGTGGCGGCTACGTCCGTATTCAATTAACTACCCTAAGTGGAAAAATCTTCGTAAGTTCATTCCGGGATTTAAGTGTGGTTTCGACCACTCGTAGCTTTACGTAAACTGGATATAAGTCATTTTTTCTCTACTACATAACACTGGGATCGATTTATGATATTGGAACATGACCAAAATATTATAGCTGGTGAATCTAGTGGAGAGGAGTCCTTCGTGTTAGTTATATATGCATTCTCTTCTTGAAACTTGAAGTAAATATGTGTTTGATGATAGTAGAATAAGTTTTATAATAGCAAGATATTATACCAGTAGTTATTAAGTAAATAAACACTGGTGAACATGAAATATGAGAGAAGGTGATGAGCCCTGCCTGATGGGATCATTTACTATCACCAAATGCCCCTGTTCACCTAGTAGTAAGGGTGTACCTTAGCTATACATACCCATTTCTAATTTATTTAGTTTGGTTTTATTTTGAAATTAAATCTGGGTGAGACATAAAATAAAAATATGCTGCACAAATGATGTTAGGTAAGGAAAAGGGTAAAAATGTCAAAAACTTTATTCATTGAATACTTAAAGCTATAATTATGACTATATAGACTACTAAAAAAAGAGAGAGGGAAGTAGGGGTCCAAGACCTCTTCCTGTTATACAATTTGGGTGTGGAACAAGTAATTATCAAAAGAAGGCACCATGCCGGGAAGGCTATGTAGCAGTAAGGCAGTGAGGTGAGGCAGCTACTTATTTGAGAAATGCTTATTTTATTTACCTTATAAGCTGAGGCAACTTATTTTATTTGAGGAATACTCAGCTGATTCCTCTACATTTAGCATGGAACAAATTTGTGTCCAAAACCTCTTCCTGTTACTCAATTTGGCTGTGTGTAACCAAACTAGAAGTGCTCTACAAATCAAGGGACCCAGAATGTGGAATGACCTCCCGAATCATGTCAAAGGCTGTACCTCTCTCAACCAGTTTAAGAGTTAAACCAAGTACTGCCTAATTAACTCCATGTAACCTAACTTACCTCCTAAATGTCAACCGATGTCTTGCTATTTTTTAAACAACGCTGTTCACCAACATGTGCAATTGCTGATTTATGCTATGTTAACCCCCTTTTTGTATTTTTTATTCCTTCTTTCAACACAATTTATACCTAATCTCGATTGCTATTAAGTTTTAGTCTGTGTTTTTTTCCCCCCACACCTTGCCCGAAATGCTATGAGTATTAGTGGCTTTAGGTATTGTATGTACTAGCTCTGCCTATAAATCCAACATTATGTTTGTAAATCAACTGTATGTACTTTTCCTGAATAAAATGTATTTATTATTTATTTTTTAATCAGTAAGTATTAAAAGAAGGCACCAAGCTGGGAAGGCTATGTAGCACCATTGTGTGTAACAATAAACCAAATTTTTTTTAACAAATAATGCACCTGTATGGGAAAACAAATCCTGTCAGCTGTAAAAATATTGATGCAGTTATTTAAATGAAAAATATAATGAAAGAAATATTACTGGTTTATTTTTATCCTATCTTTTTGTACTGTACAGTATATCCAAGGAAGTGAAAAATTAAGACATAATGCACAATTTAATGAATGATTAGCATGGATTAGCAGTTCAAAAGAAATATGACTTGTATTACATATCAACATGAGATCTTAATGATCCATGGTCAACATGATTTAATAAGGATAATACAGTATTGTATTTGTAATAATACAAACTATAATTTAAAATCTTTATTACTGATTTTTTTTATTAAGAAGATTAGGTATACACAGCAATGTGCTGCTACCCTATTCTATATGGAATATTACACAGTAGATAAAAAACTAGCTATAAGTTTATCTAATACTCCCATCTCACAGGATGGTTAGACATACTGTACATGGAATCAATTTAGAAAATACCAGCCTCAATACAAAAAACAAATCAACTCTGACTAAACAACTCTAAGCAATTTTCACAAGAGGTAAGCACTGAATCATGGAAACATTATATTATAATTACTCTTACCGGTTTCTACAAAACTCCTCTCAAACAATGTATTTTTAAACATGTTTAGGTATACACAGCAATGTGCTGCTTCCCTATTCTGTATAAAGGACCACACAGTGTAGATCAAAAACCAGCTACAAGCTCACCCAACATCCTCACCTCACAGGATGGCCAGTCATACATGGAATTAGGAGAGAACAAAATACTTAATGCTGATCTATTAGCCTCCACTGGCAAAATCTGGGTGCAGCACAAGAATATCTTCCAATATTCCTGAGTGTATGAAGTAATTACAGAGCTCAAAGTACCTCATACCATTTGGTATGAAGTCACTGATAACAGGACAATCACAGATATAGTGTTGGAGAGTATGTTCTCTCAAGTAGGACTGAAAACAGATGTTTTTTTTTTCCACCAAGAGGGCTATAAACCCATGGAACCGCCTACCCGCTGAAGCCGTAAATGCCAAATTCCAGCTAAAAAATAACATTAATTCAATTGGCGGGCCCTTTAACAAGCCGCCGGCTTTCTGTCCTCTTCGAGGTCACTAGATAGTTAGTGGCCATTGGGTAAATTCAGTAAATATATACAATAATTGTCAGCGCATCTTCCGAGCAACAAGGACAGCTACACAGTATCTCTTAGAATTACGTAGGTAAACAACAAATGTAACATATTTGTTTACTACAATGTCTGTGCTGGCTGTAGAAGTTGAAAAAACATTGTTTTACTTCGAAATATACTAATTTTATAAGAAAATTCGACGTAAATAGGAGGCAGTAGAGCTCCTATAAGCCAGCGCTAAATCTTCAATATGAAGAATGTTGCTGCTCTCTGATTGGCCAAACGAAACACAGTAGTGACCTCTATCGGCACGCAGGTGAACCAACAATTTTCTTCCTAAGTATACCTTATTGAATCGCACCTAAGCATCTTCTTAGGGCGCACTTAGGAACCTTCGTAGCAAACCCACTTACGAAGAAATACACAGAGCTTCCTGAATCTAGGTCCTGGGCCTCTACCCTTCAGACCGAACTATTGGCCTTGCTTCTTGCACTGAAATGTGTACAAGTCCCCAAACTTGATACATTAATTGTAAGTGACTATTTTCATCCTTAATTACTCTCAATTCTTTATCATCCTTATTGTTCTCTACTCTTTATCATCCTTCATTACTCTCAACTCCTTATCATCCTTAATTGTTCTCAACTCCTTATCAATCTTAATGGCTTTCAACTATTTAAGATATAACTGTAACATGCTCGTGTCTGAAGCTAACCACGAATACAACAAAATTATTAATGATTGTAACACATTATGGTTTCATGTTGACCTCCGAATGCATGATGGAGCTGATGAGTTACCCAAAGAATCTGCCTTTAAAGGAGAAACTGAGTATAATCTTGGGTGTCAATGAGCAGTCTGAGAGTAATAGTACACCAAGAACTTCAACAAAATATTGTAGATCTGAGGCAAAATGAAGTCGACACCAGTAACTCCATCTATCATGATACTATCATGCAAGAGGAGCCACACATCTAAGGATCATCCTGTAACACCAGATGTTTTCCCCACATCCTATAACACCTGCTCAACACATGTCGGCCAGGCCACTTGACCCACTAGCGTACTTACCAACTCTGCTGGACCGATGTTCATCACTGGAGACAAAGACCTGATTGTTAAGCCTTAATATATAATAATACTTATACTTAAACACTGCCACCACTTTCCCCCCCAAGAAGAGTGTGACTGAACGGAAAATACTGGACTAAGGGAAGAGCAGTCCAGCACCTGACAATGACGTAGGGACCTTGGAAATTAATACTTTGGATAATTTATAAGAGCTCTTTAGTTTACTTACTGAGAATCAGGGGACATCTTTAATTCAGAATGAAAATGGAGAACCACGGGAAACTTCCAAAACATAGCATGTAATGGGAATTTAAATGACTCATAATTAATTAGTGAGAAAATTAACTATACACTGAAATTAATCAATGTAAAGTTTATTGATAAAATGATACATAAATAAATCCTAACAGTTACAAAATCTTATACCGATGTAAATGGGTTGGACGATAACTGAGCACATAACCAACGATAGCACATTACCTTATCCCGGCAATTAGCAGACAAAAGATGTTGATGGCTCTCCTACTGGGCCTTGGTGCACCACCCTAATTCACACTCTAGTACACACTGACTAAAAATTAGTTCAACAATCTCCAAGTGAGGGAGAGCTCCACCCCATATGCCTGCAGCCAACCATTTCAAATTCTATGCCCTAGGCCGGAGTCCAGCCTATCAGTGTCAGGCACTGCTCTTTAGGAGCCCTGCCCCTACAGCCATTCAGCGGCCTGTACCCTGGTACCCTTGGCCTCGCCACCAATGATACCTCAAGTCATGCTGGGGCTTGTCTGGAAGGGTATGTTTCCCTCCGTAGACTGAGGAAGCTACACGAGCTGACCGGTGAACCAGGCCTGGTGTTCCCACACCAGACATCTGGGAACAGGGCCTGTTGGACTAAGGCCTCCAGATGAAACATGAGCAGGGATATGTATATGACACCGGCTGAGTTTATTGCCGCCAACTTGTCAATGGCTGTAGAGGAGACAGAGGACAGGGTAAGCGGGCTGACTGAGAGAGAAGTGGCAAATGGGAGTGGGTGCCGGGGGGACGGTAGTCCAGAGACGGTGTCACCACCCGAGGGGAAAACTTGACTCCAAGGGGTTTATTACTGGAGGGGGGGGGGGGGAAGAGGAAAGGGGAGAGGGAGATGAAACGAGGGGGAAATGGGAAGGGGACAGTGGTCGACTCTAGTGACCGTTACAATGTAATAAAATCGGCAGACTTCTAGATGTTACTACTGCTCGGTTTAGACTCGCTTATAAGTATCTCTGGAAATTCTCATTATCTGCTGCTGACCAAATGTAAACTGCGTCAACTAAATTCTTCGCACACCCTGCATCACTATATGATGGAGTGTATGAAGATAAGTGAATTCAAACATAATTCTACTACAAATGTTCCGTAGACGAGTAAATATTTCATTCAAAATGATCTGCTACCAGATATCTTAGTCAAATGTCACCAGTTTGCTACTGTAGGTAGTAACAAAGTGATTGTAACCTATCCACCACTGCCCACTGGATGGGGGGCGGTGTGCAGGACAAACATATCAATTGTGACACTAGCTCTCCACTTATGTCAGTTGCTTAATTTAGAAACTGTATTTGTGGTCGGTCTCGAACCCATTGTTGATGTGACGATGTGCATTGAATTTTGTAACTAGCTCGTCAAGATTGTAACTTGCTTAGCTAAATGAACTGTGGGTTCAGTCCCTGAGCCCATTATGTGCCTCTGTAACCCTTGCCACTACTGCCCCACAAGATGGGTATGGGGTGCATAATAAATGAAATAATCTAAGCACCAGCATGGATTCAGTTAAGACAGATAATGTCCTACGAGTTTAAAAGTGTTATGATTAAATAAAAATGATAAAACTAAGGGAAGAAGGGTTAGCGGCCTGTATTTTCATTGATAATCAACAAACGTGTAACACAGTTCCATTTAGTAGGTCCCCATCCCAAAATTGAAGACCAGGATTTCATAACTAAAGGAGTGCTGGTGTGGAGGAGAGAACATATCATTGGTTGAAAACAGAGAGTAATGCTGAAAGAAGAGAAATCAGCAGCAAACAGTTGCATGTATTAAAAAACTAAAGTAATGTACCCTCGCGAGATCATTTGCGGTCATTCAGATTGTGATATATGTCATCCAATAACAGAAGAAAGTTTTAAGTATCCTTGTTTGCGGATTATGCATAATTGCTGAGATTTACAAACCAAGACGTTTGAGGGAGAGTACAAGGATATCAAGACGCGCTCAAGTGGTGGTCGGACAGATGGTCACTTTCCTTTAACACTGACAAATGCAAAGTACTGAACATAGGTGAGACAAAGAAAAGGCACCAGGAATAGTATAGGTTAGAAACCTATTTCATGATTCTGTTAACACAACAAAGTGAAGACTGCTAGGATGGTACATGCGCACATGGACAGATAATTTACATCAAAGTTGAGACACGTTTAGGTGACCAAAAAACTATTATCTAGGCAACACAGTGTCCCGAACTCACTAATGTTCCAAAGTCACAACCATATTGATTTGATCTCCAATTTTTTTATTTAGATTGTTCGAAAATTTACCCGATTTTTTCAAATTAATACTCACAACTTAAGAATAAAAGAATAAAAAACTATATTTCAAGAACAGTAAAAGAAGCATTTACACCTGGGTGGAACTCCGGACTGCGAGGCCGCGGAGGACGCTCCCACAGCTGGGCTACGACGGCTTCTGATTACTCTTTCATAAACACAGATCTTATCTTGCATAAACACCAAGAATCTAATAAGCAAAATGAAATGTATTGTGTTGCTCGTTTTGTGTGGGTTAGTAAGTTAATAAATTAATAGACAAGTACACGGAGTATCAATAATATTTGTTGAATTGTTACTGTTCATAATTTGCAATGTATTTGCAAAAGTGAAAGTAAAGTAAAAGATGTCTATATATGGATGGTCCCGGTATAATTAGCACACACACCAAAACAAACAGTCACTCAGACATTCACATAAGCATGCAAGTGCTGATTAGATTTGTACTTGGATAAAATGATACAAATTAATTCAGATATTTAGTAAGGTTTAACGACTCGGATGAAGTTGTAAAACACATTGTATCTAGCTTTAATATAACATTCGAATCGTAAGCACTCATCCACTGCCGAACTGTAACCAATATAGGAATTATGAAAACTCACCTGCCATATTACTGTAAGCAACATGTGAGTCATAAACACTCACCCACCACCATACTTACAAGAAACGTGAAAGTAAGTGACATGAAATTAAGAGAGTATCTGGGAAGTGTGCAATGGGAATAAAACGTAGAGGGAAGACGGTTTAGGAAATGATGAACCAAGAAAAAATGAGGTGCAGAAGAGATTCATACCACCATTAAGGGCAAAATGTAGGAGAACATATAATAGCCCGTGGTTCAATAGACAGTGCCAGGAAGCAAAAGCAAAAAGCAGGAGGGAGTGGAGGAAATACAGAAGGCAAAGGTCAGAGGTTAACCAGAATAGATGCAACAGGGCCTGGAATGACTACATAAACTAAAGACAATCGGCAGAAAGAAATTATGGAAGTGATATTGCCTCCAAAACAATGAGCCAACCGAAACTCCTGCATAATCATATAAAAAGGAAAATGACAGTGAATGAGCAAGTGACCAGGTTACGGAAAAGGGGAGTCCAGTATACAGAAAATGATAAAGAAATTTGTGAGAAGCTGAATGCGAGCTTCAATGGAGTGTTCACTATTGAGCCCGAACAGCTTCCAGAGCTAGATGAGGAAGCAACCCCTGATGAGAAACTACTAAATATTAAGATAACAGTGGAGGAAGTAAGAATACAGCTAACATCACTTGCTGTAACTAAAGCTACTGGGCCAGATAGAATATCACCATGAATGTTAACAGAAGCACCACAGGCCCACATACCTCTACCTAAAGCACCAATCTATAAAGTCACTTACACAGGGGGAATTGCCAAACTGCTGGAAGAAGGCAAATGTGGTGCCATTATGCTAGAAAGAACATAGAGAAGAGGCACTTAACTACAGACCTGTGTCACTCACAAGCATCCCTTGCAAAGTGCTTGAAAGAATATTAAGATTATGATTAGTTGCTCACCTAAAAAGAATTTGGTTTGTAAGTAAACAACAACAACACGACTTTAGAGAAGGGAAATCATGCTTGACGAATCTCAAGGAATTTTATGATAAGGTAACGAAAATATCGCAAGACAGAGACGGATGGGCAGATTGCATATTTCCGGACTGCCTAAATGCCTTTGATAGAGTACCACACAGAAGGCTATTATACACACTTGAGAGGCATGCGGGAGTAGACGGAAACACACTATCATTAGTAAGGAATTACCTGACAGACAGGTGTCAGAGTGACATTGAGGGGCGAGGAGTCGGATGGGCGTAGAGTAACAATCGGGGTGTCTCAAGTATCGGTGTTGGATCCCATACTATTCCTCATTTATGTAAATGACTTGACTGCAGGAGTCGAGTCTTTTATGTCAACGTTTGCAGGTGATGCAAAACTAATGAGGAGGGTTGTGACAGATGAGGATAGTAAGTTTCTCCAGAATGACTTGAACAAGTTGCAGAGATGGTCCGAGAAATGGCTGATAGAGTTCAACAATAACCAGTGCAAGGTGATGGATATTGGAACAGGAGCCAGGAGACCGAATGGCCAATATACGATGAAGGGAAACTACCTCCCTATAACATCTAGAGAAAGTGACGTGAGAGTGGACATAACACCAAACCTAACTCCAGAGAATCATATAAATAGAATAACGTCTGCTGTATACTCTAACTCTGGCAAAAGTCAGGACATCCTTCAGAAACTTGAATAAGGAGGCTTTTAGATCACTGTATACCGCCTATGTGAGGCCAGTCTTAGAGTATACCACCCCATCGTGGAGCCCCCATTTTTAAAAACACATCTGGAGGCTCGAATAAGGGCCGAAGTTTGCAACGAAACTCGTCCCAGAGCTGCGAGGTATGAGGTACGAAGACAGACTGAAGAAGCTAAACCTGACAACGTTCGAAAAGAGGAGGGAGAGGGGGGGACATGATACAGATGATATATAAAATACTTAGAGAGATTAACAAGGTGAAAACAGGGGAAATGTTTACAAGGAAAAACAATAGAACAAGAGGGCACGGATGAAAGCTTGATACTCAGATGTGTCAAAGATGTTACAAAGTTTTCTTTTATCGTAAGGGTAGTGAGTAAATGGAATGACCTAAAGGAGCAGGTTGTAGAGTAAGTAATTATCAAAAGGCACCAAACCGGAAAGGCTATGTAGCACCATCAAATGTGCGGAATAATCAGAGGGCGTTAAATATCACCAAGGATGCCAATACGAGTTCAAAAACTCATAAGGCGAACGATATCAAAAGTATCCGAGTCACCAAGAATTCTATCGAGGGACAGGTGACCGCGAGGAGCGGTCGGAAAGCAAGACACACGCTCGTCCCGGAAGTCAGGACATTCAAGAAGGACATGCACGAACGTAAGAGGGACAATGCAATTAGGACAATAAGGAGCAGGGCAGCGCTCCATCAAGTGACCATGGGTTAAGCGAGAATGGCCAATACGCCACCTTGCCAGAGCAGTTTCCCATCGCCGGTTACGGTGATAGGAGGACGGCCACGAGGAAACACAACATTTGAGAGTACGGAGTTTGTTACAAGTAACAGACGACCAAGAAGCTTGCCAACGGGTAAGGATAGAGGAATGGGTAACCGGGTAAAAGTCGGAATATGAAATACCTTTACAAGAGATGGGACAAGAGCGGACAGCTTCCTTGGCGGCAGCATTTAAAGACACACCAATATGGCTGGGAACCCAACAAAACTCAACCGACTTAAACTTACTGTGAACAAGAAACAGCCAATGCTGGATCTCGATAACTACTGGATGAACCGGATTAAAAGACCCGAGAGCCATGAGGGCACTACGAGAGTCAACAACAACCACAAAGGAAGACTGACAACGAGAAAGCAGGAGACGAAGAGCATAGAGAATAGCATAAAGCTCCGCTGTAAAGATGCTAGTCTCCAGAGGTAAGCGACACATAAGTGCGATCAGGAAAAACAACAGAGTAGCCAACACCGTCCGCAGACTTAGACCCATCGGTGAAGACAGAAACGGAGCGGGAGTGAGAAGAAAAGTGCTCAAGGAAAAGGCGTTTTAGAACCGTAGGAGGGGTAAAAGCTTTAGTGATGCGGGTCAAGGATGTACAAAACTGCGGAAGGGGGACTCTCCATGGGGGCAAAGAAGGAACAACACGAGGAGAAACATTAGAAACACGAACGGAAAGAGAATCCTGTAAGCGAGATGACCGGACAGAAAGAGGGAGGTGGTGAAGAGGAACAAAAACTGCAGGAGGGGTAAAAGTTAAAGCACGACAGTGACGAGAGAAAGGATGTAGCAAGGACTGCGCAAGATAGCGAAGACAGTAGCGATCACGGCGGTCCTGGAGAGACAGGAAGCCAGTGTCAACATACAAGCTAAGGACGGGAGTCGAACGAAAGGCACCAGAACTGAGGCCCAACCCAGTATGGTGTAAAGCATCAAGACGGCGAAGAGCAGAAGGAGAAGCAGAAGAGTAAGCAGGGCAACCATAATCGAGCTTAGACAGGACGAGAGAGGAATGCAAAGCAAGGAGTGCGCGCCTATCCGCTCCCCAAGAAGTATGGGACAATACTCGAAGGAGGGTAAGGGCCTTAGAGCACTCAACACGAAGGTAAGAGATATGGGGAGACCAAGACAAACGAGTGTCAAGGAATAACCCCAAAAGCTTCGCGGAATCTTTGTATTCAAGGGGATGACCATAAAGCGACAAAGAGGGACGAAGAACGTCCCGTTTCCGAGTAAAAGACATGGCACAAGTCTTAGAAGTAGAGAACTTGAAGCCATGATCGGTGGCCCAAGACGACACGGCATCAATCGCAAGTTGAAGCCGGCGTTGAAGGAGAGGCGAATCATCACCCTGACAGCAAAGGGTAAGATCATCGACATAGAGAGCGGAGAAGACACCTGAAGGAAGAGAGAAAAGAAGACCATTGAGGGCAACCAGAAAAAGAGTAGTGCTCAGAACACTACCCTGGGGGACACCTTCGTATTGCTGAAAAGAGGCAGAGAGAGCGGTACCAAGGCGCACCCGAAAGGAACGACGAGAGAGGAAGCTGCGAACAACGAGAGGGAGATGACCACGAAGGCCAAAAGAATGAAGCTGGGGTAGAATATGATATCGCCGAGTGGTGTCGTAAGCCTTTTCCAGGTCAAAAAGGACGGCAACAACGGAGGTCTTCGCAGTAAAAGCAGTACGAATATAGACCTCCAAGTTCACCAGGACATTTGTCGTGCTGCGGCACTTGCGGAAACCAAATTGAGAAGGGGAGAGGAGGTGATGGTGTTCCAGGAACCACATCAAACGAACGTTAACCATACGTTCAAAGAGTTTGCAAACACAACTTGTGAGGGCAATAGGGCGAAAGTCCTTAGGGAAAGTTCCCAGAGACCCTGGTTTGTGAACAGGGAGGACAACGGCATCAAGCCAGTCCTCAGGGACTGACGACGACTCTCAGATCCGATTATACAGACTCAATAAATACTGAGACGTGCACGGAGGGAGATGGCGAAGCACCTCATAATGAATACCATCAGAGCCCACCGCCGTAGAACCGCAGAGGGCCAGGGCAGAACGAAGTTCAGAGAGAGAGAAGGGATCGTTATAGGAAAGTCGAAGATGAGTGCAGAAATCTAAAGGACGAGACTCAAGGACAGGTTTACGAAGAAGGAAAGATTGGGGAAGATGAAGACCAGAGCTAACAGAAGAAAAGTGAGAACCCAGTTCGGTAGCGAACTGCAACGGGTCCGCCACAAGAGTATCATGGAGGTGAAGGACCGGGGAAACATCTGGAACGAACTTACCCGCTATCTTGCGGATACGCTTCCAGATCTGTGGCAGGGGAGTTTCGGACGTAATTGTATACACATAAGAAGCCCAACAATCACGTTTAGCCGTACGGGCCACCGTACTCGCTTTCCGAAAGAAAAGAAAAGAATCAGTCGTCTGCCGACGGCGGTGCCTCTTTCAGGCTGCACGCTTACAGCGGACAGCCCGAGCACAGTCCGCATTCCACCAGGGAACGCACTTCCGTGGACCCCGAGAGGAAGAGCGAGGAATAGAGCGGAGGGCAGCGTCGAAGACAGTGTCATGAAAAAGGAGGAGAGCGCGAGGGAGAGGTCAGAGAGAGAGCAGCACTGAGGGTAAATAGGTTCCAGTCCGCTTTAGCAAACTACCACCTAGGAAAAGAGAGTGAAGGGCGAAACGAGAAAAAGGAAACAAGGATAGGGAAATGATCACTGCCATGGAGGTCATCAAGTACCTGCCACGTGAAATCTAAGTAAAGAGAAGAAGAGCAGAGAGAAAGATCAAGACAGGAAAGGGTGCGAGACCGAGAGTCCAAATGAGTGGGCTCACCAGAATTCAGAAGAGACAGGGATGAAGAGAGGAGAAACGGCTCAAGAAGGCGACCCCGGGTATTCGTCAGAACGTCACCCCAAAGAGAATGACGACTATTGAAGTCACCCAGCAGGAGCACAGGCTCCGGCAAGGAGTCCAAGAGGTGTTTCAAATCAGGAAGAGAAAGCGGGACACTCGGGGGGAGATAAATGGAACAAACTGTGTACCATTTCCCCACAAAGATACGAGCAGCAGAACAATGGAGAGGCGAAGGAAAAAGTAAAGGAACAAAGGGAACATCAGCGCGAATCAAGAGAGCAGAAGAATTAGGATCCCCAGCAACGGCTGGGGGGGTGGGGGGGGGGAGAAAGGAATAGCCACGAAAACGACCAGGACAAGCACCAAACATCGGCTCCTGAAAACAGACACAAAGGGGCGAAAACCGCGAAATCAGAAGTTGGAGTTCGAGGAAATTGGCGTAATAATCTCGAACGTTCCATTGAAGAATAGACATCGACGAGAAGGGAAAGGACAACAACAGAGAACAAGGAAGAAACAAAGGCGAAAGAGCAACACAGCACGTTAAAGAATATCAGGGTCGGGATCATCGTCAGCAAAGTTAGAGTTAGGGAGCATGGGTAAACTGAGCAAAGACGGAGGGAAGGAAACGGGAGAACAGACCAGAGGCGGGCGGGCGGGGTCCGGAGGAGGAGGAGGAAGAGGAAGAGGAGGAGACAATGGAGCGGAGCAGTCAAGGACAGCAGCAGGAAGAGGGGGAGTAGAAAGAGGGGAGCGCACCTCAGCAAGAGCAGCAACCAAATGGGAAGCAGGGGCCAAAGAAACCTCCATAGCAGGAACAGGGGGCACAATCACTGAAATGGGAGGCGAAGGAGCAACAGAGCCAGAAGTAGGGGCTGAGGAAGAAAGAGAAGCCTTCTTACCCGTCGGGGAGGAGGAAGGAGAGGAGCCAGGCTTACGCTTCTGACTTAAAGAGACAGGTGTCCCAGCAACTACGTACCGGGCAACGGATTCCAGTGTCTCAACAGGAGAAGCTGAACGAGAGCACACACGACGGCCGTTAGGAGAGCGATGGACATCCGCCTGCACTGACAGGCGGCGGGGAGAGCCAATAGACGGAGGAAGAGGATGGGAAGGAGGATCGGAGGAAGACGAGGAAGAAGACACAGGAGACACGACAGACCGGGTAGAAAGAAGGGGAACCCCAGACAGAGGACCAGGAGGGGGACCCTTCGGGACAGAACTCAAAGGAACAGAGGAGGGGGCAGTGGGCGTATCAGGGTCCAAGGCCCGGAAACGGTTGTGAGGCTGAGGAAGGACGAGGAGAGGAAGAGCGCAACACGCGAGCATAAGAGACGTTAGCATAAGGTGGGAGCCGGCAAACCTGGCGCCTCGCCTCAGGAAAAGATAAACGCTCCCCGTGCTGCAAGTTGAGGACGGCTGCCTCAAGCTTGTAATGGATACAGGCACGGGAGAAGGTAGGATGGGCCTCACCGCAGTTGAGGCAGCGAGCGTGGGGAGAAGTGCACTCCGACTTAGAGTGACCTTCACCCCCACACAAAGGACAGAGAGAGACAGTCCCAGAGCAGCGGAGGGCACCATGCCCAAACCTCCAGCACTTGTTACAAAGCCGAGGAGAAGGAATATACTCCTGGACAGAGCACCTAGCACCAGCATGAATGACAGAGGATGGAGGGGTCCTACCATCAGAAGTGATCTTCATAACACGAAGGGGTTGACGGCGACGACCACGAGGGGGACGAGTAAACGAGTCTACCTGGAGGACAGAATGGCCTTGGGCATCAAGGATATGCCGAATATCATCGTGGCAATCCTGCAGATTCCGAACACCAGTTGCAACATGGGGCGGGAGGAGAATAGTGCCAACACTGGCATTCATCCGAATGTTCTTGGAGACCCGAACAGGGATCTTGCCAAGGCAAGATAAGGCAGCCAAGCGGGAAGCTGCATCCTGAGAAGGAGCAGCAACGACATGTGTACCGAGACAAGTGGGGTTGAAGGTAACAGACGCATCCACGGAATCAACAAGATGCCGATGGAGGGAGAAATCGTCAGGAGGCGCAGAATCAAGAGGGAGGAGATCAAAGTATTTGGCCCATGAAGCGGGACCAAACAAGGCCTGATACGCGTCAGTACGGGAAGGAATCGAGCGAGTGTGGCCGGGGTGCAAACGGCGGTGAGAACCCCCAGAGAGAGAGGGAACAAAAGGCGCAGTAGTCACAACGAGAGACTTAGCCGCACCAGGGGACGAAGTGGTCACCACAGGGGGCTGGAGGCTCGACCCAACCACAGAGGAGGGAGGGGAGCTGGGGGAAGAAGTCAGGATGGTCAAAGGAGGAGCAAGGTCGGGGCCCAACGCAGCGGAGGCTACAGAGCCCGGTCTTCCAAGACAGGCCGACTCGGGGGCTTGGTCGCCCACTCCACGAGCCCGAGAGGGTATAACAGAAACATTCAACGACATAGGGACGAAGAGTGATAAATTCATCCACGAATGTGCCCCCATACCCACCATGGAGCCACAATTAGAGGCAGGACACCCAACAGGAAGCTATCGCCGATCATGCCAGGGCCTCCTAGGGGTGCGTCGTGAGTATACGCCCCACAAACACCACCTTAAGAACCGTCAGTCCGTCGAGATCGGGTTCAGCGACGAAAGGGGGATTGACAATAAAAGGTTCCCCTCGCTCGAGACGTTGGGTACTACAGTTCTACGGGTGCAAGAGTATGTCTCCTCAAGCACCCGGGCGTCAAAATAGAAGAAGTCCAAAGGAATAATCCAAAACAAGCAAAAGGTCAGCAGGAAACGACAAGCAGATAGGAGAAGAGGGGGGGGGGAGAAAAACGAAACAGAAAGAAAAGGAAAAGGGGCTCAGCATAAGTGGAGAGGACGGCAGCAGGAGCACAAGGCTAGAAAAGGACAGAGGACTGTCCCAAGGAGCATCACACTCCGGCAGCCGCCCACTAAGCCCCCCTCACGGCAACAACGAGCTGAGCGGGGAGGGGGGAGCAGGTTGTAGAGGTTAACTCCATTCATAACTTTAAAAGCAGGAATGATTGAGAAATAGGTCAGGAGTCATTGCATTAGACAACCAACAGCTACAAAAGTGGGGTTTAAGAGCTAGAGCTCGATTCTTCAAGCACAAATTGGTGTGTAAACTGTAAACAACAAATGATATTTGTGGAGACTGAAGGATGTTGATGCAGAGTTGAGTCTCCCATTAACTCTTCGACTCATCAATGAAAAAAGAGCTGCCGAAGGAATGGAAGACAGCCAATGTAGTGTCAATGTGCCAGAATAAAAGTACACAGAACCACTAAACTACACAGCAGCTTCGTTATCGACCATTCTCAGTTAGGCGCTAGAGAAGCTTGCAAGAAAACGTCTCTTGGAACACTTAAAAAATGAAGATTTCTCTCAAAGCCTCAGCATGGATTCAGTTAAGGCAGGTAATGCCCTACGAGTTTATAAGAATTATGTTTAAATATAATTTTTAAAATTAATGGAACACGAAATTGCTGCCGTTATTTTCCTTGATAATCAACAAACGTGTAACAGTTCTATTTAGTAGGTCACCATCCAAAAATTGAAGACCAGAAGTTCATAACTAAAGGAGTGCGGGTGTGGAGGAGAGAACATATCATTGGTTGAAAATGGTATGTTCATTTTCATATGCTGAAAGAAGGATAGAATAATGCTGAAGGAAGAGAAATCAGCGGCAAACAGTTGTAAGTATTAAGAAACACAATTGGTGTACCCCCGCGAGATCATTTGAGGTCATTCAGATTGTAATATATTTCATCAAACTAACAGAAGAAAGTCTCAAGTATCGTAACTTGCGGATATTTTAAAGATCTGAACATAGGTGAAACGAAGAGAAGGCACCAGGAATAGTATAGGCAAGAAAGCTATTTCTTGATTCTGTTAACACAATAAAGTGAAGGATGGTACACGCGCACATGGACAGATAATTTACATTAAAGTTGTGAGAAACGTTTAGGTGACCAAAAGACTATTATCTAGGCAACTCAGTGTCCCAGACTTACTAATGTTCCACAGTCACATCCATATTGATCTGATCTCAAATTTTAATATCAGATTGTCCGATAAAAACTGATAATTTACAAGGTTCTTTCAAACTTAATAATCGCATATTAATAATAAAGCAAACAAGAAAAAACGTTTATTACATTAACAGTAAAAGAAGCATTTACACAAGCCTGGGTGGAACTGTGGACTGCGAGGCCGCGGAGGACGCTCCCACAGCTGGGCTACGACGGCTTCTGATCACTCTTTCATAAACACAGATCTTATCTTGCATAAACACCAAGAATCTTATAAGCAAAATGAAGTCTAGTGTGTTGCTTGTTTTGTGTGGGTTAGTGAGTTACCAAATAAATAAGTAGATTGATTATGAATAATATTTGTTGAATTGTTACTCTTCATCATCTCTGGAATGTGTTTAAATAAGTGAAAGTAACGTAAATGTCTATATATGTATGGTTCAGGCATAAATCACACACACACACACACACACACACACACTCTGTTACGGCCTGCTTGAGCCAGTAACTGGGTTCTTTCTGCTCTATGTGCCTTATAGCCTCTTCTTCTATGATGCCACCCTAAGTCAATGGTCAGGTCTCAAGAATTGGCGGTATCAAGTAATACTGCAAGGAATAAATGGGGGGTTAAACAAGATGCAATTACACCTTCACCAATATATTATCTATCGAAATATAAATTGACTTATGTACACAGTGTTACTTTCACCCCAGGACACTCAATATATCTGTAGTGTTCGTCAAATTCCGGCGGGTTCACTCTCTTCAAGTATACGTCGTCCACGACCAATGGTAATCACCGGCGAGTTCACCTTCCTCAACATGGACCAGTTCACACACCGTATCGTCACGGTGTCCAAATATACACCCCACGTCTGCTCTCCAGGGTAGAGATTCACTAGCAGTTACGCAAGTACTTACGAACGTGTACATCTTTCCTCAATCTTTGATGGCTTTGGTTACATTTATTATACAATTTACAAAAATGAAAACATGCAAATCACCTGTTATTATTATAAACAGCCTTTTGGTACTTAGGAGCTCATTAAATGTTTAATAATTGTAAACAAAGCCGCCAAAGATAGAGAAAAGATGTACAAGTTCGTAAGTGTTTGTGTAACTTCTTCGTGAATCTAGCCCCAGAAACACACTGGCAGAGGGCTTCAGCAACACACACTAACAGGGGTCACAAAATCACTTGTAGGGGTCCTTAACACCCTGGCAGAAATCTCTACCAACACTTCTCGGCAGACGACCAATACTGTCGTCTAGTCACTCCTCTTGGCCAGATCCCGGGCATGTTGGTCCACACAACACTGTTTACTACCAATGGCAGCCACTTGTCCTCTCACAGGAACAAGTCAGGAGTTCGGGACTGCTCGAGGTAAACCGTTTTCCACACCGCAATAGATTTTATGTCACCTCTGTGAACATAAAAGTCATTAGCCAGACAGAAAGAATACAGGGAGAACATAGGATGGCAACCTTTCAACCGGGGAACTTCTAAATGTAATCTGTTGCACAATCTAGATGGCGTTGATATCGCTACGTCCTCACCAGAGGTCATCATCATCATCATCATCATCGACCTCACCTCCTAACTGAGGTATGAAACCGGAACCTTTCCCAGATGCCACACCTCTGCCAATAGATGGCGTTGTCTTCGTCCCACGTAATGCCTTGGAGTTGGAGTGCAGGTCGATAGATGGCGCCGAAATCGCCACACCTCACTCCAGCAACGATGTTGATACCGAAATACAAACCAACACAAACAGTCACTCAGGTATTCATATGAGCATGCAAGTGCTAATTTGATGTGTACTTCAATAGAAAGTTACAAATTAAATCAGATTTTCAATAAGGTTTAACGACTCAGATGAAGTTGTAAAACACATTGAATCTAGCTTTACTATAACATTCTTACCATAAGCACTCATCCACCGCCTTACTGCAACCAACATAAGTATCAAGAACTCACTCACCTATGTGACTTTAAGCAACATGTGAGTCATAAACACTTATCCATCACCTTACTTTAAGCAACATGTGAGTCATAAACACTTATCCACCACCTTACTTTAAGCAACATGTGAGTCATAAACACTCACCCTCCAGCACACAGCCGGTGGCCGAGCGGGGGAGCCGGTGGCTGAGCGGAAAGCACGCTGGGCACGTGATTCTGTGGTCCCGGGTTCGATCCCTGGTGCCAGCGAGAAACGATGGGCTGAGTTTCTTTCACCCTATGCCCCTGTTACCTAGCAGTAAATAGGTACCTGGGAGTTAGTCAGCTATGACGGGTTGCTTCCTGGTGTGTGTGTGTGTGTGTGTGGTGTGGAAAAAAAGTAGTAGTAGAAACAGTTGATTGACAGTTGAGAGGCGGACCGAAAGAGCAGAGCTCAACCCCCTCAAGCACAACTACTTGAATACACTTACATGAAACATGAAAGTTACATGACATTAAGAGAGTATCTGGGAAGTGAGCAATGGGAGGAGGAACTAATAGGGAAGACGGTCCAGGAAATGATGGACTAATTAAAGCTGAGGTGCAAGGAGGCAGAAGAGAGATTCATACCACCATTAAGGGCAAAAAATAGGAGAATATATAATAGCCCGGGGTTCAATAGACAGTGCCAGGAAGCAAAAGCAAGAAGCAGGAGGGAGTGGAGGAAATACAGAAGGCAAAGGACAGAGGTAAACCGGAATAGATACAACAGGGCCTGGAATGACTACATAAACATTAGAAGATTGGCAGATAGAAACTATGAAAATTATATTGCCTCTAAAGCAAAGAGTGAACCGAAACTCTTACATAGCCATATAAGAAGAAGGATGACAGTGAATGACCAAGTGGCCAGGTTACGAAAAAGGGGAGTCCAGTATACAGAAAATGATAAAGAAACTTGTGAGGAGCTCAATGCCAGCTTCCATGGAGTGTTCACTATTGAGCCCGAACAGCTCCCAGAGCTAGATAAGGAAGCAGCCCCCTGATGAAAACTATTAAATATTGAAGTAAGGAAGAATAAAAAGTAAGTAAATAAGTAAGAATACAGGTAGCATCACTGGATGTAACTAAAGCAACTGGGCTAGATAGAATATCACCATGGATGTTAAAAGAAGCCGCACAGGCCCTCAGTATACCTATAGCACTAATCTATAATGAGTCACTTACACAAGGAAAATTGTCAAACTGCTGAAAGAAGGCAAATGTGGTGCCAATCTACAAGAAAGGAGATAGAGAAGAGGCGTTTAACTACAGACTAGTGTCCCTTACAAGCATCTCTTGCACTACTACTATTCACATCTTAATAATAAAGGAAACTGGAAAAAAATATTACATGAACAGTAGTAAATGCAGATGATGAGTCACACTAGTAGGAGGCATCCATCAGTCTCAGGAGACTATGGAGTTGCTCTTTGGTTGTAGGTCTGGAGTGGCCCCTTCAGTGCGCAAAGCCAGGGTAGGTTGATACGGGGGGAGAAGCTGTTACCCATGCAGCAGGTCCCCCCTCTCCACGGCGCCGAAAGTCTCTAATGGAAAGGCAAACGCCAATACGATTGGTTCCAGCACCGTCGCAGGAACTGTGAGCTCTGGAGTTGATCTTGAGGTCGGTGGAAAAAGGCACAGGGACTCCTAACCCGGAGATCGTCGTGGTCGTGGACGTAGAAGAACCAGCCCATCAAGGGTAGGAACGACCCCAGCCACCTGAAGCAGAGCCTGTGGCCGCACGACCTTCTCGGGAGGTGGACGACCCAATCCCGCACCTACGGGTTCCAGGCGTAGATCAATAACTAATTGATAAACATAACTTTAATACTGATTTAATAAATAAGTTCAATAACTAATTGATAAACCTTAAAGAATTGGTGAGAAGTTGTGTTCATTTCAGTTTGCTTAAATTTATTAGATCTGTGCTGCTTATAAAATACGTTTGAGTTCGATCCCCGATGGTCCAAGTGCTTGGGCACTGTTACTCCGCTCCGTCCTCTCGATTCTTGCAGTGTATGGGTTCGATCCCCGATGGTCCAAGTGGTAGCTTCGATTCCTTCACTTCGTCCTTATATATCTCCAATGATCTTAATATCCCTTCCAAGGATATATATATAATCATATAATCATACTGGCCTAGTACTTTTACCTCATAAATACCTTACCTTTCCTTACCTAACCTCGCTTCCTCACAGAGATTCTTCTTCTTCCTGGTTTCGTCTTCTCATGCCTCAACTGTCACATGATGATGTATGATGAAATAGATGAATGTATGAGTGATGAGTTCTTCATTAAGCAGGAAGCGTCGTGGTCAGACTGGGAGGTCGGACCCGGTGTTCACGCGGTAACCAGTTCGACCTCACCACCCGAGGCTTCTTTTTTTTCCATATATTGGCCACAAAATACTTTAGTTTTAATTCGTTACTATTTTTCATCTTTTTAATCATATTTTAAACATTGAATCACTTTTTATTTACCAATTCCAGTAACTTTTATGTATTACATTATTTATTGTTATTATAGTATTACGAAACAAAAATAATGTGTTGTGTGTGTTGCAACTAAGAAATGACATACTATGAGTGAGTGCTGCAACACATAAATAACCTATTGGGAGTGTTCAAATGCAGAAATAAAGTGTTTTTAATTTGCAACACATGACAACGTGTGACAGTTACAACACATAAATAATGTGATGTGAGTTCTGCAACACGGTAATACCATGCAGTCGGTGTTGCAACGTTGCAACACATAAATACCGTGTTATGCGAGTTGCACTGGTCAGGAATAACATATTGCAACACATAATTACCCTGTTGTGAGTAAGGGTTTCGACATGTTTTTTCTGTGTTGTAATACTCACAACACTTCATTCCTGTGATGTAACACTCACAACACTTCATTCCTGTGATGTAACACTCACAACACTTCATTCCTGTGATGTAACACTCACAACACTTCATTCCTGTGATGTAACACTCACAACACTTCATTCCTGTGATGTAACACTCACAACACTTCATTCCTGTGATGTAACACTCACAACACTTCATTCCTGTGATGTAACACTCACAACACTTCATTCCTGTGATATAACACTCACAACACTTCATTCCTGTGATGTAACACTCACAACACTTCATTCCTGTGATATAACACTCACAACACTTCATTCCTGTGATGTAACACTCACAACACTTCATTCCTGTGATGTAACACTCACAACACTTCATTCCTGTGATGTAACACTCACAACACTTCATTCCTGTGATGTAACACTCACAACACTTCATTCCTGTGATATAACACTCACAACACTTCATTCCTGTGATGTAACACTCACAACACTTCATTCCTGTGATGTAACACTCACAACACTTCATTCCTGTGATATAACACTCACAACACTTCATTCCTGTGATGTAACACTCACAACACTTCATTCCTGTGATGTAACACTCACAACACTTCATTCCTGTGATGTAACACTCACAACACTTCATTCCTGTGATGTAACACTCACAACACTTCATTCCTGTGATGTAACACTCACAACACTTCATTCCTGTGATGTAACACTCACAACACTTCATTCTTGTGATGTAACACTCACAACACTTCATTCCTGTGATGTAACACTCACAACACTTCATTCCTGTGATGTAACACAGGAGTGTTTTGTAACACTCACAACACTTCATTCCTGTGATGTAACACTCACAACACTTCATTCCTGTGATGTAACACAGGAGTGTTTTGTAACACTCACAACACTTCATTCCTGTGATGTAACACTCACAACACTTCATTCCTGTGATGTAACACTCACAACACTTCATTCATATACGTTGCAACATACATATACATTCGTGTTATGTCTGTGTATATTTCTTTCTCTATATATGGACTGTCATTTACAGCAAGGTTGTCATTCAGAATTCTTTCCTCTCTAGCATCAGTAAAGAAATATAATGAAAAATATGTTCAATGCCGAAACTTATTGAGAGGAATTGACAATAATTACCTTAACTATAACTTCAATATTACCATAATTACCTTAACTAGTACTATAATATTACCATAATTACCTTATCTATTATTATATTATTACATAATTTAGTGAAAATACGTAATTTGTCTGCCATTGAGAATCTATTCACTAAAGTCTTCACTTGAAGTGTGTCCGTGGTGATGACTTTTTTGTTGTCTTCTAGCTTATGGCTAGAAGACAACTTAAATATCAATGCTGCTTATAAAATACGTTTGTGTTCGATCCCCGAGGGTCCAAGTTCTTGGGCACAGTTACTCTACTACGTCCTCTCGCTTCTTGCGGAGTCCACGTTCGATCCCCGATAGTGTATGTGGTATCTTTCCATTCCTTCATTTCGTCTCTATATATCCCAGATGAGCTTAATAGCCCTTCCATGTGCTATATAATTATACTGGCCTTGTACTTTCACCTCATAATTACCTTACCTTACCTCGCTTCCTCACAGAGATTCTTTTCCTTCCTGATTTTGTCTTCTCATGCCTCAAATGTCAATTGATGATGTATGATGAAGTGGATGAATTTATGACTGCTGAGTTCTTCATTAAGCAGTAAGAGTCGTGGCCAGACAGGGAGGTCGGACCCGGTGTTCAAGCGGTCACCAGTTCCAACTCTACTACTATGTCTTCCTTTTTTCATATATTACCCAAATAATACTTTAGTTGGAAATGTTGGGTCCTATTTGTCCATCTAATTAATCCCCTTAAATATGTATTATTTTTAGAGATCTATTCCAACAACTTTCACGTATATTTTGTTTTATAATTACTTGCCATAAAAGTAATTATGTCTACTTAATTACTTACAAATAGAAAGTATTAAGTAGGCAAGTATGCGAGAATTAAGTAATAAAATGTTGAAAGTATTGCAGCACTTAAGTATGCAAGTGTTAAGTGATGATGTTGTATGTTTTGCAACATAATAATAATATGTTGTTAGTGTTGCAACACATACATACAATGTTATAAGTGTTGCAACACATACATACAATGTTATAAGTGTTGCAACACATACATACAATGTTATAAGTGTTGCAATACATACATACAATGTTATAAGTGTTGCAACACATACATACAATGTTATAAGTGTTGCAATACATACATACAATGTTATAAGTGTTGCAATACATACATACAATGTTATAAGTGTTGCAATACATAAAGAATCTTTTGGGAGAGTTGCAACATCGAAATAAAGCTTTGTGCACTTTGCAACACAGAAATAACGTGTTGTGAGTGTTGCAACACAAACAACTAGATTTTTTTTTTCAAACGTCATAACATCTCATTTCTGTGCTGGAACACTCGCAACACGGTATTCCTGTTTTGCAACACTGGCAACATATGTACATTCGCCTTATGTCTGTGTATTTTTGTTTCTCTATATGTAGACTTCCATTTCCATCAAGGTTGTCAGTCAGGATTCTTTCCTCTTTAGTTTCAAAAAAGAAATTTAGTGAAAAGTGTGTTCAATGCTGTAACTTCCTGAAAGGTATTGACCATAATGACCTTAAAGAACTGGTGAGTTCATCTGTGTACACTTCAGTTTGCTTAAATTTATTAGATCTGTGCTGCTTATTAAACACGTTTGTGTTCGATCCCCGATGGTCCAAGTGCTTGGGCACCGTTACTCCACTCCGTTCTCTCGCTTCTTGCATTGTCAGCGTTCAAGTGGTAGCTTTCCATTGCTTCACTTCTTCCTTATCTTAATATCCTTCATTAATATCCGTTCCAGGTGCTATATAATCATACTGGCCTAGTACTTTCACCTCATAATTACCTTTCCTTACCATACCTCGCTTCCTCACAATTATTTCCCCTACTATTTTTTTTTCTCATTCCTATTCAGTCTGACAAGGAATATCAAAGAGATATATTTCTGGTGTGGTGCTCATGGTTTCTATTACACCAATCAAGGAAGAGTTTTAGATCAGGATTATCATTTAGGAATAAGTTTTGCATGTGTAAATAGCACAACTGATTCTGTTTTCAGACAACACAGCCCCCCCCTCTGTTTATATCGCTAAACATGCTAAACGTAAACTCACTCCACACATTCTCTTGTGCCATTTACATGTACAAAACCTTGTGCCTAAATGCAAGTCCTGATCTGAAATTCTTTCTTGACAGATGTAATAGAGCCCATAATTACCACACCAGAAATAAATAAATATCTTTTTGATATCCCCAAAGTCAAACTAAATCTGTGTAAATAAATCTGTGCAAATAAAGAGACCTAGTCTATGGCACTCACTTCCTAATGAATTAAAAAGCTGTCCAACCTACGCCTTATTTAAATGTAAAATAAAAAAGTACCTAATTTTATCCTCATAGTTTCCTAACTAGTGCTTCAAACTTGCACAATATCTTGTCCTACCCATGTCCAAAAATATGTTCCTAAACCATTCATCTTCACCTTTTCAGGTGAAGATGAATGCATCGGACACGAGAGTGGGGAATGGTGGGGAGGACGAGGGGACGGGAGTCGGGGAAGGTGGGGAGGATGAGGGGATGGGAGTCAGGGATTGTAGGGAGGACGAGGGGACAGGGGAGAGAGGTAATGGTGGGTAAGACGAGGGGATGGGGGATTTGGGGATGGTGGGAATGAAGAGCAGGGGAATGGAGAATGGTGGGGAGGATAAGGGGACAGGATGGTGGGGAGGACGAGGGAACAGGGGAGGGGGGAATAGTACGAAGGACGAGGGAATGGGGGAGTGGGATATGGTTGGGAGGACGAGGGTGACGGTGGAGTGGGGAATGGTTAGGAGAATGAGGGGACGAGGAGTGAAGAATGGTTGGGAGGATGAGGGGATGGGGGAGGGGGGGAAATAGTGGGGGAGGACTGGGAGACAGGGGAAAGGTTGCTTGCGTTGCTGAGCCACAGCAACATGTGGCCGGGTACAGCTAGTAAATAAATAAAACTAAAACTCTGCTCCGAGGAGCAGGGCAGAGGAGGTGCCCTCATATTCACCAACACCACGCATCACGTCATTATAATGAGAGCATTATTACTTACGACCACTCCACAACATCTACCATCTCAAATTGGTCAAACTGCATCCCTCGCTCAAGCTAAGTGACACTTCTGACACTGTGTGATTGTATAGATCTGGCCAGGGTGTATATTTATAGGTGTTGACTCTGTGTCACTGTTTAGATCTTGCCAGGGTATATATTCATAGATGTTGAAACTGTGTGACTGTATAAATCTGATGATATAGAAAAATGGGAACATCATATGATCTGATGTTCCCATCACTGAAATATAAGAAAAACGGTTAAAAAACAAAAATAAAAAAATATAAAAATAAACTATACTAACAAAATGAATGGTATGATAAACAACACAACTCGGTTCCATCGCAACGTCACACAAGAAAATTAAATCAAAATTAAAATAAATCGAAATCTATGAAAATTCAATTCATCAATAAAATAAAAAACACTGAAATGGAATTGTAACATATTAAGTGTAACATGTGTTGCTCTTACGTGTAACAGATGGTGCTGTTCCTTTAAATCAAAATGAAAATAAATCAGAATCTATGAAAATTCAATTTATCATTGCAATAGGAAACATTGAAATGGAATCAAAACATATTTAGTATAGCGTTTGTTACTATTACATGCTACAGATGGCACTGTTTAAAAAAAAAACATGTTTTTACCTGTCACAGGTGTGCCATCTATTAAGTAGGTATATACAAACAAGCACGTTTTCGAGTGGAATGTTGTGTCAAAATTTCAAAGCAATCGGTGAAGAACTTTTAGAGATTACAGCATGAGTTGCGCTTATGTCCAACATATGGCCTGTTTTTAAAAAAAAAAAGTTTTTTCCTGTCATGGGGGAGGCATGTATATAGTAGGTATATAAAAGCCCTCTCCTATTCGAATGTAACGTCGAGTCAAAATTTCATAGCAATTTGTAAAGAGGTTTCGAAGAGTTCCTTCACATGAAAAACACAGTTTAAAAAAAAAAAACATGTTTTTTTTGTCACAGACGTGAGATTTATATAGTAGTATATAAAAACACGCACATATTCGAATGCAACGTTGTGTCAAAATTTCTAAGTAATCTGTAAAGAGGTTTCAAAGATTTCCCTCACATGAAAATCACATGAAAAACACTATTTACAAAAAAAAAGCATGCTTTTTTCCCATCACAGATGTGACATGTTTATAGTAGTAATATAAAAAAAACATGCTCGTATTTGAAAGGAACGTTGTTTGAAAATTTCAAAGCAATCGGTGAAGAACTTTCAGAGATTAGCAATTTTGAACGAACTAACATTTACATTTTTATTTATATAGATAGCATGTGTTGCTGTTATGTGCAAGAGATGATGCTGTTTTTCAAAAGAAGCATGTTTTTACCTGTCACAGGTGTGGCATCTATATAGTAGGTATATAAAAACACGCGCCAATTCAAATACAATGTTGTGACAAAATTTCAAAGCTATCAGTGAAGAACTTTTGGATATTACAGCATGTGTTGCTCTTATGTCCAACAGATGGCGATGTTTTTAAAAAAATCATGTTTTTTTTCCTGTCACAGGTGATGCATGTATATAGTAGGTATATAAAAATACGCACCTATTCGAATGCAACGTTGTGTCAAAATTTCAAAGCAATCGGTAAAGAGGTTTCGAATGAATTCCCTCACATGAAAAACACAGTTAAAAAAAAAAATCCCGTCAAGGACGTGACATATATAGTATATACATACATAGTATGTATATAAAAACCCGCTCGGATACAAAAGGAATGTTGTGTGAAATTTTCAAAGCAGTCGGTGAAGAACTTTCGGAGATTAGCGATTTTGAACAAACGAACATATACATTTTATTTACATAGCTTGTATGATAATAATGTGGTTCAAACAGTGGAATCACCAGCAGGTTCAGTCCAGGGTTAAAACTCCACGCCGTAGACACCAAGGCCAGCAGCCATATGCCATATTGGGTAGAGGATACTAGAGACCACTCACCTGACTACATGAGACCTTATTGTCTTATATTAATCAATCTAAATTTTCCCCTGTTTAAGTATTATAGATAATTGAAATAATAATTGATCAAACAAAAAGTTTATAAATAAGATTTAGTCCATTCAGTGATGTTCATAAATGAGTTAACTATTTAAGACTAAACTTCAGCAACCTAAGCCTATTAAATACTTGAGTTTAAAGTTAAACTTAAATGAAATAATCACTGAATAGTGTTATGACCCCGGTAGCCTGGAGGAACGAGTCTACCTGATGAGAGTTATTCTGCTTACCTGACCAGAAATTAAGAGGTCAGTGGGAGAAATATATTCAATAAATGTCTGTGAGTAATTTAATAATACAGGCAGACAATGAACATCTTATCAATGTTAGTGGAAATAGGATGTCGATATTTTGGTGACGTGACGTGATGCTGCGTCGGAGGACGCAACTTAGTGCTGGCATATAAGTTTACTAGTCATGTTCTGTTAGGAAAACATTTTATTAGCATGGTAATGGAATTGCAGGTTTGTCTGG